>NC_138774.1:19715838-19788338 GCF_965119305.1 Pelophylax lessonae
AATGGGTAATTTAAAAAACTGTCAGTATCCAAAAATGCAGATTTCGGCATTTTGAATACATTGAAGTGCAGTGGAGGGGTTTGGGGTCTTTTAAATCCCTCCATAAAGAGTACCTGTCACTGCCTATTACTGTCACAAGGGATGTTTACCGTATATACTCGAGTATAAGCCGAGTTTTTCAGCATGTTTTTTCATGCTGAAAATGCACCCCTCGGCTTATACTCGAGTCACTGACTGGAGTGTCTTTTTAAAAATGGCGCCGCTCGGCGCCGACGTGCCACTGCGCATGTGCCGCATGCCCGAGAATAGCCGAACACCCGAGCATCGGCGACGCATTTGCGGTGACGTATGGCGGCGCCGGGTGGCGCGATTTTTAAATCGAAGACGGCGCCTCACCGACAGGTAAGCGAGACTCCTCCGCAGCCCCTGTATTTCCTCATGCAGTGCTGCAGGCATGGTACAGGACATTCTCCTGTACCATGCCCGCAGCACTGCATCTCCTGTGCCATGCCTGTAATTACTGTGCCATCCCTATACCTACTGTGCCATCCCTATACCTACTGTGCCATGCCTGTACATACTGTGCCATGCCTGTACATACTGTGCCATGCCTATACCATCACCTGTGCCATGCCTATACAATGCCTGTACCATGACCTGTGCCATTCCTGTACCATGACCTGTGACATGCCTGTACCATGACCTGTGACATGCCTGTACCATGACCTGTGCCATGCCTGTACCATGACCTGTGCCATGCCTGTACCAAGACCTGTGACATGCCTGTACCATGACCTGTGCCATGCCTGTACCATCACCTGTGCCCTGACCTGTGCCATGCCCTTACCATGACCTGTGCAATGACTGTACTATGACCTGCGCCATCTCCTGTACCATGCCCACAGCCCCTGTTTTGTGTCTCGTGGTGGTCCAGTTGGGTTCAGTAGCTGCTGCATTCCCCACCCTAAGCTTATACTCGAGTCAATAAGTTTTCCCACTTTTTTGTGCTAAAAGTAGGGGTCTCTGCTTATATTCGGGTCGGCTTATACTCGAGTATATACGGTACATTGCTGGTGACAGAAATAAAAGTGATCAGATTTTTTTTTTTTTAAAAACTGTAAAATTAAAAAATGTTATAAAATAAATAGGAAATCATTTTTTTTGAAGCGCCCCCCCCCCCCGTTGCCGTGAGCTTGCGCACGAAAGAAAACGCATACGTAAGTTGTACCCGCAAATGAAAGCGCTGTTCAAACCACACATGTGAGGTATCGTCGCAATGGCCAGAGCGAGAGCAATGATTTTTTAAAAAAAGGGCTACTCTGTAACTCTAAACTGGTAACTATTAAACATTTTTAAAATCACTGTCTGTGGCGATTTTTATGTACTGTAGTTTGTCACCATTCCGCGGGTGTGCGCAATTTTAAACCATGACATGTTAGGTATCTATTTACTTGGCATGACATCATCTTTCACAAATATAAAAAAAAAAAAAAAAAAAATGGGCTAGATTCCTCCCTCTCTCGGTGGCGCGCGCGTGTTTAGACACAGCGGGAGTCGGGACAGGGGAGGAGATGCGGTGATCACCGCCGCTCTTCCCCGATCGTCTGGGAAAGACTGAGGAAATCCGCCCACTTTCCCCATTTTTCCTTCGTCTTCTCTCTATGTACTGCTATAATTGTATCTGTACTCTTTGCTAATGGAAAAGATTGATCGACGAAGGATTTGTGGCTAGGCCCATACGGTGGTAGTCTTCTAGAAGCTATCTAACGAGCAGGGTCCTCTGATTCCTGCTGTATTAAAGTGTATTGTAGTTGTATGTCTACCCTCAAGTTGTAAAGCGCTACGTAAACTGTTGGTGCTATATAAATCCTGTATAATAATAATAATAATAATAATAATAACTCGGGCCATTGAATGATTTAACTGATAATGTCTCTCTTCTATATAGGATCACAGGTCTCTATGATTATTTCACAAGTCCCTCCCCCCACAGTTAGAAAACACTCCCCTAGGTTTACAGTAAACTCTTTGATCACCCCTAGGGTAACCCCTTCCCTGCCAGTGCCATTATTACAGTAACAATTGATATTTTTAGCACTGATTACTGTAGTAATGTCACTGGTCCCCCCAAAAGTGTCAAAAATGTCAGTTAGGGGTCCGATCTGTTCGCTGCAATGTCGCAGTCCCGCAAAATAAATCGCAGATCGCCGCCATTACTAGTAAAAAAAAAATATACAATAAAAATGATAAATCTTTCCCGTAGTTAGTAAACGCAATAACTTTTGCGCAAACCAATCAAAATCCGCTTATTGTGATTTATTTTTACCAAAAATATGTAGCAGAAAACAAATTGGCCTGAAATGTTAAAACATTTTGATTTGTAAATTTTTTTGGGGGAATGTTATATATCAGAATGTGAAAAATATTGTTTTTTTTTTTTTTCAAAATTGTCGCTCTTTTTTTCAAAAATTAAAAATAGCACAGGTGATCAAATACCACCAAAAGAAAGCTCTATTTGTGGGGAAGAAAGAACGTAAATTTAATTTGGGTACAGCGTCGCACGACTGCCCAATTGTCCGTTAAAGTAACACAGTTCTGAATCACAAAATATGGCCTGGTCAGGAATGGGGCAAAATCTTCCGGTCTTAAAATGGTTAAAATTACGCTCATTGAGAATTTTTTTGTCAAAGACATGTAGCTAAATACATTTTGGCCTAAATATGACAAAAATTGAATATATTGGATATTTTTTAACAGTCAAAGTAGAAAATGTCACTTTTTCGCAAAATTTTTGCTCTTTTTATATTAATATCGCAAAAAATGAAAAGCGCAGAGTTGATCAAATACCACCAAAAGAAAGCTCTGTTTGTGGGGGGAAAAAAAGGATGTAAATTTCGTTTGGGTACAGCGTTGCACGACCGCGCAATTGTCAGTTAAAGTCGCGCAGTGCTAAGTTGAAAAAAGTGGCCTGGACGTTAAGCAGGAAAATCCTCCGGTCTTAAAGTGGTTAAAGTGAAATGTATTTTTTCCAACAAAATGGCATTTGAAAGACCGCTGCGCCAATACCGCGTGACAAAAAATATTGCAACGACTGCCATTTTATTTTTTGCTAAAAAGAGTCTTTGCTAAAAACAAAAAACAAAAAAAACAAAAAAATATATATATATATACTGTATATATATATATATATATATAATGTTTGGGGGTTCTAAGTCATTTTTTAGCAAAAAATACTGATTTTAACAACAAGTGTCAGAAATAGGATTGGTCCAGAAGTGGTTAAACAACAATTTCTCCGCCCGAGATGAAAATTAAAGTCTTTCTATTACTCTTTGTCCATCCCAGCAATGCTGGTTACATTGTACCATGTTAATATTTGAGTATAGGTTCACATTAAGTTTTAACCACTTTACGTCCGCTCACATTGCTGCTAATGCAGCAATGTGGCTCGTTATCGTCCAACGTTATTGTGGGCGGCGCGCGCGCCGCCGGAGGCTCGCTCCCGCTGTGTTCAGTCACAGCGGGAGTCGGGCCAGGGGAGGAGCGGCGGCGATCGCCGCTGCTCTTCCCCGATCATCGGGGAATCGAGTGTGGAGATCCGCTCGCTTGTGTAAACAAAGTGGGCGGATCTCCTAAGTGACAGGCAGTGACAGATTGCAGGTTCAGCATAGCTGAACCCTGCGATCTGTCCCTGTGTCACTCAGTCACCTCCCCCCACACATGTTAGTAAGCACCAGGCATACATTAACCCCTCCCTCTCCAATAAAATTAACCCCTTCCCTGCCAGTGTCATTTTTACAGTAACAGTGCATATTTAATGCACTGGTAACTGTAGTAATGTCACTGGTACCCCCAAAAGTGTCAAAAATGTCAGTCAAGGGTCCGATCTGTCCGCCGCAATGTCGCAGTCCCGCAAAAAAAAAAAATCGCAGATCGCCGCCATTACTCGTTAAAAAAAAAACACCAAAAATGACAAAAATCTTTCCCTTAGTTAGTAAACGCAATAACTTTTGCGCAAACCAATCAAAATACGCTTATTGCGATTTTTTTTTTACCAAAAATATGTAGCAGAAAACAAATTGGCCAAAAATGATAAAAAAATTTGATTTTTACATTTTTTTGGGGGGGATTTCATATAAAAAAATGTGAAAAATATTGTTGTTTTTTTCAAAATTTACGCTCTTTTTTTGTTTATAGCGCAAAAAGTAAAAAATCGCACAGGTGATCAAATACCACCAAAAGAAAGCTCTGTTTGTGGGAAAAAAGGACGTAAATTTCGTTTGGGTATGGCGTCACATGACCGCGCAATTGTCAGTTAAAGTCGCACAGTGCCAAATCGCAAAATACCCCCTGGTCAGGAAGGGGGTAAAATCTTCCGGGGCTTAAGTGGTTAAAGTGGTTAAAGTGAAATGTATTTTTTCCAACAAAATGGCATTTGAAAGACCGCTGCGCAAATACCGCGTGACGAAAAATATTGCAATGACTGCCATTTTATTTTCCAGAGTCTTTGCTAAAAACAAAAAGAAAAAAAAAAAAATATATATATATATATATATATATATATAATGTTTGGGGGTTCTAAGTCATTTTTTTAGCAAAAAAACGGAAAATTTATATCAATACTTACCGTAATTTTCCTTTCCTGATGGACTCCATGGCAGCACACGTATGGGTAGGCTCCGCCTCCTCTCCTACCCTATAGGACCCCACTCCCATAAATCTTTGCTCCTTACCAGGAGCCGTGTTCCATAACTAGAACTACTCCAGCAGATGGGAGGGGACTCCTGCTGCCATGGAGTCCATCAGGAAAGGAAAATTACGGTAAGTATTGATATAAATTTTCCGTTTTCCTGACAGACTCCATGGCAGCACACGTATGGGAAATAACTAGCCATACACACCCGGGCGGGTAACTGCTGGTTTAACAGAAAAAGGTTTAATTTGCACCGTCAACAGACAAGACTTTTAAACCAAAGTTGACCGAAGATAAAGAAGCCGGTTCAACACAGTAATGCGACATAAAGGTATGAATTGATGACCAAGAAGCCGCTCTGCAAATCACGTCAGGAGCTACATGAAGAGAAGCTGCCCACGACGTAGAGATCCCTCTAGTGGAATGAGCTGTCACCACCTCTGGAGGAGCCAGTCCCTTGGCTTTATATGCCCACTGGATGGTCTGAACTATCCAACTTGCTATAGATCTTGAGGAAGCTTGTTTGCCCTTGTTTTTTCCACAGATGAGGACAAAAAGATGGTCTGACTGGCGAAAAGGAGCTGTAGTCTCCAGATATAGCCGAAGAGTTTCCCCCACGTCCAAAGGATGGACAGAATTTTCATCTTGAGATTTGAACGTGGGTAGGACAATTTCCTGGTTGACATGGAATACCGACATTACTTTCGGATTGGAGCCAAGCATCGGAACCAATACTACCCGATCAGGGAAAAACGTAAGGAATGGTTCCTTGTAACCCAAGGCACCGAGTTCAGAAACCCGTTTGGCCGAAGTAATAGCCACCAGAAAGGCTGTTTTCATGGAGATGTTTTTAAGGAAGAATGGATCCTTCTGATTCAAGGTGAGTGAGGAAAGAAACTCCAAGACCGTAGGAAGATCCCACTTAGGGAACCTGGGCTTTCTAGGAGGTCTTAACCTAGTAGCGCCTCTGAAGAACTGGCGAACCAGGGAGTGTTTCGCCCATGCAGTCCCAGTGAAGGCCGAAATGGCTGAAATTTGGACCCGAAGGGAACTTACTGCCAATGACAGGTCCAGACCGGACTGGAGGAAGCCCAAAATATCCTGGATTCCTGGGTCAGAGACAGAGCTAGATCTGCTATCCACATAATCCTTAAACTTGGACCAGATTTTTTCATAGACCTTGTTCGTGCCGGGTCTTCTGGCACTCATCATTGTAGCGATTGCCTCGTTTGGACAACCGAGCGCTTTCAATCTTTCCCTCTCAACAGCCATGCCATGAGATGAAGCTGTGCTGGGCAGGGGTGAAGAATAGGCCCTTGGGACAGAAGGTCCGGCCTGACTGGCAGAGGTATCGGGTCCCGACAGCTCAGCTGGAGCAACAGAGGAAACCACGGTCTCTTTGGCCAGAAGGGAAGAATCGCTATGATCTGCACTCTCTCTGTCCTGAGTCTGTGAAGAAACTTGAAGATGACTGGCACTGGAGGAAACGCATAGGCCGTTTGAAAATTCCAATGATCCGTCAGGGCGTCTACCCCGTAGGCCTGGGGATAACGCCACCTCGTGTAGAATCTCTCCAGTTTGGCATTGCTTGGAGATGCGAACAGATCTACCTCTGGATGGTAACCTAGAGACATGACCCATATGAAGGTCTCTGGATGGAGTGACCACTCGTTGTTGTCCAGAGCAGACCTCGAGAGGAAGTCTGCCTGGACGTTCTGGGCACCCGGAAGATAGGCGGCTGACAAGTTGGACAGATGTCTTTGAGCCCAATCCATAATAGGTTTCACTTCTTTCAGAAGAGAAGGACTGCGGGTGCCCCCTTGTCTCTTGATGTAGGCGACGGCTGTCGTATTGTCCAGTCTTAGGAGGACCGAGGCATCGGTCGCCAGATGCTGAAAGGCCTGGAGAGCACAGAACGCTGCCCGAAGCTCCAGCACATTCGAGACCACCCCGTATGTAGGGAAGTCCCATCTGCCCTGGGCCACCTCCGACAGGCAATGCGCTCCCCATCCCGTCCTGCTGGCGTCCGAGGTCATGACCAACCAGGACGCTGGAACGATTGAATGGCAGTTTAAAAGATTCTTTCGCTGAAGCCACCAGGTTAGGCTGTCCTTCATGGACGTAGTTATCCGAATGAGGACTTCTGGATTCTCGAAATTCCATTGTTGGAGGAATCCCATCTGAAAGGGCCTCATCTTCCACTGTGCCCACTTCACCATGGGAGCCGTGGAAACCATGGTCCCAATTATCTTCATGCACTGGGATGCCCGGAGATGAGAGGCTGATAACGCCGGACGAATCCTGTTGCGAATTGTCGGAATCTTCTCTAATGGAAGGGAGATAGTGCCTCTGGAAGTGTTGAAGAGGGCCCCTAGGAAGACCAACGACTTCGTGGGTTCCAGATGACTTTTTTCCAAATTCAGGAGCCACCCGAACTCTTGAAGGGTGGAAATTACTTGAGATCTGTGAAGCAGAATTTGATCCTGATGTTCTGACAGAAGGAGCAAGTCGTCCAAGTAATGGTAAAGACGAATCCCTTTTGCTCTGATCAGGGCTACTACAGCCAGTAAGATTTTGGAAAAGATTCGAGGTGATGTGGTAAGCCCGAAAGGGAGACAGGTAAATTGAAGATGCACCTGACCCACTGCGAATCGGAGAAATTTTTGCATTTCTGCTGCGACTGGGACGTGAAAGTAGGCATCTTTCAAGTCTATGGATATCATCCAATCCTCTGGCTGTACCACTTGCCGAATTGTAAAAAGTGTTTCCATCCTGAACCTCTCTTTCTTGATGAAGGTGTTTAGGTGTGTTAGGTCTATAACCGGCCTCCAAGAGCCGCTTTTCTTCAAGACCATGAAGAGCGGAGAGTAGATGCCTTGGAACCGTTCCTCGGTTGGGACAGGCACTGCTGCACCCTGGGCAACCAGGGATTCTACATATGTAAGAAGAGTTGACTTCTTCTCTTCTGAACGGGGTAAGGCCGTAGGAATGAAGCGAAGAATGGGGCTTCTGTCGAAAATCCACACATGTCCGTGTGATACGGTTCTGACGGCCCATTGATCTTCGATCGAGGCTGCCCAGACGTGCGCAAACTGAAGCAAGCGTGCGCCTACCCGCACCGTCTGGACAGGTTCGATGTCAAAAAGACTTCGTCGCCTCTCGGCTTGCTGAAGATTTTCCTTTGGAGAACTTCTGCCCTGTAGACTGAGGGCGCTTCCAGTTCTTCCTGAACTCACGACCGGGCCTGTAAAAACGGGCCTCTCTGGCACGATCAGGATTTTGTCTGTTTTGAGGTCTTCTCTGATCTATCAACCGGCGATCCTGGGGAAGGAAACCAGATTTACCACCAGTGGCACGGGTAATAGCACTGTCCAGTTTATTACCAAAGAGGGAGGAACCCTCAAAGGGAATTTTGCACCAGGCCTGCTTAGAGGCAGGGTCGGCCAACCAGGGGCGCAACCACAAGGCGCGTTTGGCCGTGACAGAGGACAGCATGACCCGCGCCGCCAAGCGGATTATATCAATGGATGCCTCACCCAAGAAAGCCGTTGCCAGTCTCAACTCCTGAATGGCTGAACTCCTGGCCACCTCTTCGGAGACAGTCTGAAGTGTAGCCTCCACGCTGTCTACCCAGACTTCCATTGCCTTGGATGTGGCTGCCAAAGCCAGAGCCGGCTTACACGCCATACCTGCGGAGAGATAAATCTTCTTAAGATCTGTGTCAATCCGCCTGTCAAGAGCGTCTTTGAATGAGACTGAGTCTTCCAATGGTAAGGTTACGTGTTTCACCAACCTCATCAAGGCCGCATCCACCGTGGGAGCGGAGTCTAGATGTTTCACCTTATCATCCTTAAAGGGATACATTCTGGAGACCTTAGATGACAAAGAGTTTCTCTTTTCAACTCCCTGCCACTCGTCTGTAATAATTTCTCCCAATTCCCCTAGGAGGGGAAAATGGGAACGCTCTTTTTTGAGGTGTTTGAAGTATTTCTTCTGTTTAGCTGGGGACTCAGCTGGATCTTCCCATTTTAATGCCTCCTTAACCGCCTTAACTAGCGGTGGGACCATAGCAAGTTCAAAACCTACATTCTGGTCTGCCAAATCATCTTCACTGTCTGTAGAATCTTCTGACAGACGACTTGGTTGTGAAGTACCTGGCTCCACTTCATCCCTTGGGAGGAAACCAGGAGCCTCTGAAGAGTGACCCGAAAGCCTGCTCGAATCCCAATCTCTAAGGGATTCTTTTACAATCCGCCTGACCATAGCCTCCACTGGTTGTGCAGTGTCTTGCTTTTCCCTCAAAACCCTGGAATAACAGGTATCACATAGGGATCTATCCTCAGGGATATGGGCTCGACAGCCCCAGCATGATTTCCCTGAACTTCGGTCAGAATGGCGGGATTGCCGCGGAGCGACTGAACTGGAAGTGTGCTCATGTCGTTTAGACCTGGAGCTAGACCTATGACCAGACTTTGATGAAGAATGCCGATGGGCTGAAGGAGAACGATCCTTTGATCCAGAAATAGGGCGTTGGTCAGACCTAAAAGGGCTAAATAGGGAAAGAAAAACACACTTAGGCTCCATTCCACCAGCCAACGCAAGCAGGTAAGGGTTAAGAAAACTAGCTCACCTGTTGCGCAGGGACTGGCCACCGGGGGGTGGTGAAGCATCCATTTGCAGATAGAAGCAAAAGCCTGCACAGGAAGAAAGTAAGCATACATGTACTGACTTTCGTCTCCACACCAACCCTTTTACCCCAAATGGCACCTGGATCAAAGCATGACTCACCGCTGAAGAGCAGAGAAACAGCACGGGGAAGCCACCGCAACGCCCGCAGACATCCCATTGTAAACAGGAATGACAGCTGCTTAAATCTCCCGGGCGCCGCAAAGCCACGCCCCAAACGACGCAATATCGTCATAGGAGATCGGGAGCGATGCGCGCGCATGCGCAGACGATACCAGGGCCAAGCCTCATCCTGGACAACCAATTGAGGGTCCAGCAAGGCAGGGGGAGGAGCCTAAGCGACGATCTGGAACGCAGGAGCGCTCCACCGCACAAACAGGAAATACAATGAAACCAAAAGAAAGTTTTATACTTTACCACCATGACGATAAACGAACAGTCTCAGGCCTGGATGAATTCATGCGTGTGTGACAGGGCACCAGGGCCTATCCGCTCAATAGCAAGGACGTATTGGCCATCAATGCAGCCCACCTCTCATTCAGGATTTACGGCATCTTCAGCATTTTAAAATAATATTGCCCGGGTCCACCCGATAAATATCGAGATTGCTGGACATAAAACAGGAGGCATCTGACATCAACAAGGTCCACACGCCACCAGCTCGCCTGAAACCGATAGACGTCCTATAAGGTAAGACTTCCTTCTCGCAGGAGGAGGACGAAAAAGGAACACGGCTCCTGGTAAGGAGCAAAGATTTATGGGAGTGGGGTCCTATAGGGTAGGAGAGGAGGCGGAGCCTACCCATACGTGTGCTGCCATGGAGTCTGTCAGGAAATACTGATTTTAACAAGTGTCAGAAATAGGATTGGTCCAGAAGTGTTTAAATAACAATTTCTCCACCCGAGGTGAAAATTGAAGTCTTTCTATTACTCTTAAAATGTGTCCATCCCAGCAATGCTGGTTACATTGTACCATGTTAATATTTGAGTATAAGTAGTGTTGAGCGAACACGGACTGTATTATTCGTGTTCGTACCGAATAATTGGATTTTTTGTACCCGAACACGGACACGGACACTTTACTGTATGTTCGGGTAAAAATCCGTGTTCGGTCGTTTTATTTCCGGGTTTTGCATGCTTTGGCGCTCTTTTCATGGCGGGCTTTCAACAGCCAATCAACAATCGTTTAACTGGTGTGCCTTAAGCCATCCCAGCCATGCCTGCAAATGTCTCAGTAGCTGTGATTGGCCGTCTGAAGCATGTGACCAAGTCTTTATAAGTTCGAGGCAGCCGCAGCGGCGTCATTATGCTGCTTAGATTCAGGGACAGAGCACACATCAATGTGCTGGCTGCTGATTAGGGAAAGATAGGCAGGAAAAAACCATTTGTGTCCGGATAGAATTGAGGGACAGGTCGGAGTGTTTAGGCAGGGCGAGTTGTAGGCATTTTAGGGATAGAGTCTGCTGAATTATAGGGTCAGTGTCTTCTACAAACTACAATCGATATTGCTGTGTGGGGGGTGGGGTCTGCACTCAATCCTGATCTACGATCTCTTCTCAATCCTGTTAGGGACAGAGTCTGCTGAATTTTAGGGAAACTGTGTTCTACAAACTACAATCGATATTGCTGTGTGGTGTGGGATTGGAGATAGGCAGGTGTCAGTGATCCACATCCATTTTTCTGTGTGTGAGCTGCAGTGAACACAATCTTTTTGGGCTGCAGTGAACACAATCTTTTTGGGCTGCAGTGAACACAATCTTTTTGGGCTGCAGTGAACACAATCTTTTTGGGCTGCAGTGAACACAATCTTTTTGGGGTGCAGTGAACAAAATCTTTTTGGGGTGCAGTGAACACAATCCTTTTTGGTGTGCAGTGAACACAATCTTTGTGGGGTGCAGTGAACAAAATCCTTTGTGGGGTGCAGTGAACACAATCTTTTTGGGGTGCAGTGAACAAAATCCTTTTTGGGGTGCAGTGAACAACATCCTTTTTGGGGTGCAGTGAACACAATCTTTTTGGGGTGCAGTGAACAAAATCCTTTGTGGGGTGCAGTGAACACAATCTTTTTGGGGTGCAGTGAACACAATCTTTTTGGGGTGGAGTGAACAACATCCTTTTTGGGGTGCAGTGAACAAAATCCTTTTTGGGGTGCAGTGAACAAAATCATTTTTGGGGTGCAGTGAACACAATCTTTGTGGGGTGCAGTGAACACAATCTTTTTGGGGTGGAGTGAACAACATCCTTTTTGGGGTGCAGTGAACAACATCCTTTTTGGGGTGCAGTGAACACAATCTTTTTGGGGTGCAGTGAACACAATCTTTGTGGGGTACAGTGAACAGAATCTTTGTGGGGTGCAGTGAACACAATCTTTGGGGGGTACAGTGAACACAATCTTTGTGAGGTGCAGTGAACACAATCTTTGTGGGGTGCAGTGAACACAATCATTGTGGGGTGCAGTGAACTCAATCTTTGTGGGGTACAGTGAACACAATCTCATACTTCTGAAGGTTTGAGGGTGCTGCCTGTTCCATACTCCCCCTACTCCTAGCCTTTTAGGGGTACAAACAATAGTAATTGGGGCCTAGTGTGGTTGTGTACGTGTGATATACATACACTTTTTTGGGATCATATTTTCTATTCCGCTATTTAATCAAAAACCTTTGGGGATCAGTTAAATTGGGGGATAGTCTGTGTTGGTACGTGTGAGAGAGATCCACCTTTCCAAGTTGTTGGGGTTCATCTCATACTTCTGAAGGTTTGAGGGTGCTGCCTGTTCCATACTCCCCCTACTCCTAGCCTTTTAGGGGTACAAACAATAGTAATTGGGGCCTAGTGTGGTTGTGTACGTGTGATATACATACACTTTTTTGGGATCATATTTTCTATTCCGCTATTTAATCAAAAACCTTTGGGGATCAGTTAAATTGGGGGATAGTCTGTGTTGGTACGTGTGAGAGAGATCCACCTTTCCAAGTTGTTGGGGTTCATCTCATACTTCTGAAGGTTTGAGGGTGCTGCCTGTTCCATACTCCCCCTACTCCTAGCCTTTTAGGGGTACAAACAATAGTAATTGGGGCCTAGTGTGGTTGTGTACGTGTGATATACATACACTTTTTTGGGATCATATTTTCTATTCCGCTATTTAATCAAAAACCTTTGGGGATCAGTTAAATTGGGGGATAGTCTGTGTTGGTACGTGTGAGAGAGATCCACCTTTCCAAGTTGTTGGGGTTCATCTCATACTTCTGAAGGTTTGAGGGTGCTGCCTGTTCCATACTCCCCCTACTCCTAGCCTTTTAGGGGTACAAACAATAGTAATTGGGGCCTAGTGTGGTTGTGTACGTGTGATATACATACACTTTTTTGGGATCATATTTTCTATTCCGCTATTTAATCAAAAACCTTTGGGGATCAGTTAAATTGGGGGATAGTCTGTGTCGGTACGTGTGAGAGAGATCCACCTTTCCAAGTTGTTGGGGTTCATCTCATACTTCTGAAGGTTTGAGGGTGCTGCCTGTTCCATACTCCCCCTACTCCTCATCTAGCCTTTTAGGGGTACAAACAATAGTAATTGGGGCCTAGTGTGGTTGTGTACGTGTGATATACATACACTTTTTTTGGATCATATTTTCTATTCCGCTATTCAATAAAAACCTTTCTAGGGCAAGATCTTAAATTACAGAAATATGAGGAGACCGTCAAATAAGGGCCGTGGCCTGGGTCGTGGTGCTGCTGGTAGAGCTCCTGTTGCAAGGAGAGGACATGGTCGATCTGTGCCAGCTACACGCACAAGTGAAACACCTTCCTCAAGTGTGAGTAGGCGACAGAACCTGCATCAGTATTTGGTAGGGCATCAAACGCCCCTAGAAGTGATGAGGCCAGAACAAGTTGAGGCGATAGTAGATTGGTTTGCTGCTGACAGTGCCTCCAGTTCCTTCACATTGTCTCCCACCCAGTCTACTGCAGAAAGGTCAGAGTTGGCACCTGCAGCCAATGTCCAACCGTCTTTCACCTCACCCCCTTGCAAATCAGGCCAGCAGTCTGAGCCCCAAGCCATACAGCAGTCTCTTATTCTTTTTGAGGACTCTGTCAGCAGGGTTTCCCAGGGCCATCCACCTAGCCCTGCCCCAGAAGTGGAAGAGATTGAGTGCAGCGATGCCCAACCACTTATTTCTCAAGATGAGTACATGCAAGGATCATCGCAGCACGTCTCCGATGATGACGAAACGCAGGTGCCAACTGCTGCGGCGTTCAGCATTGTGGAGACCGACAAGGAGGGCAGGGGTGAAGACTGGGTGGAAGATGATGTGGAGGACGATGAGGTCCTCGACCCCACATGGAATGAACGTCATGCAGGTGACCTGAGTAGTTTGGAGGAAGAGGCGGTGGTCGCACAGAGCCACCAGCACAGCAGAAGAGGGAGCAGGGTGCAGAAGCGGAGCGGCCGTGCCCTAGACACTACGCCCGCTACTGCCCAACGCAGCAAGGGAACGAGCGCACCAAAGTCAGCTCAAAGGAGTTCTCTAGCGTGGAAGTTCTTTAGAAAATGTGCTGATGACAGGACACGAGTGGTTTGCACCCTGTGCAATCAGAGCTTGAAGCGAGGCATGAACCTTCTCAACCTGAGCACAACCTGCATGATCAGGCATCTAAGTGCAAAGCACGAGCTGCAGTGGAGTACACACCTTCAAAACCAAGAAACGTCTCTGGCTCATCCTGCTTCCTCTTCTGCTGCAGTCTCGGCCGCTCCAGCCACATCTGTAGTGATACCGGCACCTGCCACCCCGCAAACAGACGATCTGTCAGCAACACCACCACCTGGGTCACCAACAACCATCTCCACAATGTCCCGTGGAAGCGTTCAGCTTTCCATCTCCCAAACACTTGAGAGGAAGAGGAAGTACCCCCCTACCCACCCGCGATCCCTGGCCCTGAATGCCAGCATTTCAAAATTATTGGCCTTTGAAATGCTGTCATTCCGTCTGGTGGAGACGCACAGTTTTAAAAACCTTATGTCGGTGGCTGTCCCACAGTACGTCGTGCCCAGCCGCCACTACTTTTCCAGGCAAGCCATCCCTTCCCTGCACAACCAAGTGGGGGAAAATATCAGGTGTGCACTGCGCAACGCTATCTGTGCCAAGGTCCACCTAACTACGGATACGTGGACCAGTAAGCACGGTCAGGGGCGTTATATCTCCCTAACGGCACACTGGGTAAATGCAGTGGCGGATGGGCCTGAGGCGGATAGCAATTTGGCGCATGTCCTTCCACCACCGAGGATTGCAGGGCGCTTCAGTTTGCCTCCTGTTCGTAACTCCTCCTACTCCGCTTCCTCATCCTCTACCGCCTCCTCATCCGGACAGCGTAACACCTTCACCACCAACTTCAGCACGGCCAGGGGTAAACGACAGCAGGCAGTTTTACAACTTGCCTGTTTGGGGGACAAACCACACACCGCGCAGGAGTTGTGGAGGAGCATGGAACAGCAGACAAATGAGTGGTTGCTGCCAGCGAGCCTCAAGCCCGGCCTGGTGGTGTGTGATAACGGGCGAAATCTCATAGCAGCTCTGGGCCTAGCCGGTTTGACGCACATCCCTTGCCTGGCGCATGTGCTGAATTTGGTGGTGCAGAGGTTCCTTAAAAACTACCCCGATATGTCAGAGCTGCTGCAGAAAGTGCGGGCCGTTTGTGCGCACTTTCGGCGTTCTCACCCTGCTGCTGCTCGCCTGGCAGCGCTGCAGCGTAACTTCGGCCTTCCCGCTCACCGCCTCATATGTGACGTGCCCACAAGGTGGAACTCCACCTTGCACATGCTGGAAAGACTGTGCGAGCAGCAGCAGGCCATAGTGGAGTTTCAGCTGCAGCACGCACGCGTGAGTCGCTCTGCGGAACAGCACCACTTCACCACCAATAACTGGGCCTCCATGCGAGACCTGTGTGCCTTGTTGCGCTGTTTTGAGTACTCCACCAACATGGCCAGTGGCAATGACGCCGTTCTCAGCTTAACTATCCCACTTCTATGCCTCCTTGAAAAAACAATTCGGGCGATGATGGAAGAGGATGTGGCACAGGATGAGGAGGAGGAGGAGGATGAAGAGGTAACATTTCCAAGGCTTTCAGGGCAGTCATTCGCAAGGGGCTCCGAGGGTGGGTTCCTGCACACGCAAACGCCAGGGACGCAATTGTCCAGCAGGGGCACAGTTCTGGAGGATGAGGAGGATGAGGAGGAGGAGGAGCTGGAGGAGGAGATGGAACCATGTTCACAGCAGGGTGGCACCCAGGCCAGCTCATGGCCATCACTGGTGCGTGGCTGGGGGGATACAGAGGACACGGACGATACACCTCCCACAGAGGACAGCCTTTCGTCGCCTCTGGGCAGCCTGGCACACATGAGCGATTACATGCTGCAGTGTCTCCACAACGACCGCCGAGTTGCCCACATTCTAACTTGTGCTGATTACTGGGTGGCCACGCTGCTGGATCCCCGTTACAAGGACAACGTACCGTCCTTAATTCACTCACTGGAGCGCGATCGCAAGATGCGCGAGTACAAGCGCACGCTGGTAGACGCCATGCTGCTGGCATTCCCATCTGACAGCGGGGCCACAGTGGAAGCACAAGGCAGAGGAGGAGGAGGAGGAGGTCGCCAACGCAACCAGGGCACCGCCAGCACCTCAGAAGGCAGGGTTAGCATGGCCGAAATGTGGAAAAGCTTTGTCAGCACGCCACAACAAACAGCAGCACCAGCAGCTCAGATGGAACGTCTTAGCAGGAGGCAGCATTTTACCAACATGGTGGAGCAGTATGTGTGCACACGCCTACATGTAGTGAATGACGGGTCTGCCCCCTTCAACTTCTGGGTCTCCAAATTGGGCACATGGCCTGAGCTTGCCCTTTACGCCTTGGAGGTGCTGGCGTGCCCTGCAGCCAGTGTATTATCTGAACGGGTATTTAGCACGGCTGGGGGCGTTATAACAGACAAGCGCAGCCGCCTGTCCAGAGACAATGTGGACAAGCTCACGTTCATTAAAATGAACCAGGCATGGATCCCACGGGACTTTTCCGTACCTTATGCAGAATAGCAATGGATACCGACCTTACCCACCCATTGTTCCATTTTTGCTCTTTCTCACTCTTTTGGGGTGTACCCTCATTTAAAATTTTTGAAAAGAAGCAGTGTTGGCTACCTCGTCCTCCTCCTCAGGGCCAGATTAATGTAGGGGCTATTGGAGCTGCAGCTCCAGGCCCCTACCTTTTATATAGGCCCCGGGTTGGCCATATTCACTGTTACCGCTCTTCTGTCACTTGTAAACACAGAAGTCTGGCTTCTATGCTCGCTTCCCCAGGCAGCACCCTCAGAACCTCCCCACACAGCGTGAAGGCCGGACAAGGAGGGACAGTTGGCGATGCATGGATGTGTTTATGGGCTTCAGAGACAGCATCCCATGTTGAATTAGGCATGCATGGCTGCACCCTTCCTCCTCTGGGTGCATGGCAAGGCACGGCCCTTAAGGCCCTTCAAAATCCTCAGCACCAAGCCCATGATGCTGTTAATCCGGCCCTGGTCCTCCTCCACCGCCGCTTCCACCTACACCGCCCATAGGTGTGCGCAGCCTATTGCATTAAGGTGTGCACCCCAAAGTTGAAATACACATGCATGTGTTTGCCAGCAGGGAGAGTAATGTATCGGGGCCATGTACCTGTAGGCAAGGAGAAATAGAGCAGAGCAGGTCCCAGGGAGATCTTTCCCATCTCCTCACTGGCAATGCTATGTGCCCTAGGTGATTAGGGTGTGCCCAGGCACACCCAGCACACCCTGTGCGCACGCCTATGTCACCGCCACATCCACCACCACCTCAACCTCCCTCCTACTCCATATGGGCCTCGTCCTTCAGAGATGAAGAAGAACATTGTTTTATTTTTCTGTTTTTTTTTTTGTTGTTTTAAGTTATTTCCCTATCCACATTTGTTTGCAGAGCACTTGCCATGCTCTTAATTACGTTTTGCTGCCATTTGCAGCACTCTAGCCCTTTCCTTTGGTGTTTTAGAGCCATTTTAGTGCCTTAAAGTTCGGGTCCCCATTGACTTCAATGGGGTTCGGTGTCCGGGAAAAGTTCGGTAAAAGTCCGGGACACGGACCCGGACTTTTTTTTAAAGTTCGGCCGAACCCGTCGAACACGGACATCTAGGTGTTCGCTCAACCCTAAGTATAAGTTCACATTAAGTTTTAAAATGCAACAGTTAATTTTTTTTTTAATGCTTGCATAAATAACCCTTTTGAGAAAAAAAAATTAAAAAAACATTTCTGGCTCACTTAGCTCACAAATGATAAGTATAAAGCTGCAGCTAACGTCTTGACACTTAACTTTGTTTTGCAGATATCGCTGTCACCATGTTAGCTGCGATATATCGCATCTGTGATGGGCATGCTAAACAAACAGGCCAGGAAAAGCTTTTATAGCTGTGCCAGGAGCAGCGGGATGAATATTGTATTATCTGCTTGGCTCATGAATTAAGGAATGATAAGAAAACTCCAAACATATGTTCATTTGTGACCACAGCAATAGCTAAGGAAGCAGAGATTTATTGCCAGATATTTCGGAAGATATACGGTGCTTGAAATATTAAAATATATATGTAAATTATTTAAATGGCATGATTAAAAATATGCTTGAAAACAGATAAAAGCAAAAAAAAAAAAAAAAAAGGATTAAAAAATATGAGCTTATCTAAGCACCAACTGTGAAAAAAGTTGCAACAGAAACTTGATAGATAAAAATAGCAATAAAACAAAATAAAATAGGACAAAGAAGATCAAAGTACAAAACTCTTTCTGACATAAACTTGGGTTATCGAAGGCAGAATAGCACAGACCATATACAGGTGCAGCCTAATCCATAACTTGAATAAATTGCAGTACTGTTACAGGCATTGGTGTGGGCAGCCTATTGCGTTAGGATGTGCACCCCCCCCCCCAAAGCTCAAAAACACATACCTTTCTCTGCAGCCTCAGCTGCACTGGACAGGCAATGAATGGGAAGTGCTCTGTATAGAGGCTTCCTGTTCATTCACAAACTGAAGCATAGTAACTACAGTTGACTATGCTTCAGTTTCAGTGCCTTGAAAAAGTATTCACACTCCTTGAAATTGTCCACATGTTGTCATGGTACAACCAAAAATGTAAATGTATTTTATTGGGATTTTATGTCCAGTGATGGCGAACCTTGGCACCCCAGGTGTTCTGGAACTACATTTCCCATGATGCTCAGCTACACAGCAGCGTGCACGAGCATCATGGGAAATGTAGTTCCAAAACACCTGGGGTGCCAAGGTTCGCCATCACTGTGATAGACCGACACAAAGTGGCACATAATTGTGAAGTGGAAGGAAAATGATAAATGTTTTTCAAAATGTCTTACAAATAAAGCTGTGAAAAGTGTGGCCTGCATTTGTATTCACCCCCCTGAGTCAATACTTTGTAGAACCGCCTTTCCCTGCAATTACAGCTGCAAGTCTTTTTGGGGATGTCTCTACCAGCTTTGCACATCTAGGAGAGGGACATTTTTGCTCATTATTCTTTGCAAAATAGCTCAAGCTCTGTCAGATTGGATGGAGAGCGTCTGTGAACAGCAGTTTTCAAGTCTTGCCACAGATTCTTAATTGGATTTAGGTCTGGGCTTTGACTGGGCCATTCTAACACATGAATATGCTTTGATCTAAAGCAGGGGTGTCAAACTCAATTTAATTGAGGGCCGCACCAGCAATATGATTGCCCTCAAAAGGGCCAATTGTATCTGTAAGACTAGATGTCCAGAGCATCCCCTACCCTTACATAAGAAGTCAGGAGTCTCCCCACCATCAGAAGTTGAGTTTCCCACCCTCCCTTACATTACAGTGCACCACCCTTTACCTTGTGCTGCTGCTGGGAAGAAGGCAGTGCTGGAAAGCAGAAAGCACAGAGTCTGGAGGATAGGTGCAAGGGCCACATGAAATGGCCCAGAGGGCCAAATTCGGCCTTCGGATCTTGTGTTTGACACATGTGATCTAAAGCATGGGTGTCCAACCTTTTGGCTTCTCTGGGCCACATTGAGTCTAGAGAATTTTTCTCGGGCCGCATATAAAATATATACTGTATTTTCTGGCGTATAAGACTACTTTTGAACCTCAAAAAAAATCCCCCAAAAATGGGAGGTCGTCTTATACGCCGAGTATAATATCTCCAATGTAACTTAAGTATAAGTATTACCGGTAGATCATGTAATAGGGGAGTCGTTTTATATGCCCAATCGTCTTATACGCCGGAAAATACGGTACTATAGTTAAGGTATCCTGTATAAGTAATAAAACGCCGCCACGTCCTTCCCTCTCCACTGCACCCCCCCCCCCCCCCGTGCCACCGCGCCCTTCCCTCGCCGCTGCCCCCCCCCCCCCCACACTAATTTATGAAATGGAATCGGTATACAGAGGTTTACTTCTTCTGTGGGATAATAAAGGAACACTCTAATCACCGTGACCACTTCAGTGATTTCAAGTGGTGATGGTGGTAGGAGTCAGAAACACTGCACATGCTGGGATATTTACAGTTATGTGCTGGGGGATAGTTGTACCTCTAGCACATGTGACTTAGGCAGCCAGAAAATGTCATGTCCTTATTCATACAAAACACAACTAGTTATTAAAATACATATTGCAACAATTTACACACGCTAATGCACATACCTTTTCTACTCATTTTGCAGACTGCTGGCGGGTATTGCTGGTGCAGTTACTGCTTGCGGTTACTGCTGGTGGGTAATGCTGTCGGTTACTGCTGGTGGGTAATGCTGGTGGTTACTACTGGTGGGCACTGCTGGTGGTTACTACTGGTGGTTACTGCTGGTGGGTAATGCTGGTGGTTACTACTGGTGGTTACTACTGGTGGGTACTGCTGGTGGTTACTACTGGTGGGTACTGCTGGTGGGTAATGCTGGTGGTTACTACTGGTGGGTACTGCTGGGGGGTAATGCTGGTGGTTACTACTGGTGGGTACTGCTGGTGGTTACTACTGGTGGGTACTGCTAGCGGATACTTCTGGCGGTTACTGCTAGTGGGCACTGCTGGTGGGTACTGCTGGCCATGACGTCGGGTACTGCTGGAAGAAGCAGCGGCTGCAGTAGAGAGCAGCTTCTCTGATGAATGCTCTCCTTGTCCGGCCTGTCAGTTTAGGTGGACGGCCCTGTCTTGGTAGGTTTTGCAGGTTTCTACAAGACAGCCAATTGCCATCTGAAAGAGAAATAAAACGATGCCAGAATCATGGCTGCAGCAGGGTTAGAAGAACCCTAACCGTAATGCCAATCCTATGGCCAACCCGTACCTATCTCTAACACTAACACTATGTTTAGCAATAAAGCCATGTGATCTCCATACATGTAGTGCAGATATACAGTATATTACCAAAAGTATTGGGACACCTGCCTTTACACACACATGAACTTTAATGGCATCCCAGTCTTAGTCCGCAGGGTTCAATATTGAGTTGGCCCAACCTTTGCAGCTATAACAGTTTCAATTCTTCTGGGAAGGCTATCCACAAGGTTTAGGAGTGTGTCTATGGGAATGTTTGACCATTCCTTCAGAAGCGCATTTGTGAGGTCAGGCAATGATGTTGGAAAGAAGGCCTGGCTCGCAGTCTTCATTAATTCCAAAGGTGTTCTATCAGGGTGAGGTCAGGACTCTGTGCAGGCCAGTCAAGTTCCTCCATCCCAAAATCTCTGATCCATGTCTTTATGGACCTTGCTTTGTGCACGGGTCCGAATCATTTGGTGGAGGGGGGATTATGGTGTGGGGTTGTCTTTCAGGGGTTGGGCTTGGCCCCTTAGTTCCAATGAAGGGATCTCTTAAGGTGTCAGCAGACGTTTTGGATAATTTCATGCTCCTAACTTTGTGGGAACAGTTTGGTGATGGCCCCTTCCTGTTCCAACATGACTGCCCACCAGTGCACAAAGCAAGGTCCATAAAGACATGGATGAGCGAGCTTGGGGTGGAGGAACTTGACTGGCCTGCACAGAGTCCTGACCTCAACCTGAACACCTTTTGGAAGAATCAGAGCAGAAACTGCGAGTCAGGCCTTCTCTTCCAAATCAGTGCCTGACCTCACAACTGCGCTTCTGGAAGAATGGTGAAACATTCCCATAGACACACTCCTAAACCTTGTGGACAGCCTTCCCAGAAGAGTTGAAGCTGTTTTAGCTGCAAAGGGTGGGGCCAACTTAATATTGAATGCTACGGACTAAGACTGGGATGCCATGAAAGTTCATGTGCGTGTAAAGGCAGGCGTCCCAATACTTTTGGTAATATAGTGTCTATAATGGCAATCTAAACTGTATGTTGTGAAAAAAAATATATATATATATATATATATATATATATATATTCATAACACTAATATAAAAGTCGGTGGCCTTGATTTTTTACAGTGTTTGAATATGATGCTTTAGAAGTAGCTGTAGTTAAAAGCTTAAAAGGAAAATAGAATAAAGAAAACACTTTGTTGGATAACCCTATAAAAATGGGGTTGCACCAACTGGAAAAAAATAAAAAAAACAACAAGTAAAGTAATACAAAAAACATTTTTCTTTAATTTAGCTGTGAAGTTCCAGGCAAATTTCATCTGTGACTCCGCGCAGCCTGCATTGTCTGCGAACGCGGACTGTTTATGAGCAAAGAATTTCAAACAACAACGTAACACTCGGATGTTTTAATTAACCTTTACATCTCGGCTTTACAAAAAAAGATAATAAATACGCGGTTATTTCCGCCATTTTCAGCCTGTTCATTGTAAGGTGGTTTATAAACACGAAAATGCATTCTTTCCCTGCCTGCTAAATATTGCTCACCATGCATTTTCTTAACAAGAACATCAATAAGTTCCCCAATGAAAAAGAAATTAACAAGATGCATGGGCTTGTTCAAAGGTCACACCAAAAAAAAACAGTTGCATGCTGTGGCAACGTTGCTTCAGACAAAGCTAAAAATTAAAGGGTAACTACACTTCCACAAAAAAAATAATAATAAATAATAATATTAATACTAATAATGCAGCACCCTCCTAGGTAGGTGCTAGTGAGGACATGGCTCGGTTTGTCGGGAGGTGAGCGTAGCACCCTCCTAGTTAGGTGCTACTGAGGACATGGCTTGGTTTGGCGAGAGGTGAGTAGCACCCTCCTAGGTAGGTGCTAGTGAAGACATGGCTCAGTTTGGCGGGAGGTGAGTGTAGCACCCTCCTAGTTAGGTGCCAATGAGGACATGGCTCGGTTTGGTGGGAGGTGAGTGTAGCACCCTCCTAGGTAGGTGCTAGTGAGGACATGGCTCGGTTTGGCGGGAGGTGAGTGTAGCACCCTCCTAGGTAAGTGCTAGTGAGGACATGGCTTGGTTTGGAGAGAGGTGAGTAGCACCCTCCTAGTTAGGTGCTAGTGAGGACATGGCTCGGTTTGGCGGGAGGTGAGTGTAGCACCCTCCTAGGTAAGTGCTAGTGAGGACATGGCTTGGTTTGGCGAGAGGTGAGTAGCACCCTCCTAGTTAGGTGCTAGTGAAGACATGGCTCGGTTTGGCGGGAGGTGAGTGTAGCACCCTCCTAGTTAGGTGCTAGTGAGGACATGGCTCGGTTTGGCGGGAGGTGAGTAGCACCCTCCTAGTTAGGTGCTAGTGAAGACATGGCTCGGTTCGGCGGGAGGTGAGTGTAGCACCCTCCTAGTTAGGTGCTAGTGAGGACATGGCTCGGTTTGGCGGGAGGTGAGTGTAGCACCCTCCTAGGTAAGTGCTAGTGAGGACATGGCTTGGTTTGGCGAGAGGTGAGTAGCACCCTCCTAGTTAGGTGCTAGTGAAGACATGGCTCGGTTTGGCGGGAGGTGAGTGTAGCACCCTCCTAGTTAGGTGCTAGTGAGGACATGGCTCGGTTTGGCGGGAGGTGAGTAGCACCCTCCTAGTTAGGTGCTAGTGAAGACATGGCTCGGTTCGGCGGGAGGTGAGTGTAGCACCCTCCTAGTTAGGTGCTAGTGAGGACATGGCTTGGTTTGGCGGGAGGTGAGTAGCACCCTCCTAGCTAGGTGCTAGTGAGGACATGGTTCGGTTTGGCGGGAGGTGAGTGTAGCACCCTCCTAGCTAGGTGCTAGTTAGCACATGGCTCGGTTTGGCGGGAGGTGAGTGTAGCACCCTCCTAGTTAGGTGCTAGTGAAGTAATGGCTCGGTTTGGCGGGAGGTGAGTAGCACCCTCCTAGTTAGGTGCTAGTGAGGACATGGTTCGGTTTGGCGGGAGGTGAGTGTAGCACCCTCCTAGCTAGGTGCTAGTTAGCACATGGCTCGGTTTGGCGGGAGGTGAGTGTAGCACCCTCCTAGTTAGGTGCTAGTGAGGACATGGCTCGGTTTGGCGGGAGGTGAGTGTAGCACCCTCCTAGGTAGGTGCTAGTGAGGACATGGCTCAGTTTGGCGGGGGGGGGGGGTGTAGCACCCTCCTAGGTAGGTGCTAGAGAGAGAGTATCGTTTTTGGCTCTGTCTGCCTATCAGAGGAGCAGCAGGGAAATCTATATTGCTTTCCGTCTAGCAGAGATCAGGATCTGTGAGTTAGGTCTGCTCATGGTGCTCAGTATGTGATTCATTGAGTCTAGAGAGTGTTTCACGCTGGACATGTTGGACAGTGGGAGGAAACCTGACCAATGGATCAGGGCCGGGACATGGGGTGGGCAGAAGGGCCGGCTGCCCTGGGCACTGTGGTATCCGGTGAGGTTGGGGGGCACCACAAAGAGATTGGAGCAGAGGGGATTTGTGTTGGAAGGGGGACTATTGGGGGCCACAGGGGGTAAGTGTTTATCTAGGAGGGGAAATCTAGGGGGGTGCTAAGAGTGGTGGTTTAGGGGGATTTGAGTTGGGAGGGGGATGGGAGAAGAAGATTTGTGCTAGTTGGGGGTAATTTGTGCTGGGGGGGGGTTGAAGTAGGGGGGTGATGTATACTAATAGGGAAAATTTTAGGGGTAGAGGATTTGTGCTGGGAGGAGTGCATTTTATTAGGGGGGGGGGGGCATTTGAGCTTGGGGGGATTTTTGGGGATGGGGGTCAAAGATTTGTGCTGAAATGGGGGATTTCAGCAGAGGGTGGATTTGTACTGGCAGGAGGGGAATTTATGCTTAGGGGGTAAGCATTCAAATTAGTGCTCAGATTTTGTGAGGAGATTTTTGCTGACACAACGCTCATACATCTTGAAGGGGGGGGGGGCACAGTTGGGCATGTTCGCCCTGGGCTCTAGATGATCTTGTCCCAGCTCTGCAATGGGTACACAGGCTTTGATAGAGTCCTGGTGATTAGTAGGGCCAGGCTGCCTCGGTGCATTCTGGGATACTGTATAAAAGCCAGGAGCACATGTGCTGCGGGGTCTTTGGCTGGTGATCAGAGTCCCGGAGGGAGGGTGGCGGCTGCCTCCTCCTCTGTAGCAGTGCCACATGAGTGGCCTGAGGGCCAGTGGAATGGAGCTGAACGAACCCAGAGGTCCAGGAAAGCTGACTGAGGGGGAGACACTGGAGACCCTAGTATAACAGTATCGTGAGTACAGGGGATCGTGTCAAGGGGCCTGATCTAAGGGGGGCCACCCCAGAGTAGGATAGTCAGTGGACGGGTGTCAGTGGTCAAGAAAGGGGATGCTAAGGTGAGTTTCCTGAAGATAACATTAGTTCATCAAGTCGTCTGGATAGAGACTTATTCCTAAATCCATCTAAGTGGCAAGGTGGATCAACAGCCGGGCTGTATCTACAGATAGATGTCCTCCAAAGCTTGTGCATAGTTAATCTGGAGTATCCCACTATTCCCTTCTCTAATCCCTAATTTATAAAATAAAACACAAAACAACATACCCCTGGACTAATTATTGACTGAGCTAACTGAGCAAACGGTAACCCAGGGGGACCCAAAAGTGTGACAATCCAGCAGTCCTCAAGGGGGCAGTGATACAATATTAATAATAATAATAATGATGATAATAATAATAATAATAATAATAATAATAATAATAATAATAATAATGATAATAATAAAAAAAAAAATATATATATATATATATATATATATATATATATACACACTAAGCAAAATTATAAACGCAACACTTTTTGTTTTTGCCCCCCTTTTTCATGAGCTGAACTCAAAGATCTAAGACTTTTTCTTTGTACACAAAAGGCCTATTTCTCTCAAATATTGTTCACAAATCTGTCTAAATCTGTGTTAGTGAGCGCTTCTCCTTTGCCGAGATAATCCATCCACCTCACAAGTGTGGCAAATCAAGATGCTGGTTAGATAGCATGATTATTGCACAGGTGTGACTTAGGCTGGCCACAATAAAAGGCCACTCTAAAATGTGAAGTTTTACTGTATTGGGGGGGTCCGAAAACCAGTCAGTATCTGGTGTGACCATAATTTGTCTCACGCGGTGCAACACATCTCCTTGGCATAGAGTTGATCAGGTTGGTGTTTGTGGCCTGTGGAATGTTGGTCCACTCCTCTTCAATGGCTGTGAGAAGTTGCTGGATATTGGCAGGACCTGGAACACGCTGTCATATACGCCGATCCAGAGCACCCCAAACATGCTCAATGGGTGACATGTCCGGTGAGTATGCTGGCCATGCAAGAACTGGGATGTTTTCAGCTTCCAAGAATTGTGTACAGATCCTTGCAACATGGGGCCGTGCATTATCATGCTGCAATATGAGGGGATGATCGTGGATTAATGGCACAACAATGGGCCTCAGGATCTCATCACGGTATCTCTGTGCATTCTAAATGCCATCAATAAAATGCACCTGTGTTCGTTGTCCATAACATACGCCAGCCCATAACCTAACTCTACCGCCATCATGGGCCACTCCATCCACAATGTACGCCTGTCCATACCATAACACCACCGCCACCATGGGCCACTCCATCCACAATGTACGCCTGACCATACCATAACACCACCGCCACCATGGGCCACTCCATCCACAATGTACGCCTGACCATACCATAACACCCAACGCCACCATGGGCCACTTCATCCACAATGTACGCCTGACCATACCATAACACCCAACGCCACCATGGGCCACTTCATCCACAATGTACGCCTGTCCATACCATAACACCACCGCCACCATGGGCCACTTCATCCACAATGTACGCCTGACCATACCATAACACCCAACGCCACCATGGGCCACTTCATCCACAATGTACGCCTGTCCATACCATAACACCACCGCCACCATGGGCCACTCCATCCACAATGTACGCCTGACCATACCATAACACCCAACGCCACCATGGGCCACTTCATCCACAATGTACGCCTGACCATACCATAACACCCAACGCCACCATGGGCCACTTCATCCACAATGTACGCCTGACCATACCATAACACCCAACGCCACCATGGGTCACTTCATCCACAATGTATGCTTGTCCATACCATAACACCACCGCCACCATGGGCCAATCTATCCACAACGTTGACATCAGCAAACCGCTCACCCACACAACGCCACACACAATGTCTGCCATCTGCCCTGTACAGTGAAAAACGGGATTCATCCGTGAAGAGAACACCTCTCCAAAGTGCCAGACGCCATTGAATGCGAGCATTTGCCCACTCAAGTCGGTTACTATGACGAACTGCAATCAGGTGGAGAACCCAATGAGGACGAAGAGCATGCAGATGAGCTTCCCTGAGATGGTTTCTGACAGTTTGTGCCGAAATTCTTTGGTTATGCAAACCGATTGTTGCAGCAGCTGTCCGGGTGGCCGGTCTCAGACGATCTTGGAGGTGAAGATACTGGATGTGGAGGTCCTGGGTTGGTGTGGTTACACGTGGTCTGCGGTTGTGAGGCCGGTTGGATGTACTGCCAAATTCTCTGAAACGCCATTGGAGACGGCTTATGGTAGAGAAATGAACATTCAATTCACGGGCAACAGCTCTGGTGGACATTCCTGCAGTCAGCATGCCAATTGTACGCTCCCTCAAAACTTGCAACATCTGTGGCATTGTGCTGTGTGATAAAACTGCACATTTTAGAGTGGCCTTTTATTGTGGCCAGCCTAAGGCACATCTGTGCAATAATCATGCTGTCTAATCAGCATCTTGATATGCCACACCTGTGAGGTGGATGGATTATCTCGGCAAAGGATAAGTGATCACTAACACAGATTTGTGAACAATATTTGAGAGAAATCGGCCTTTTGTGTACATGGAAAAAGTCTTAGATCTTTGAGTTCAGCTCATGGAAAAATGGAGGCAAAAACAAAAGTGTTGCATTTATAATTTTTTTCAGTGTATATAAAATTGCTACATAAGCCATGTTGTAATTTAATGTTATTAAAAATTGCCTTTCCTTTTCAGTCTGTGATATTCTGTAAAATTCAATGCAATATGGCGACCTGGAGGTGATCTGCAGAGAGAATTCCCCCAGAAATGTAATTTCCAGAAATGGAATTAACAAGATGCATGGGCTTGTTCAAAGGTCACACAAAAAAAAAAAAAACAGTTGCATGCTGCGGTAACGTTACTTCAGACAAAACCAAAAGTTAAAGGGTAACTACACTTTCACAAAAAAAATAAAAAAAAAATAAATAAATGATGATGATAATAAAAAAATATATATATACTGTATATATATATATATTTATTATTATTATTAATAATATATATATATATATATATACACACACACACAGTATATATATATATATATATATATATTTTCTTTTATTATCATCATCAGCTTATGCAGCAATTTTATATATATATATATATATATATATATATATTATATATATATATATATATATATATATATATATATATATATATATATATATATATATATATATATATATATATATATATATATCTGTAAAATTCTAACTTCAATATCTGGAGGTGATCTGTAGACAGAATGCCCCTAGAAATGTAATTTCCAGCTTGTGTGATTGGCTTATGGTTTTCCCCAGAAGATACAAGTCAGATTTTACGCATCGTCTGCAATAGGAGTTTCAATTTTAGTTACATGCTCCCCAAGGGCTAAATACTTTTAAAGGAAATCAGACCCTGCAACTGTTTTCTCATTAGAACACTGAAAGTGCACTAGGCAGTTATGATAAACCAAACCCTCCTATTCGGAATCAGTGTCTAAAGGACATGCTGAATTAAACAGCTACTTCGTTAGAGCAACAAAAAGGTAGAAATCTGCTACAAAGTTTGTTAAAATGTCTGCAATGTACATAGATCACTCAACAAAGGCGGAGTTACTCTTTAATCACTTCCCGCCGGGAGGACATCCATGGACGTCCTTGGGTTTCAGTGGTAATACCCGGATGATGCCTGCACCTGGAGGCATCATCCTGATATGAAAATGTCATACTCAAAGGGCCCGGTATGGATTGGGAAGGAACCCCACGCCATATCTTTTCCACTTTCAGTTGCCGAAAATATATATTTTTTCATTCAGCTGTCATCGGAGAAGCCCGTTGACAGCTGATGACTCACCCATTAAGGACACAGCGGCTGGCTTCCAGGCCCACTCCCTAACAACTAGCTATTCACTGTGCCCTGATTGGACAAAGCTTTGCCCAATCATGGCTTAGAATGCACTGTGCAGTGCATTGTGGGGCGCTGGGCGGGCAAGCATCTAGTCCCCAGTAGCAAAACAGACATAGAACTCTGGATCACTTTGGGGTGGGGTGGGGTGGGGTGGTGTTTGTCTGCAACATACTCTATATAGCCAAACATTTGTGAACACAAGATCATCCCATTTTTAAAGACTTGTCAAACATCCCATTTATAAGCCATATGCATTAACATTAACCTTATCCCCTATGGCTCCTCCTCCTCCCCGGGGATGGGCAGGAAGTTTAAAAAGAAGAAAGGAAAACCTGCAGACAGCGTGAGCCTCCATACTGGGGTAAGTAACTCTCTCTCCTGCCTCAGTTTATAAAACAAATGTAAGGGGGGCTCTGTGGGGGGGCTCTGTTGTAAGAGGGACTCTGTGGGAGGTTTCTGATGTAAGGGGAGCTCTGTGGGGGTCTCTGATGTAAGGGGGCTCTGTGGGGGGTCTCTGATGTATGGGGGACTCTGTGGGGGGTCTCTGACGTAAGAGGGGGCTCTGTGGGTGGTCTCTGATGTAAGAGGGGGCTCTGTGGGGGTCCCTGATGCAAGGGGGGGCTCTGTGGGGGCCTCAAATGTAAGGAGGG
Source organism: Pelophylax lessonae (assembly GCF_965119305.1). Lineage (NCBI taxonomy): Eukaryota > Metazoa > Chordata > Amphibia > Anura > Ranidae > Pelophylax > Pelophylax lessonae. Next base: position 19,745,461 of record NC_138774.1, read on the forward strand.
GTCTCTGATGTAAGGGGGGCTCTGTGAGGGTCTCTGATGTAAGGGGGGGCTCTGTGGGTGTCTCTGATGTAAGGGTGGCTCTGATGTAAAGGGGGCTCTGTGGGGGGTCTCTGATGTAAGGGAGGCTCTGTGGGGGGTCTCTGATGTAAGAGGGGGCTCTGTGGGGGTCTCTGATGTAAGGGGGGGCTCTGTGGGGGTCTCTAATGTAAGGAGGGGTTTCTGATGTAAGGGGGAGCTCTGTGAGGGTCTCTGATGTAAGGGGGGGCTGTGTGTGGGGCTCTGATGTAAGGGGGGCTCTGTGGGGGGGTCTCTGATATAAGGCGGGCTCTATGGGGGGGTCTCTGATGTAAGGGGGGCTCTGTGAGGGGTCTCTGATGTAAGGGGGGTCTCTGTGAGGGGGCTCCGTGGGGGGGGGATCTCTGATGTAAGTTATTAGTAATCATAAAAAAGAAAAGTCCAATGAAGTGCAAGAAAAGGTGCAAGAAAATGTGCAAAAAAGTGCAAATAAATATTTATGGTGACAAATCTTCAAGGAAAGGTGTGCGCCAAAAAAACAGCCTATGTGCTGCTTCCACCAATCACCCCAAACTGACTCACCAGACTTAAATAAAAGCGGATGTATTTTATGGAATCATGCTATGTTGATTCATTTTTTGCACATTGTAGAGGTTATGAATATTTTATTGTTATTTATTATAGTAGTGGTATATGATATGTATACTGTAGTAGCCATGCAGATTTAATTAATAATTTTGCACTGTGCACTTTTTACAACAGAAACAGATTTGGGTGATATATTTATATATAATTTTAGGGTAAATACTTAGGGTATTTTTGCACTGATTTTCTTTCACTGTTTTTATCTTGTTTCTGCACCCACTTGCAGTCAATTAGCAGCAATCATACTCTTAAATTGTTTTTCAATAGATACAGCCATGTTTAGAGGGGCGAGCATCCGAAGTTACATATCACCTGAAGCAACAAATGCTGCACTTGAACGAATGGAATGTAACAAATACGAATGCATCCGAAAATACGAATGTCGCATCTAAAGGAATGGAATGGAAGGAATATGACTGCATACGAAGTTACAGATTATCTGAAGTAACGAAAGTCACATCGAAATGAATAGAACAGAACGAATATGAAAAGAAACGAATGCAGATACGAATGCTTCCGAAGTTACGAATGTCGTATCTAAAACGCATTGGAACAGAACGAATACGAATGCATCCAAAGTAGTGATCGACCAATATTGTTTTTTTTTCCGCCGATACCGATATTTTGGTCATGGGGTATCGGTATCGGCCGATATCTGCCAATATTTTCGGACATTAAATTTTTTTTTTTTTTTAATGTGTACAGGTACTGTGGTGGAGGGATCTGGGGGGTCTAAAAGACCCCAAACCTCTCCTCTGCACTTAAGCATTCAAAACGCCAAGTTTGGCTGTTTTGAATGCTGTAAGTTTTTTGAATTCGGCGCCGCCAGTACCCGGAAGTGATGTCATGACATCACTTCCGGTACGCGGCGGCACCAAATTCAAAGAAATGGACACCCGGGTCAGACGGCGGCGGTGAAGGTAGGATTCCCGGGTCTCCCGGTGGGACGGGAGACCCGGGTGAGCCGCGGAAGGCGGCGGGCGGGGGGGGGGGGGGTGTCCCCTCCCGCTCCTTGGAATGACAGCCGAGCGGCTTCTCAGCCGCATCACCCCGGTACATGCACTTTCCCTGAAATATCAGCAATATCAGTAAATAAAAAGTCGATTCTGATATACCGGGGAAAGTCCATATCGGCCCTCGATGTATCGGCTTTGCAGATAATCGGTCGATCTCTAATCCAAATTTATGAATTATCCGTAGTATTGAATGTCACATCTAAACAAATGGAACGGAATGAATATGAAAGGTAACAAATGCTGATACGAATGCATCCGAAGTTACAAATAATCCGAAGTAACGAATGTCACATCTAAATAAATGGAACTAAATGAATATGAAAAGTAACAAATGCCGATACGAATGCATCCGAAGTTACAAATAATCCAAAGTAACGAATGCCGCATCTAAACGCATGGAACAGAACGAATATGAATGCTTCCGAAGTTACAAAATATCCGAAGTAACAAATGCCAATCATAATGAATGATCCGATAAACAAAAAAAATGTATGAAACTAAAACTAAACAGAATTTTTTTCGGTAGTGCACATGTCTATATACTGCTAATGAGAAAGGTATTTAGTAGTTAAAATTTACTAAAATACTTGCATTTCCGTGTTCTGTGGGAGAGCAGATATAGTGACTGCAAGCTCCTGGGTTTAGCAACACTATAATGGGTGATAGGAAGATTCCCAATACCACATCACCGCTCCAAAACTTCACCCCGTAATGTGCACAGACCACCCCTAAATCATGGACTATCCCCAATGTGCATGGACCATAACCCCTAATATGAAGGTCCCCTTGGATGACCTATAAGACTTGGTGCAAGGGAGTTTTGTATCGTCTGCTGACAGTCCTAACTACTTCATGAAAGTTGTCAAGTCATCTCAGATATGAAGAAGGTTTAAAGCCAAGACATTAAGTCAATGTCTCAGCAATCGGTAATGAATTCACCTAATCAAATTTACGTCAGGTCCAGTTTAGGAACGAACGTGACTAGTAATTAACTCCTCCTTCACCGCTGGAACCCCTCCGGGAATTGGTGCCTTATGGAAATTGATATATTTTATTTGGCTTCTCAGCGTAGTTAGCACTCAGCCGTCAAGGATGACACGGCGGTGCGCTAGTGATATTGACAACACCCTCTGCAAGCATACTTCATTTCCTAAACAAATCTGACATCTTCAGTAAATTATCTGTTTTCAAGCAGAAGCTCTCACCATCAATAAGTAACCTCTATAACCCAACGTTACAAAGTAACTCAGCATATTAGGTGACTTCCTAAGTTTTTAGCCTCCTAGAAAGCAGAATTATTGCCTTAACCACTTAAGGACCGGACCTTGTTCTGACACTTGTTGCTTACAAGTTAAAGCCAGTATTTTTTGCTAGAAAATTACTTAGAACCCCCAAACATATATATATATATATATTAGTGATCGACTGATATCGTTTTTTTATTGCCGATACCGATATTTTGGTCATCGCATATCGGTATCGGCCGATATTGGCCAATATTTTCGTACATTAAATTTTTTATTTTTTTTATTTATTTATTTATTTATTTTTTTACAGGTACTCTTGTGGAGGGATCTGTGGGTCTAAAAGACCCCAAACCCCTCCTCTGCACTTAAAAGCATTCAAAACGCCAAGTTTGGCTGTTTTGAATGCTGTACATTTTTTTAATTTGGCGCCGAGTACCCGGAAGTGATGTCATGACATCACTTCCTGGTTTTTACATGGAGACTCGATCAGAGCCGAATGCGGCTTTGATTGGTTCTTCTCTTCGGCGGCCATGCAGGATGGTTGCCCGGGTCTCCCGGTGGAATGGGAGACCCGGGCTGGCCGCGGAAGGCGGCGGGAGCGGGGGGGACGTCCCCTTCTCAGCCACGTCAGTTGTCATTACAAGACAGCCGGCCATCGGCTATGGATGCTGGTACCGGGGTGATGCCTCTAGCTGCAGGCATCACTCCGGTACAAGCACTTTCCCGAAATATCGGCAATATCGGTCACCTCCGGGCCCGATTCGGATGTATCGGGGTAAGTGCATATCGGCCCTCGATATATCGGCTTTGCCGATAATCGGTTGATCTCTAATATATATATATATATATAATATACAGTATATTAGCATAGACTCTGGAGAATAAAATGGCGGTTGTTGCAATAGTTTATGTTACACAGTATTTGTGCAGCGGTATTTCAAATGCATTTTTTTTTGTGGGAAAAAATACACTTTACTGAATTAAAAAAAATAAAATAAAACTAAACAAGGGGCGGAGCTAGCCGCAGACCAAGATGGACGCCTGAGAGCGGAGCTCCGACAGCACCAGGGATCCATTGGCACAAAACGAGCTGCAAAGTCACCATCTAGACACCCCAGCACAGACATCTCATCCCGGAGACCCCACCGACAATGATGAGGAAGCGGAAAGAAGACCGGAGGCCGAAGAATCTAACGGGCCTAGACAAGATGGCGCTAGCTCCTCTGAATCCACACCATCCAATACCCCTCAGCAGAGGCTCAAAAATGGTAATACACCAAAAAGAGACATATTAATTAATAACCAGCACTCTCCATATCATACTCCTACCTAAGGGAGTCCTGCGAAAGCGCGGTTCAGGATGGATGTATTGGATCCAAGTCGTGAGGTGATTTGGGGGATGACACTAGGGAGCTCCCTGATTCAATTGATTTTTTCCCCACCAGCAATCAGCCAGTATTGGACACAACCTTAAGGCCTCATGCACACATGGGCGTTTTTACAGCGTCTGTTTTTGGCGTCAGATGTTTTTTTCTGCAGGCAGTAAACTCCCCAGCATGTTCTCCTAGGTGTCCATGCACACATAGGCTGTTATTAGCAGTTTTTGGCTGGGGCGTTTTCTGACTGCAAAAAACCCAGAACTAGTGGGTTTTAAGAGGCGTTTTTCAGTTGTAAAAAAAGTTCTAACTCTGATAAAAGCCTAAAAATTCTCAAAAACACTAAAAAACCCTTCAGCTATTCAATGTTTTTGAGCCATAAGATTTTGTGGGAATATAGTTTTGCTAAAAAAAAATCTAAAAAACCCTACAGCTTAAAAAGCTGAAAAACGACAGCTTTCTACTGACGTTTTGATAACATTAAGTGTGCATGAGGCCTAAAAGACGTGTTAGTTCATTGCATGCTGACATGCTGTCCTGTGTACACAAATTTGGAGTGGAGCTTCAAACAGTAACCTTTAGGGTGGATCATATTGAAACAAAGATGGGGGAGTTTTCCACCACTATTAATGATTTGATAGATGCCAAGGAAAGCCAAGAGGATGAGATGGAGGCAGTTAAAGAAAAGTTTGAAGACATTGAGGACCGCTCAAGAAGGAACAGTTTAAAAATCTGAGGAGTTCCTGAGTCAGTCCAGCAATCAGATCTATGCAAATATATTGCACAATTGTTCACCTCCATTCTACCTGACCTCACAGAATTACGGCCCACACACACGAGTCGAAATTCGGCCGGGAATTTTCGTCCGACGACCGATCTGCTGATTTTCGGCTTGTTAGTATGGTGCTCTCGACAACCGACTCCGACTTTTCGGGCCGAAAAAATTCTGGTGTGCAGGCTATAAAATTTTTGTCCGCCGTCAAAACACGTCCGATTTTCGTGCAGTCAGTACAGATTTCGACAGGGAAAAATCTTATGAGCATGTCTGGGCATGCTCAGAGATGAAAGTACACAAAGAAAGCAAACCAACAAATGACATCACTTTTGAAGTATAATTCTGTCGGACAACAAAATTCGTGTGCAGTCTAGAGCACATTCAAACCAACAGACACCACTCTGGACAAAAGACGAACGACCGGTCAGCGGAAATTTGTTGCGTGTGTACGGGGCTTTAGATATCATGGTGGACAGAATCCATTGCTTGCCTAAACCTTCCCACCTTCCTGACAATGTGCCTAGAGATATTATACTACGTCTGCACTTCTTCCATGTAAAGGAGAGTCTAATGTTTGAATCACACAAAAAAGACCTTTTTCCTAGACAATACAAAGATCTGCAATTCTTTGCTGATATATCACAATTCACCCTTCAAAACCATTGGACCCTTAACACCATCTCTAAAGCGTTAAGGAACCACAAGATCTCCTACAAATGGGGGTTCCTGACCAAGCTAATCATCACCACAGATGATAAAGAATATGTGATAGATTCCCTTGCCAAGGGTGGCATATAGTGCCGGAAGAACCAGACTTCCAAAACTCGCAGCCCTGAGCACATTGAGGAGGACTGGAACCTGGTCACTTCTAGAAATGCTGGTAAGCAAAAATGACCTGGCTAGCATCAGAGCCATTGGCTCTGATGAAAAGGCGAAGCCTCGAAACTCGTTAGCCACTATTTCAACTAAGACTGTGGACTGTATAATGATGGACTCTGTCATTTGAATCTGATATGCTGCCTTGCATCTTTTGTTTGTGAGTAGATATTTTATCTGTTGTTAATAAAGCCCTATTGGGGATAATGCGCTAGGCCGGTGCGCCCTTTTTCTGTTTGTTGTTTGCAGATAGAATGCACACCATTAGACTTTTTGTAGACAACATAATTTTGATGCTCAATGATATTAAAACTTTCCTGGCTTCAGTGCACAAAGCACTATGGTTATTTAATACAGTATCTTACTACAAGGTCAAGGAGACCAAGTCCTTTATTTTGGTATTGGGAATACCCAACGATCGTAAGCAGGATATCAGTGGCAGATTCCCATATACAGGAAAAGGGGTATCTCGTATCTGGGCATTACCCTTGCTAGTAAAATATCAGAACTTGTTAAGAAAAACGATATCCCTTTTCTACAATCTTTCCGCTACAAACCTAAGAAAATGTGAGTTGTCTTGGTCAGGTAGGCTGGCTGCCTTCAAAATGCAAGTACTTCCGCAACTGTTATACCTGTTTAGGACACTGCCAATCCCAAATCCTTTATTACATATGTGCAAGCCAACCTAAATAGTTCTTTATGGCTGGGAAAGAGGGTACCCTGTGCTTTTAACAGACTTGTCAAGCTCAAGAAAGCAGGAGGAATAGGGCACACTCATTTACGAGACTATCATACTGCCTCCATACTAACGCAGCTGAAAGAGTGGTTTGCCCCAAGCCCCTCTACACTTTGGGCTGAACTTGAACAGCAACAAGTTAAGGGAGGCAACCTTTATGACTATCTTATCCCTAGTCCATTTATTCCTTATACACATACTAACATAGCCTCCACAATACAAGCATTCGCAAATGTACCTCAACTCCTTTAAAATTCCAAATTTCATCTATCTCACTCTTAATCCCAGATATCTCTCTTACTAATTGGCGTTCTGATAGAGGCCTCATGTTAGAGGATCTACTTGTAGGTCCCACACTCAAAACATTTAGAACCCTTCAGTTGGAATATTCTATTCCCCAGATGGAATATTACAAGTATATACAAATCTCCCATCTGTTGAAACACTCCCAACAACTTGAGGACCCACCTATCCTGGCAAATTGCTCAATATTATCTAGCCAACAATACGAAGACCAAGGGCACTTCGTTAATATATAAACACCTACAGAATAAACAGGAATTCAGCAAATTACCCCTTATAAAGGCATGGGAAATGGACTTTGGAAGAGAATACTCAGAGAAACAGTGGCAAAAGACTTTGGGTGCTACATATGCTTTTACCAGGAGTGCCAATTTATGGGAGCTGTCCCAAAAGATTATGTTATGCTGGTACCTCCCCCTATATCGCCTATCTAAATTTACCCATGGGCTATCCCCTGAATGTTGGAGGAAATGTGGAGGTCCAGGGACACTGATGCACCTTTTGTGGTCCTGTCTCAAATTCTTGTCCTTTATCTTTAATCTTATGGAACAAGTTCTAGGAATCCATATCATGCCATCCCTTGGTATGGCATTGCTATCAATAGACATAGAAACTATACCTCCAGCCCAAAGGGCAGTGACCTCCCACATCTTACTAGCAGCCCGACTCAGCCTAGTCCAACATAGAAAGATAAAACAATCCCTGACTTGAAAGAAACCCTACAGATAATAAACACTGCTCCGCAAGGATGTCGTGTGACGAAACTAGTAGGGCGGGGCCAGGGCGCTGAACAACACCGCATAGTTCTATCTTACACTCACGGCTTGGTGATGCAAGGACAAACATGTTTAATCCTCAGTGTCGGGTAGACACTATGAAATGTGAGTGTACTTTATACGTTTTTAATAAATAAGTGAAGACTTTTTTAACAGAATTACTCTATTGGGATTTTTCCCTTCTTTTCAATTCTAACCTTGCCCATCCCTGTGAGCAAACTTATATGGAAAGTTTGGGAAGATCAACTTTTGGATTTATGACCTATCTGCTGGATATTATATATACAAATAAAGGAGCATTTGCTGGTTTATAATTTGATCAGCTCCCCATCTGGTGTGGGGGATACGGTGGAAGGAGCACATTGGGTGTCTTGCACGCGTTGTCACAGAAGAAACAGCAGATTGACGTTCTCTCTTCACGGGGAGCAATTGCGAGTGCCCGGCGGCAATTGCAGCCACCGGCCCTGCGCCTCGGCTTCCCCGCTGGCGAGTGGGTGCGGGCGCTCCCCCAGCGGCGCGCATGCGCCCACAGAATAGTTACTGCGAGGTAACGGTGATTCGCGGGAACCTGTTGACTTGCTGCCGTATAACTGTGGTGACCAGATGGCAAGTGGTTATTTAATGCTAAATTCTTAGTGGATTGAACTTTCACGACTGATGTATCGCATGCGTTATTTTACCACATTTTTTTGGCGTTATTTATCTCTTAGTGAAATTACCCCAAAAAGAGATAAGATAAGCATGTGATCCCCCCCCCCCCCACACACACTTTTTTTGGTAACAAAAATAACTAGCATAGCGTATGGATTTTTTTCTGCACTAAGAAGTAATTAGCCAAGCTTAAAGCGGAGTTCTAGTCCAAACAACACTCCTCTGTACTTTTTTATACATATCTGGCAACATTTAGAACCTGTCCTATATGTAGTCCCTGTACTTTGCATTAAAATATTTAAAGACTAACCAGATCTCGGAAGCAGGCAGGTTCCATGTCATCTGTAGGCATCGGAAGCCCTCTTCTCTTGATTTCCAGAATTCGGCGCAGCTGGCTACCCAGCATGCACCTCCTAATCTCGCACCTGCGCACTGAGCGGCTCTCTGTCTTCCCGACAGGTTGCCATAACAATAACAGCATTGGCAGAAGTTCCCGCCCCATTGCTATAGCAACCTTTCAATCACAACATCCCGATCCCTCTGTTCGTGTAATTTCCGGTCCTGAAATAATGCGAGATTTCGTCACTAGGCGATTCGCAAGGACTCCTGGGATTCATGAAACTGCTATCCCAGGAGACCTTGCAAATCGCCTAGTGACGTAATCGCCTAGGCGGCGGCACCAGGAAGTGCTGCAGAAGAAAGGGTATAAAAGGTATGTACAAATAAAAAAATAAAAAAATAATTGTCGTTTATTACAGCATTCAGGGTGGGCATGAGAGGGATTGGACCTTCAGAAATTGGATGGAACTCCGCTTTAATGTTTTTGGATATCATGAAGGTTGCTCTTTAAAAAAAATGTTGTCCCCATGCCCTGCGGCCCCCGTGCTGGAGTTGTACACTTTACAATCACAAAAAAGGAAGCTGCTCCAGAGTGTGTCTGCATTCTAAGACCTGAGAGCACAATTCACTTGCCGGAGTCATATTGTGCTTGACGTAGATTGTGTTCAGCACTTTTTTATTACATTTTCGAGTTCTGGAGGTGGTAGATTAAACTACACAGGGAAATTTAGCAGGAAAAATATATGTGTGTCAAATACTGAGAAAAATCCTCGGTCACAGGATCGGGAGACATTACAGAGGAAAGAATGAACGGTATAATGCCAGCTTCTGCAAAGAAAACTGAAGAAAACAAAAAAAGACTTGAGAAAGAAATTTAATATGGTCCTCAATTTTAGCAATGCCATGCTAAAAAAAGATTTTTTGTTTTATATTTTTCCTTTTTCTTTTCTGCCCTTCTTTGAGGATAACTATGAAGTTCCCAAATGTGCATAAAAATAACAAATGACAGAACCCCATGCTGAGCATACTCAGGATTTTAGAGGCAATTTATCAGCATGAGTTCAGACAATTGGCCAGGCAACACGAAAATAAGCAATTAAGGTAAAGTAAAGTTCAAAAGGGCCATAAAAAAAACCTTTAATAAGGAAGCCTGCACAGTTTTAAGGTTTCATAATGGTGTTCATGCTTTGACCCAGATGTGACATGTCCTCCTAAAAAGTTTCTTCACATACTGTCCATGAGAACTTTTATAACTTTTGAAAGCAATGCCTGCATGGCATTTCTTAGGACGAATTCCCTGAAGGTGACAACAGTGGACCATGCCTGCATAATGCACGTTGTAATGGCCTCTTGTAATCTTCATTGGAAGTCTATGTTATAGATTGACAATGCAGGAGGACAATTGTGGGAAAGAAGCAACATTGTCACCAGGGTGCTTTATGCAAGTGCAGCGAGCCTGTGTGCAGGAACATAAGTTGGGCCCTCCTGAGCAAGAAAAAGGGTATGGTTTTTATTGTACTGGATTTTGGCCATGGCTAAATGGGAAACAGGCATCAGTAGTAAGTCACACAGAGTTCAGAGATCAGTAGGAAGTGATGTAGACATCAGAGATCATTAGGAAGTGATACAGAGTTCAAAGATCAGCAGGAATTGATGCAGAATTCAGAAATCAGTAGGAAGTTGCACAGAGTTCAGAGATCAGTAGGAAGTGATGTAGAGATTAGGGATCAGTAGGAAGTGATGCAATGTTCAGAGATCAGTAGAAAGTGATGCAGAGTTCAGAGATCAGTAGAAAGTGATGCAGAGTAGGGATGATCGAACTTTTGAAAAGTTTGGTTCGACCAGAACACCCGAACTTCCCGAAAGTTCGGCCCGGATTTCAGAACCCCATTGAAATCAATGGGACCCGAACTTCGGTAATCAAAAAACACCATTTTGAAGCCCTAAAACCCAATAAATGCCCCTAAAAAGTGCCTAGGGTTCTTGGTCATGCCCCAGGGACTATTAATCACACAAAAAAAAGTTCTTAAAAATTGTCATTTTTGATGGAGAGCCAATTATTGAAAAAATGATTAAAAAAAAAAAATTAGATTTCTTTGGATTTAGTGTCTGGGGGGTCTAAAAAGTGTATGTAACTGTGAAGTTTCAGCTCTGTAGCATGTCCAGAACCAGAAAAAAAAGTTTGTTTGTATTAGAATTGCAGTAGAGCAGGATAGTGGCTTCGCTATTTTCACACCCAACTTTTTGTTGCAGGCGTTTATAGGGCTTTTTTGTGGACGTGTTTGGAGGCAGGCATGACATCTGAACTTCTGTGTAGGGGTATATATACACACACACATGTATGTATATAAACACATACACATATATAGGTGTGAAAGTAGCAGAACCCTAATGCCTGCGCTAATGAAATAATTTGCAGGCACAGGGCTACGCTCCTATCACACCTATATATGTGTATGTGTATAAATACATATAAGTGTGTGTGTAGATATACCCCTATACAGAAGTTCTGATGTCATGCCTGCATCCAAAGACGCCCAAAAAATGCCCAAAAAAACGCCTGCTACAAAAACGCCCAGGTGTGTTGTTGCAGGCGTTTTTTTTGGGCATTCTTTTTCACACCTATTTATGTGTATATATACATACATGTGTGTGTATATATACCCCTATACAGAAGTTCAAATGTCATGCCTGCCTCCAAACACGTCCACAAAAATTCCCAATAAAATGCCTGCTACAAAAACGGCCAGGTGTGAAAAGCGAAGCCACTATCCTGTTCTACTGCAATTCTAATAGAAACAATCTTTTTTCTATGGCGGTCATAGCAGTCAGAGTCAGTTAACCCTACACTATACTATGGTTACCCTGACACTTAACACTTTCCCTACAGAAACTATATTTTTGAATCTAACTATAGTGGAAAATAGCACCCTAACTACACTAGATATCCCTTTCCTCACACTAATAATTGCTAAATGACACTTTGAAGCGCCACTCTCTTCCAGTCCCTGTATTACAATGCTAGAGATTTGGCGGGGCTATGTTATATACTGGGGGGGGGGCGTATTCACTACTGATTGGACTCTGGACCCCCTAGTCACTCCAATCACATTCCTAGCATCCTCCTGCCCCCTCAATTGGCTTTTACTGATGGTTCTGGTCCAATCACGGGCTTTTAAAGCCCAGTTCCTGTCCCATTGCATTTTGGTCGGTTCTGGTTGCCAAATTCCAAACTTTTTCAGCAAAAAGTTTGAAATTCGGGTGAATTTCAAACAGTCAATGTTCGGGTCGAACCGATTGAATCATCCCTAATGCAGAGTTCAGAGATCAGTAGGAAGTGATATAGAGATGAGAGGTCAGTAGGAAGAGATGCATTAGTTCAGAGATCAGTAAGAAGTGATGCAGAGTTCTTAGATCAGTAGGAAGTGATGTAGAGATCAGAGATCCATAAGAAGTGATGCAGAGTTTAGAGATCAGTAGGAAGTGAAGCAGAGTTCGGAGATCAGTAGGAGGTGACGCAGATTTCAGAGATCAGTAGGAAATGATGTAGCGACCAGGGGTCATTAGGAAGTGATGTAGAGTACAGAGATCCGTAGGAAGTGACACAGAGTTAATAAATCAGTAAGAAGTGACACAGACAGAAATCAGTGGGAAGTGATGTGGAGATCAGTAGGAAGTGACACAGAGTTCAGAGATCAGTGGGAAGCGACGTAGAGCTCAGAGATCAGTAGGAAGTGACGTAGAGTTCAGAGACCAGTAGGAAGTGATGCAGAGTTCAGAGATCAGTCAGAAGTGATGCAGAGTTCAGAGATTAGTCAGAAGTGATGTAGAGTACAGAGATCAGTAGGAAGTGACACAGAGTTCATAGATCAGTAAAAAGCGACACAGAGTTCAGAAATCAGTGGGAAGTGATGTGGAGATCAGTAGGAAGTGACGCAGAGTTCAGAGATCAGTAGGAAATGACGCAGAGTTCGGAGATCAGTCAGAAGTGATGCAGAGTTCAAAGATCAGTAGGAAGTGATGCAGAGTTCAGAGATCAATAGGAAGTGACGCAGAGTTCCGAGATCAGTAAGAAGTGACGCAGAGTTCCGTGATCAGTAGGAAGTGACGCAGAGTTCCGAGATCAGTAGGAAGTGACGCAGAGTTCCGAGATTAGTAGGAAGTGATGCAATATTCAGAGATAACTAGGAAGTGATGCAGAGTTCCGATATCAGTGGGAAGTGATGTAGAGTTCAGAGATCAGTAGGAAGTGATGCAATATTCAGAGATCAGTAGGAAGTGATTCAGAGATCAGTAGGAAGTGATGCAGAGTTCACAGATCAGTAGGAAGTGATGTAGAGATCAGTAGGAAGTGATGTCGAGGTCAGCAGGAAGTGGCGTAAAGTTCAGAAATCAGTAGAAAGTGATGCAGAGTTCAGAGATCAGTAGGAAGTGATGTAGAGATCAGTAGGAAGTGACGCAGAGTTCAGAGTTCAGTAAGAAATGACTCAAAGATCAGTAGGAAGTGACGAAGAGCTGGGAAATCAGTAGGAAATGATGCAGAGATCAGTGATCAGTAGGAAGTGAAGCAAGAGATCAGTAGAAAGTGACTCAGAGATAGAGAGGAGTTAGAACACTTGTCGGGTCTTTCTTGTAGAATTCCGAACTTTTTCAACAAAAAGTTTGAAATTCGGGCGAATTTCGAACAGTCAATGTTTGGGTCGAACCGATGGTCGACCTGAACCGTTCGATCATCCCTAATGCAGAGTTCAGAGATCAGTAGAAAGTGATGCAGAGTTCAGAGATCAGTAGAAAGTGATGCAGAGTTCAGAGATCAGTAGGAAGTGATGCAGAGTTCAGAGATCAGTATTAAGTGATTTAGAGATGAGAGGTCAGTAGGAAGTGATGCATAGTTCAGAGATCAGTAAGAAGTGATGCAGAGTTTAGGGATCAGTAAGAAGTGAAGCAGAGTTCTTAGATCAGTAGGAGGTGATGTAGAGATCAGAGATCAGTAAGAAGTGATGCAGAGTTTAGGGATCAGTAAGAAGTGAAGCAGAGTTCGGAGATCAGTAGGAGGTGACGCAGATTTCAGAGATCAGTAGGAAATGATGTAGCGACCAGGGGTCATTAGGAAGTGATGTAGAGTACAGAGATCCGTAGGAAGTGACACAGTGTTCATAAATCAGTAAGAAGTGACACAGACAGAAATCAGTGGGAAGTGATGTGGAGATCAGTAGGAAGTGACACAAAGTTCAGAGATCAGTGTGAAGTGACGTAGAGCTCAGAGATCAGTAGAAAGTGACGTAGAGTTCAGAGGCCAATAGGAAGTGATGCAGAGTTCAGAGATCAGTCAGAAGTGATGCAGAGTTCAGAGATCAGTCAGAAGTGATGTAGGGTACAGAGATCAGTAGGAAGTGACACAGAGTTCATAGATCAGTAAAAAGTGACACAGAGTTCAGAAATCAGTGGGAAGTGATGTGGAGATCAGTAGGAAGTGACGCAGAGTTCAGAGATCAGTAGGAAGTGATGCAGAGTTCGGAGATCAGTCAGAAGTGATGCAGAGTTCAGAGATCAGTAGGAAGTGATGCAGAGTTCAGAGATCAATAGGAAGTGACGCAGAGTTCCGAGATCAGTAAGAAGTGACGCAGAGTTCCGAGATCAGTAGGAAGAGACGCAGAGTTCCGAGATCAGTAGGAAGTGATGCAATATTCAGAGATAACTAGGAAGTGATGCAGAGTTCCGATATCAGTGGGAAGTGATGTAGAGTTCAGAGATCAGTAGGAAGTGATGCAATATTCAGAGATCAGTAGGAAGTGATTCAGAGATCAGTAGGAAGTGATGCAGAGATCAGTAGGAAGTGATGCAGAGTTCACAGATCAGTAGGAAGTGATGTAGAGATCAGTAGGAAGTGATGTCGAGGTCAGCAGGAAGTGGCGTAAAGTTCAGAAATCAGTAGAAAGTGATGCAGAGTTCAGAGATCAGTAGGAAGTGATGTAGAGATCAGTAGGAAGTGACGCAGAGTTCAGAGTTCAGTAAGAAATGACTCAAAGATCAGTAGGAAGTGACGAAGAGCTGGGAAATCAGTAGGAAATGATGCAGAGATCAGTGATCAGTAGGAAGTGAAGCAAGAGATTAGTAGAAAGTGACTCAGAGATAGAGGAGTTAGAACACTTGTCGGGTCTTTCTTGTAGAAACCTAAATCCATGCATCATGGGTGCCAAGGCACAAAACTATTGATTGCACTACCCATGTTACCAGTGGCGGCTGGTGCTCAAAATTTTTGGCTGGGCGCAAACAGAAAAATGTAATAGGCATTGCTTCGCAGCAAAAAACGCAGTAAAAAATTGCGTGACTTTGAGGTCACACAAGTGTGAAAGGGGCCTTCAGTAATCAAGGTACAAAAATATGTAGCAGAAAACAAATTGGCCTAAAATGTTCAATTTCGATTTTTAAATATTTTTTTTTTTTTTTGGGGAATATCATATAGCAGAATGTGAAAAATATTGTTTTTTTTTTTTTCAAAATTGTCGCTCTTTTTTTGTTTATAGCGCAAAAAATAAAAAATTGCAGAGGGGATCAAATACCACCAAAATAAAGCTCTATTTGTTGGAAAAAAAAGACAAACATTTTATTTGGGTACAGCGTCGCACGACCGCGCAATTGTCAGTTAAAGTCACGCAGCGCTGAATCCCAAAATAGGGCCTGGTCATTAAGAGGGAAAATCTTCCGGTCTTAAAGTGGTTAAAAGACTCCAGACACCTACCTTTATATAGGACCCACTGACTCCCATACATTTATAGATCCCCCATTACCATGAAGTGCAGGGAGGTAATTAGAGGGGCCCCTCTGTCCCATCCAGGAATCCTGACCTCCTCAAGAGAAGACGACCCCTGAACAAAAGGAGTGCATGGGGGCAAATAAAAAAGATCCCCTCCCATCCATCCAGGAATACAGACAAATATAGGGAGACCCCTATCCAGAAAAAAAGAAACCCCTCCCCTTGCAGTTAAAGTGACCAGAGGGGACCCAAACACAGACCCCACTCTGCCCACCCACCTCCAGGAGAATGACACCCTAATTTAGGAGGAATGCAGAAGAGTGATCAGAGGGGACCCCCACACATACCTCTCCAATAAAAGAAGATGCCCAGCTAGGACCACTGCAGAGGTAATCAGGGAGGACCCCCACACATACCCCCCCCCCTGCTTAACCTTCTCCAAAAAATGGAGACCCCCCAGCTAGGAAGATTGCAGGGGGATGATCAGAGGGGACCCCCACACAAGCCGCCCTGCCCACCCCCCTGAAGAAGGAGACCCCCACCTAAGAGAACTGGAGGTCTTTAGAGGGGACCTCCACACAGACCCCTCACCCACTTTTTCCCCAGTAAAAGGAGACCCTCAGCTAGGACTGCAGGGGGGTTATCAGACATGACCCCAACACAGACTGCCCTACCCACCCTTCTCCAGTAAAAAGAGACCCCCAGCTAGGATGACTGCAGGGGGTGATCGTTTGGGACCCCAAAACGGACCCCCCTGCCCACCAACCCTCTAGGAGAAGGAGATCCCTAGTTAGTAGGACTGCATGGGGTGATCAGAGGGGACCCCAACACAGACCCCTCCTGTCCATCGTTCTCCAGTAAAGGGAGACCCCTAGCTAGGAGGAGCGCAGCCAGCTGCCTTACACCCCCCCTCCCCCCTCCCCCCCTCCCCCTAGAGAAATGACAGAGATAGTGTGCTGTGACTCACAGACATATCAGGACATATCAGGATCTGTGCACTCACGGTTGCAATGACGAGGGGAGAGAGAGAGACTTTTAATACCAGGAACAGGAGGAAATCCCGGCCGCGCTGTCCTGCTGCTGCTTCTCTGCTGGCTGCATCCACTCTCTGTAAACAGGACAGACGACCCGGCGGCAGGACAGAGGTTGAGCCTTTGTGGGGTGCCACTTCTACCCATCGCCAGTCGCAGCCCTGGTCAGCCTGTCCCCCCCTGACGGCAGCCCTGCTGTTAGTGATCCTTCCTGGAGACTGCAGAGATCCTGTCCACATCCAGCTGTAGATTAGCGTCTCCTGAGCCCTCCCAGCCCTGTCACTGCTCCTGGACCAATCACAGGACTGCAATATTGAGTGGGAGTGTTCTGCGCCCCGTGGACACTCTAGAAGGTCGCCAATCAGCTTTCAAGAAAGAGGCACATGATGCCAAAACCCCCACCCCTCCCATAGCCAGCAATGTGTCCGGCGCCCTGCTGCAATTAAAGGTACACTTCTTTTTTTTTTTTTTTTTAATGTTGATGTTACAGAGACTAACCTTGGGGGGGGGGGGGCAGCGCCCCTGCGCCCCCTGTTGACCAGCCGCCACTGCATGTTACATACCACCATGCATGCAGGAGTGAGTAATATTTCTAGGCCCATTATTTATGGTTAACTCTAAACTGATACCTGTAGGGGCTTTTAAAACCTTTTTCAAGACTTGACATGTTGGGCATCTATTTACTTTGTACAGTTATATATATATATATATATTTTTTTTTTTTTTTTAACCAAAAAGGTGTATAATATGTTGCGTTTGTCTCCCCTACAATAAACTTTAGTGTATTTTTTTACTGAAATTTTGTGTTTCATAAACCATTGCGCTAATATCTTGTGACAAAAACGGCAGAATTAAACGTGTTGAAAAATGGCTCAGGCTTTGAAGGGGTTGATTATCTATTCCTTCAAATGATTGGCTCTTGTGAGTGGGGAAAAGGCTATGCACTACATTTTAAGGTTGTTCCTCATTTCTAGTGACAGACCTGCACATTTGTTTGGCCACAAGTTTGGGAACTTTCCAATCCTGAAGATTCGCCTATAACCCATGGTAGCAACGAACTCCAACCCCATCCCTAGTAGGGATAGCCAACATAATCTTGGTTAACCGTGGATAGAAAAAAGAAAAAAAATGTCTTTGACTTTGTATTACCCTGATGTATTTCCCTTTCTATTGTAACATACCTTTTTAGTGAGCATATTGAAATAGAAAGCTCCTCATTCAGCCCGGCTCTATGACAGTTTTACAAACAATGGGACTCTTGCATAGCGAGGAACTCATGACTTTGAATACTAATTGTCTGCCACTTAAGAGAGATGCAGACCAAAAAGAAATGAGTGAAATTAAATTATACAAAGGTGACCTTATAAGACGTTTATTAAACACTTGGATGAGGCTTCTCGGATCTTTATTGGCTTGTTTTCTCCACCGCCAACAACAATAATAATATTCCATTATCCTTTTTATTGTTGTACATTTAAATGAGAGCTGGTAGCCAGTCGAGGATAAATTGCCAATAATTATCGATAACATGTTTAATTCTGAGAGATAAATGTTGGAGTTATTACTGGTTATACAGGCGTTACGGTTAAAAATGGATCGGAGGCATTTCTTACATAATTATTCCTGGTTATAAAAAGTAAACTATAAAGATTGATCCTGGGAATTAATGTGATTCTCATGCATTGCGCTCAGGGAGAATTAAAAACAATATATGTTTTTTTAATTATTTTTATTATCACAATATGTTTCTTTATATCTATTTTTATATCATGTCTGCCAGATTGTGCAGCGTACAGACTCAACTTGAAGGCTTGTCTAACTTCAAGCAGACTGTCCATGAAAATAAAATTAAAATTCATTAAAAAATATAAATTAATAAAAGTATATTAGATAAAAAAAAAAGTTAAATATACTTACTTTACACCTCTGCTATGTGGGTCATATCACTTTCCCTTATAGAAGACGTCAAAATCCCAAATTTAGTGAAAATAATATAGTAATTTATATATTTTAGTTATATATATAATTTGGTGAAAAAAATATATTATATCAGTGTGCATAAATGTCTTCTTAACAGATTCGGAATCCTCAGCTATCCCAGGACACTGCACTGAGGCTCAGTGAGATCTCCCCAGCTTATACGCAGCATCTGAAACTGAGGTGCAAGTATAGTGCCTTGAAAAAGTATTCATACCCCTTGAAATTTTCTACATTTTGTCATGTTAAAACCAAAAATGTAAATGTATTTTATTGGGTTTTTATGTGATAGATCAACACAAAGTGGCACATAATTGTGAAGTGGAAGGAAAATAATAAATTGTTTTCAACATTTTTTTTTACAAATAAATATCTGAAAAGTGTGGGTGCATTTGTATTCACCCCCTTCAGGGCCATCTTTATTACTGATTGGGCCCAGGGCAAACATTTTCCCAAATTCATGAATCAACTATTTACGGGTATCGCAGGCTCATGGGGCAGCTGCTTTGGGCCCCACAACAATGAATGGGTCCCAGGGCAGCTGCCCCTTTTGCCCTGTGTTAAAGACGGCCCTGCCCCCCCTTTACTCTGATACCCCTAACTAAAATCTAGCGGAACAAGTTGCCTTCAGAAGTCACCTAATTAGGAAATAGAGCAAAATATTGTCATAAAATGCAATAAAAAAATTCCTTAAACATATAAATGCATCAAGGTGCCTCCAAAGTAACAAAGGTGACAATGTGCAAGTAATTCATATAAAGAATACAATTCTTATAATGGTGCAGTGAAATGTTCAAAATGTATCAGTCCATTAAGGAGCTTAATCCACTCTGTGCAACATATGCTGAAATACGTGTTTGACTGGTGCTTCAAAGTGCTAGTGCTTCCACCACCATCACCCAAAGATGGCCTCTCACCTTATGGTTAGACCCGTGTATTACCACCAGGCCTAAGCAAACGGTTCCCCTGAGGGATATGAATCTCTCCTCAACAGGGGATATTCCTCTGGGATCACTTAAAGCGGAGTTCCACCCTGGGACATTTTTTTTTAATAATAATATTCCTGGGACAGTCAGGGCTAGTGCATTCCACAATGGATAGCCTCTGATCTGTCCCGGGTTGCACTTACCTGCAAGAAGAAATACTTACCTTGAAAAAGTATTGTCCAGCGCTGCCATCTCAGGTGTGGGCAGCTTGAAGCCAGCGCGATCCTCTTCTGTGTCTTCTTCCGTCTTCTTCGGTCCCACGATGCACTGCACCGGCCCCGCCGTCACTTCCAGTGTGGCAGCGTCATCCCTGCACAGCTTCTGGGCATGCCCAGAAGCTGTTTAGCAAGGTATGACGGCGCCTGCACCTGAACTGACGTCGGGGCCGGTGCAGGCGCATTGATTCCTGGGAGCGATGACGTTCAACTCCCAGGAATCATTGCAAAGCCAGGAAGTGATGAATCGCCGCGGCCGCCGAGGGGAGGAAGAGGAAGTAAGGTGAGTATATTTTCTTCTAAACCAGGTAAGTAAAAAAAAAAAATTGCGATTATCAATTTGTTTTTCAGGTGACCCGAAGCGAGAAGATGGAGGTAAGTTTAATTTTAGGGTGGAACTCCGCTTTAATGGGGTAGTGGTTACTAGTTACCTCGATCTCAAATCTCGACATCATCCAATATAAGAAAGGAATGAGAATCTAGTGCTCTCTGCTAAAAATCCACTTTATTAGTACTAAAAGAATAAGACTAACATGGGGTTGCACTTCTCAAAATAGCTCAAGCTTTGAACATCTCACAGAGCGCTGTTCAATCCATCATCGGAAAATGGAAAGAGTATGGGACAACTGCAAACCTACCAAGACATGGCCATCCACCTAAACTGACAGAGCAGGCAAGGAGAACATTACTCAGAGAAGCAACCAGGAGGTCCATGGTAACTCTGGATGAGCTCCAGAGATCCACAGCTCAGGTGGGAGAATCTGTCCACAGGACAATTATTAGTCATGACAACTAAATATCCCAAGTGCACACTCTTTCGGGAATAGAAGGCATGCTGCTCTCCTCAGATGGGGAAACTCCAAAGACTGAAAACACCTATTGCATTACCCTTTGGACACCTAAAAATGTATTGAATGCCAAAAACATTTTCACAAACACGAAGAGTAAAATCACATGAAACAAATCCACCACATGTGGAAAGGACATGTACCTGTGTTAGGACCGCTGACACGTTTCGGGAGGCATGCTCCCTTCCTCAGAGCTCTACTATTAGTCGTGCACCAGGGATGTGCGGTGAGATCAGTGGCTGGTCAGGCACTGGTTAGTATCAGAGCCAGATACACACCGGTTACATATTCACAAGTTACGTAGTTGATTCTCATTATGTAGGTGATTGCAGTTCTACTAGTTATACTCATTTAACAAACATATTTACAAACGCTGTCCCTTTAAGATGTATTTGATATCTCACTGGTCAAGTACAGGGCTGTTACAGAATGCAGAAATAAAAAATAAAATTACACTGTGCTCTATAGAGATACCAACAGTCCTGATTTTATTAAAACAAGTCCTTATGATGGGTGCAGTGGCGTACCAATGGGGGGGGCGGGGGTGCGGCCCGCCCCGGGTGCCACTCACTGGGGGGGTGTCAGCCGGTGTCCTGCCCGGTGTGTTCAGAGTCAGACAGATCCCGCAGTGCCTGGCAGCTCCTTCAGTCCGTGCTGCTAGTGGGGGGCGGAGCCACGGCGGGAATAAGGAGGCGGAGCCTCGGCGGGAATAAGGGGGCGGAGCCTCAGCGGGAAGAAGGTGAGTGACCATTGCAAAAGTGTGTGCTGGATAGGAGGGGGATGGGGCTGCATATAGAGGAATTCGTCTTTCTCTATTCTTCCTGCAGCTTCCTGCTGAATAACTGATTCTCCTCCTCTCCCTCCTGCAGGAAGAATAGGGAAAGATCAATTCATCTATATGCAGCTGCCCCATCCCCCTCCTATACAACTTCCTTTGCTGGCCCCCCAAAGTTCTTAACCTCTTCCAGTGCTCCTAATCCCTCCCTCAGTGCTTTTAGCCCCTCTCCCCCAGTGCACTAGACCCCCCCTGTTCTTTAGCCCCCCCCATGCGCTTCAGCGCCCCACAGTGCTTTCTCCCTCCCCCCAAGTGCTCCCTGTCCCCCCCCAGTGCTCTCCACCCCCCTGATTTTCCCTGCTCGCCCCCCAAGTGCTCCCTGTCCCCCCCTGTGCTCTCCACCCCCCTGATTTTCCCTGCTCGCCCCCCAAGTGCTCCCTGTCCCCCCCGTGCTCTCCACCCTCCTGATTTTCCCTGCTCGCCCCCCAAGTACTCCCTGTCCCCCCCAGTGCTCTCCACCCCCCTGATTTCCCTTGCCCACCCCCCCCAAGTGCTCCCTGTCCCCCCCAGTGCTCTTCACCCCCCTGGTTTTCCCTGATCGCCCCCCAAGTGCTCCCTGTCCCCCCCAGTGCAATCCACCCCCTGCACCTTCCAACCCCCCTACAATGCTTTCCAAACCCCCACTTAATTCTCTCCAGTCCCCCCCCCCCACCGTGCCCTTCAGCACCTCCAGTGCTCTCTGCTTCGTCTGTGCTCTCCGGCCCCCCTAGTGCTCTTCTATCTTCTATCATGTCTGCAGTCTCTGAGCATCTCGTGTATCACGTCTGTAGTCTCTGACCATGTCTATTATCATGTCCTCAGTCTCTGACCATCTCCTGTATCATGTCTGCAGTCTCTGACCATCTCCTGTATCATGTTCGCAGTCTCTGGCCATCTTCTGTATCATGTCCGCAGTCTCTGACCATCTCCTGTATCATGTCTGCAGTCTCTGACCATCTCCTGTATCATGTCTGTAGTCTCTGACCATCTCCTGTATCATGTCTGCAGTCTCTGACCATCTCCTGTATCACGTCTGTAGTCTCTGACCATCTCTTGTATCATGTCCTCAGTCTCTGACCATCTCCTGTATCATGTCTGCAGTCTCTGACCATCTCCTGTATCATGTCCGCAGTCTCTGATCATCTACTGTATCATGTCCTCAGTCTCTGATCATCTACTGTATCATGTCCTCAGTCTCTGATCATCTACTGTATCATGTCCTCAGTCTCTGATCATCTACTGTATCATGTCCTCAGTCTCTGACCATCTCCTGTATCATGTCTGCAGTCTCTGACCATCTCCTGTATCATGTCCGCAGTCTCTGATCATCTACTGTATCATGTCCTCAGTCTCTGACCATCTCCTGTATCATGTCTGCAGTCTCTGACCATCTCCTGTATCATGTCCGCAGTCTCTGACCATCTCCTGTATCATGTCTGCAGTTTCTGACCATCTCCTGTATCATGTCTGCAGTCTCTGACCATCTCCTGTATCATGTCTGCAGTCTCTGACCATCTCCTGTATCATGTCCGCAGTCTCTGATCATCTACTGTATCATGTCCTCAGTCTCTGACCATCTCCTGTATCATGTCTGCAGTCTCTGACCATCTCCTGTATCATGTCCGCAGTCTCTGACCATCTCCTGTATCATGTCTGCAGTCTCTGACCATCTCCTGTAGCATGTCTGTAGTCTCTGACCATCTCCTGTATCATGTCCTCAGTCTCTGACCATCTCCTGTATCATGTCTGCAGTCTCTGACCATCTCCTGTATCATGTCCGCAGTCTCTGACCATCTCCTGTATCATGTCTGCAGTCTCTGACCATCTCCTGTATCATGTCTTCCGTCTCTGATCATCTCCTGTATCATGTCTTCCGTCTCTGACCATCTACTGTATCATGTCCCCAGTCTCTGACCATCTCCTGTATCATGTCAGCAGTCTCTGACCATCTCCTGTATCATGTCTGTAGTCTCTGGCCATCTTCTGTATCACATCTGCAGTCTCTGACCATCTCCTGTATCACGTCTGCAGTCTCTGACCATCTACTGTATCATGTCCTCAGTCTCTGACCATCTACTGTATCATGTCCTCAGTCTCTGACCATCTACTGTACCATGTCTGCAGTCTCTGAGCATCTCCTGTATCCTGTCTGCAGTCTCTGACCATCTACTGTATCCTGTCTGCAGTCTCTGACCATCTACTGTATCATGTCTGCAGTCTCTGACCATCTCCTGTATCATGTCTGCAGTCTCTGACCATCTCCTGTATCCTGTCTGCAGTCTCTGACCATCTACTGTATCATGTCTGCAGTCTCTGACCATCTCCTGTATCACATCTGCAGTCTCTGACCATCTCCTGTATCATGACTGTAGTCTCTGACCATCTCCTGTATCATGTCTGCAGTCTCTGACCATCTACTGTATCATGTCTGCAGTCTCTGACCATCTCCTGTATCATGTCTGTAGTCTCTGAATATCTCCTTTAGCAAGTCTCCAATCTCTTACTCAAACTTAAACACATTGCTAATATTAGCTATCTACAGTGGGTACGGAAAGTATTCAGACCCCCTTAAATTTTTCACTCTTTGTTATATTGCAGCCATTTGCTAAAATCATTTAAGTTCATTCTTCTTCCTCATGAATGTACACATAGCACCCCATATTGACGGAAAAACACAGAATTGTTGACATTGTTGCAGATTTATTAAAAAAGAAAAACTGAAATATCACATGGTCCTAAGTATTCAGACCCTTAGCTCAGTATTTAGTAGAAGCCCCCTTTTGATCTAATACAGCCAGGAGTCTTTTTGGGAAAGATGCAACAAGTCTTTCACACCTGGATTTGGGGATCCTCTGCCATTCCTCCTTGCAGATCCTCTCCAGTTCTGTCAGGTTGGATGGTAAACGTTGGTGGACAGCCATTTTTAGGTCTCTCCAGAGATGCTCAATTGGGTTTAAGTCAGGGCTCTGGCTGGGCCATTCAAGAACAGTCACGGAGTTGTTGTGAAGCCACTCCTTCGTTATTTTAGCTGTGTGCTTAGGGTCATTGTCTTGTTGGAAGGTAAACCTTCGGCCCAGTCTGAGGTCCAGAGCACTCTGGAGAAGGTTTTTGTCCAGGATATCCCTGTACTTGGCTGCATTCATCTTTTCCTCGATTGCAACCAGTCGTCCTGTCCCTGCAGCTGAAAAACACCCCCACAGCATGATGCTGCCACCACCATGCTTCACTGTTGGGACTGTATTGGACAGGTGATGAGCAGTGCCTGGTTTTCTCCACACATACCGCTTAGAATTAAGGCCAAAAAGTTCTATTTTGGTCTCATCAGACCAGAGAATCTTATTTCTCACCATCTTGGAGTCCTTCAGGTGTTTTTCAGCAAACTCCATGCAGGCTTTCATGTGTCTTACACTGAGGAGAGGCTTCCGTCGGGCCACTCTGCCATAAAGCCCCGACTGGTGGAGGGCTGCAGTGATGGTTGATTTTCTACAACTTTCTCCCATCTCCTGACTGCATCTCTGGAGCTCAGCCACAGTGATCTTTGGGTTCTTCTTTACCCCTCTCACCAAGGCTCTTCTCCCCCGATATCTCAGTTTGGCCGGACGGCCAGCTCTAGGAAGGGTTCTGGTCGTCCCAAACGTCTTCCATTTGAGGATTATGGAGGCCACTGTGCTCTTAGGAACCTTAAGTGCAGCAGAAATCTTTTTGTAACCTTGGCCAGATCTGTGCCTTGCCACAATCCTGTCTCTGAGCTCTTCAGGCAGTTCCTTTGACCTCATGATTCTCATTTGCTCTGACATGCATTGTGATCTGGAAGGTCTTATATAGACAGGTGTGTGGCTTTCCTAATCAAGTCCAATCAGTATAATCAAACACAGCTGGACTCAAATGAAGGTGTAGAACCATCTCAAGGATGATCAGAAGAAATGGAAAGCACCTGAGTTAAATATATGAGTGTCACAGCAAAGGGTCTGAATACTTAGGACCATGTGATTTTTCAGTTTTTCTTTTTTAATAAATCTGCAACAATGTCAACGATTCTGTGTTTTTCTGTCAGTATGGGGTGCTATGTGTACATTCATGAGGAAGAAGAATGAACTTAAATGATTTTAGCAAATGGCTGCAATATAACAAAGAGTGAAAAATTTAAGGGGGTCTGAATACTTTCCGTACCCACTGTATCTATGCTGAAGGTAGGACTGTGCAGGGGAGGCAGAGAGTGCAAAAGGGGGAACTGTGATTAGAGAGACGGAGGGCAGACTGCAAGGGGCACTGTGTTGGGGGGGCTGTGAAATTTGTGCAAAAAATATTCTTGAAAACATTACATTTTTTTGTGGGTGTTTTTACATTTTAAAGTCGGGGGGGGGGGGGGGGGTGCCAGATATAGGATCTGCCCCGGGTGCCAAATGCTCTAGGTACGCCACTGGTTGGGTGAATTATTAAACTGTGAGAATTAATGAAAGTGCTGTATATAATTTATATAATAAAAGAATAGAACCTGAACCATTCTCTGATTATATAGATTATATACGGCACCTTCATTAGTTCTCATAGTTTACTAATTTAACCAGCATAAGGACTTACTTTAGCATATGTAAATGGCGTTCAAACCACACATGTGAGGTTTGGCCGCCAACGTTGGAGCGAGAGCAATAATTCTAGCACTGGACCTCTTCTGTAATTCTACCTGTAAAAAAAAAAAGGGTCACCTATGGAGATTTTTAGGTACTGAAATTTGGCGCCATTCAACAAGTGTGCGCAATTTTAAAGCATGACATGTTGGGTACTTATTTATTTGATGTAACATCATCTTTCAAATTATGCAAAAGAATTTACCTAACTGTAGTGGTTTATTTTTTTATTTTTTTTTTCATGAAACAGTTTTGAAAAATTACTGCGCAAATACTGTGTGACATAAAAAGTTGCAATGTGCAATGACCACCATTTTATTCTCTATGGTATCTGCTAAAAAATAAATAAATAAATAAATAAATAAATAAATAAATAAATATATATATATATATATATATATATGAAAAAAAGTCAAAGGGGATTTCTGCACATAAAATCTTTATTGGATAAATCCAATCAAATCCAGACAAACAGACATAATACAAAAGTCTGTCAGAAAATGTCCATAATTACGGTTTCGGGCTTGTCCGATCGTGCCCTTCTTCAGATCAGAACATATATATATATATATATATATACACATACACATACACATACACACACATATATATATATTCTTCAAAATTGTCTGTTGTTTCCTGTTCATAGCACAACAAATAAAGAACCCAGTGGTAATAAATTACCACCACAATTAAAAGCTCTAATTGTGGGGAAAAAAATGACATACATTTCATTTTGCATGACTGCACAATTGTCAGTTATTTTGAGGGGACAGCAAATTTACACTGTTATACAAGCTGTACACTCACTACTTTACATTGTAGCAAAGTGTCATTTCTTCAGTGTTGTCACATGAAAAGATAGAATAAAATATTTACAGAAATGTGAGGGGTGTACTCACTTTTGTGAGACACTGTATGTATATATATAATGTTTGAGGGTTCTGAGTTATTTTCTAGAAAAAAAAAATGATTTTTACATGTTGGAGAGAAGTTACAGAATTGGCCTGGGTGGCAAGTGATTAATTACCATAAGTAAGTAATATACAAATAATTATTATATGTTGTTTTTAAGGTAATTTACTATACTGGATGACGAGTAGTAAAGACTAGGAAACCCAATTAGTAAGTGTCAGGTGCTATAAATAACTTAAATACCATAGAATAAATAGTGCAAATAAATATAATGACCGATATTAAATTAGCAAAACCCAAGTGATTGGTGTCAATTGCTAAAATAGCTCTCATAAATTAAATATGATAAATAGATGTGCACACACATATAAAAATATTAAATGATTAGATATTACCACAATAAAGTGTGAGGTGACTAGTAAAGAGAGTCCAGAGAAGGGCAACTAAACTGATTAGGGGATTGGAGGACCTTAATTATGAAGAGCGTCTGCAATCGCTTGATTTATTCTCCCTGGAGAAGATACGCCTGAGAGGGGACATAATAGCAATTTATAAATATCTCAATGGGGATCTCAGCAAACACACACACACATCATAGGTTGAACTGGATGGACTGATGTCTTTTTTCAACCTCACTAACTATGTAACTATGTAAGATTAGAAAAAAAGCTATTCAGTCGAAGGGAATGCATGAGGTCTCGAGGGCATACAATGCGATTAGAAGAGAAGCGTTTTAACCTCAGGCAACGTGGGGGGTTCTTTACTGTTAGGGCTACAAGATCGTGGAATTCTCTACCACAAGAGGTGGTTTCTGCGGGTAGTATGGTGGCTTTCAAAAGACTCTTAGATGTACATCTCAAGGATCAGAACATTCAGGGCTATGTGAGATGATTACAGTCACACACACCTACACAGGTTGAACTGGATGGACTATTGTCTTTATTCAACCTCACCTACTATCTAACTATGTAACTATGTAAATATATAAATAAGCAAACAAAAGTCCCAACAATAGAGGTTAATGAACCGCTGAAAACAGTCCAGATAACACCATCCAAATGTAAATGGAATGACTGAGGGATCCTATAATAGTACTTCTTCTAATAGCAACACCTCCACCAAATAGCAGGACCCCCCGGTGTGTCAAACTGCTTACCGGAAATAGTAGACCCCTAAATTATAGGGGGTCAGTAAAAGCGTTTGTCACAGATATATGAAAGCCAGGGTAGATGGTAAATTCTCACTTTATTCATCCAACCAAATCTATATCATCCGCCTTGGAGTGTTATCCAGGATATAAAGAATATGAATTCTTGGTTCAGAGCAGATAAAAGACAATGAATGCCGAATGCCAGGTGAATGCCGCTTCCCTGTTCCAGTTTGCGTTCCACCCGGAGCAAGAAATTACATGGCAACGTGATGCGATCAGACGTCCCGACGCATTTCGTCAGCACGCAGGGGGTTAGGGTTGCCTATTGCTGGTACAGACAGAGAAGAGGGTGTGGACTTAGGAGAAGGATGTTTACATCCCTTGTGATAGGAATAAAAGTGATTTAAAAAAATAAATGTATAAGTAAAGGGACAGTGTAAAAAAAATGTAAATTAAATAAATTAAAAAAATGTAAAGCGCCCCCGTCCCCTCATGCTCACACGCAGAAATGAACTCATAGATAGGGCACTATTGCTGCGTTATAGTGGAAGCAATAATTCTAGCGCTGGACCTCCTCTTTAACCACTTAAGCCCCAGCCCTATTTCGGACACTTTTTGTTTACAAGTTAAAAATCAGTATTTTTTCCTAGAAAACTACTTAGAACCCCCAAACATTATATATATATATATATTTTTAGCAAAGACTCTGGAGAATAAAATGTCGGTCATTGCAATATTTTTTGTCATGCGGTATTTGCGCAGCGGTCTTTAAAACGCCATTTTTTTGGAAAAATTTTGAAAAATCACATTTCACTATATTTAAAAAAAATACTAAACAGTAAAGTTAGCCCATTTTTTTTTTGTATATTGTGAAAGATGATGTCACGCCGTGTAAATAGATACCCAACATGTTACGGTTTAAAATTGCGCGCACCCTTGGGATGGCGACAAACTATTGTCAATAGAGAACTCAATAGGCGACCCTTTAAATTTTGTTAACGGTTACCAGTTTAGAGTTAGAGTGTATCTCTTTTTTTTAAATTATTGCTCACGCTCTGGCGATCGCGGCAATACCTCACATGTGTGGGTTGAACAGCGATTTAATTTGCGGCTCGACTTAGGTATACGTTTTTTTTTATGTGTGCGAGCTAACGGTGACGGGGGCAGCTAAATTTTTTTTTTCCAATTTATTTTATTTTTTTTAACTTTATTACAGGTTTTTTTAAAAAAAAATAAAAATCTGATCACTTTTATTGCTGTCACAAGCAATGTAAACATCCCTTGTGACACCAATATGCAGTGACAGGTACTCTTTATGGAGGGATCGAGGGTCTAAAAGACCCCAAACCCCTCCACTACACTTCCCTGTATGCAAATCGTCGAAAACAGCGTTTTTGCATACAGCCGTTTTTTAAATTTGCCGCCTTTTGCAGCAGAGTAGCCCGGAAGTGACGTCATGGACGCCGCCTCTGGGTTACGTCATCGGAGACCCGATCGAAGCCGTTTCTTGCTTTGATCGGGACTCCATCCAGCCGGCGGACATGCCGGCTGGGTGCTCGGGGGGTCCTGGTGGGACGGGGAGCCCTGAGCAAAGTAATGGAAGGTGGCGGGAGGGGGGGGGGCGTCCCCTCCTGCTCACCCGGGTAACGTCACTTTGCGGTAAGTGGTTAATTATAAACAAGTAAAGCATTTTTAAAGCGTCTATTTTTCAGTACTGTAGTTCAGCGCCATTCCACAAGTGTGCGCAATTTTAAAACGTAACATGTTAGGTATGTATTTACTTGGCATAACATCATCTTTCCTATTTTCACCAAAAATTGGGTTATATATTGCGCATTAAAATTCATTAAAGTTTATTTTTTCCCCCCCAAAAAAACTGTGTTTGAAAAATGGCTATGCAAATACTGTGTGACATAAAAAATTGCAATGACTGCCTTTTTTATTCTCTAGGGCCTCTGCTAAAAAAATGACACTATATTACCAAAAGTATTGGGATGCCTGGCTTTGCACACACATGAACTTTAATGGCATCCCAGTCTTAGTCCGTAGGGTTCAATATTGATTTGGCCCACCCTTTGCAGCTATAACAGCTTTAACTCTTCTGGGAAGGCTGTCCACAAGGTTTAGGAGTGTGTCTATGGGAATGTTTGACCATTCTTCCAGAAGCACATTTGTGAGGCCAGGCTCTGATGTTGGACTAGAAGGCCCAATTTTTCCGTTTTTTATTTGTCAATAAAGTTTGAAATATCCAATAAATTTCGTTCCACTTCATGATTGTGTCCCACTTGTTGTTGATTCTTCACAAAAAATTACAGTTTTATATCTTTATGTTTGAAGCCTGAAATGTGGCAAAGTTCGAAAAGTTCAAGGGGGCCGAATACTTTCGCAATGCACTGTATATACATACACACACACACACACACACACAATATACATATACACTATACAATTTTTTTGGGCAAAATTATTCAGCCCCCTTAAGTTAATACTTTGTAGCGCCACCTTTTGCTGTGATTACAGCTGTATGTCGCTTGGGGTATGTCTCTATCAGTTTTGCACATCGAGAGACTGAATTTTTTCCCCATTCCTCCTTGCAAAACAGCTCGAGCTCAGTGAGGTTGGATGGAGAGCGTTTGTGAACAGCAGTTTTCAGTTCTTTCCATAGATTCTCGATTGGATTCAGGTCTGGACTTTGACTTGGCCATTCTAACACCTGGATATGTTTATTTGTGAACCATTCCATTGTAGATTTTGCTTTATGTTTTGGATCATTGTCTTGTTGGAAGACAAATCTCCGTCCCAGTCTCAGGTCTTTTGCAGACTCTATATAAAAGATGTAAAAAAAATACTGTAAAAAATACTCAAACTAGTATAGTTTAGCACTTGGTCACCTCCAGCAGCGCCCAATATGTCAAAGCATATATATGATCATATAGTCCTCATAAATGAGTAAAAAAACTGTCTTTTTAACTTGATCAATGTTCATAACACAGCCAGACAATCCATATGTTAGTGATCTCCGGTGTTTTGATGTATGCAATCCAGTATCAACCTTCACCACACCAAACGTGACCCCCTGAGAGTGGACACTCACCAGAAACACTATAAAGATACGCCTGTAAGCATTGGTTGCTTGGACCCTTGACACTCCTGGATATCTCCGTCAATACCAGATGACCTCCACATACCTACTCCAATTAAGGATCAGATTGTGTCATGAAAATAAAGATGGGGGCACAATAGTGTGATACCGTTTCAACGTTTATTGAACAAACCACTCCACAGTGAATTCCCCAAATCCAATATGCTTACATTAAAAACAATTCTTTCAAGCAAAAGTGTTAGTAACCCATTGGTTATGGCCAGCTCACCGCTGCTGTATGGTAGTATTTCCAGCTTCCTCCATGGGTGAGATCCGGACCCCAGCCACGACTCTTTAGGGTTACCAGGGAAACAGCATGACTGTATCCTGACGCGTTTCGTCTGTTTAGACTTCTACTGAGGACTCAGGCATACTGTGTACTGCTCCCATATTTATATACATGGTGATTAGGACTGATTCCGCTGCAGTTCATATCGCTCCTCCCTCTAGGAGGAGCTCCACACGTCGCAATTGACGCCAAAACCTCTACTTCCGGTATTCGCGATACCGGAAGTGATGTCAAAAGGTAAACAAACCCTTTGACCGGATGTTCAAACAGACCGCGTTTCGTCTGTTTAGACTTCTACTGAGGACTCAGGCATACTGTGTACTGCTCCCATATTTATATACATGGTGATTAGGACTGATTCCGCTGCAGTTCATATCGCTCCTCCCTCTAGGAGGAGCTCCACACGTCGCAATTGACGCCAAAACCTCTACTTCCGGTATTCGCGATACCGGAAGTGATGTCAAAAGGTAAACAAACCCTTTGACCGGATGTCCAAGCGTCACTTCCGGCGGAACCGCTTCCACTATTACCGCTGTAACGGCTTCCGGAGTACTCACCCCGGATGTTGTTCCCTGGTGGGACAGTGCGGCTTGATAACTGTAGGCATGGAAATACTATACCCACCGCGGCTAGAAACCACCGTTTTGCATATTTTTAGAGCCCGGGATGCATTTTAATAACCATTATCACCGGGGGACAGTCCTAATTACCTGTCAACATGAAAAGTGCATGTGCAATTTTAAAGTGATGTATACACCCAATTTTCGCTGGTATATATTTACATCGTCCAAGAATATAATATATATGCATTATTATGTCCCGCATACATGATTTTGTACGGTAAAATGTATATATATTTTAAAACCGCAATTCTGCTCAATTCTAAAACACCAATTGCACACAAAATAAAACTGGCATCCAATTGCCTAAGAAGTATTAAAAATATATATATAAAATGTAAAAACATGTATATATTAGAAACACACATATTTTAAAACTATTTAAAAAATATTTAAAAAATACCAGAGATATAAAAGGTATTAAAAAGGTGATCACCGCTTGATACAACAATAAAAGACTCAATAAAATACCAAAGGTGGAGAGGATAAATGTATGTGGTGCTGGTTAAAAATCATAGGCCCGGGGGGGGGGAAGAAGAAAAAAACCCTCAATAATTGCTTAAAAAACAATTTAAATCCAAGTCCACGTTTAACCCATTCGGTGTTAAGGCATTGGTCCGGTATATCCATTCTGTCTCTTTTTTGGATAATTCTCTGACCCTGTTGGCACCACGCCAGGAGTGGGGCATTTTTTCAATCCCCCAAAACTTTAGGCCCGAAGGGTCCCTCATGTGTTTATCCCTAAAATGTAAAGGGACACTGTGTTCTCTAAAACCTATACTAATGTTGTAGATATGCTCTGCAATCCTTACACCCAGTTTCCTCTTTGTGCGGCCAACATAAATCCTACCGCACGGGCACTCCATGCCGTATACAACATGTGTAGACATGCATGTTATAGTTTCTTTAATTTCAAAGGTCCTGCCATTGGCATTGGATGTAAAAGAGGTCAGTCCCTTAAAGTGCGTGTTTACTTGCCGACATGCTTTGCAGCGTCTACAGGCATAGAAGCCTGGAGTGTTCCAGAACATTTGAGGAGCCTTCGGTAAATCTAAAACTTTTTTCACGATTCGATCCCCGATGCTAGGTGCTTTGCGATAGATAAAAAATCGGGTTAGAGGGTAAAACCGGTCCCAAAATTTTGTCCATTTTTAAAATATTCCAATGTGCCTTAAAAACTTCTTCGAACTCCCGGTATTGTACATTATAATCTGTGATAAAACCCCATTGGTGTCTGTCATTAATGACCTTTTCCTTGGTAGCCAGACATTCGCTTTGGGGAAATATCCAATACTTCCCGAATGGTTCTGTCTAGGTGTCGTGCCTCGTAACCCTTCTCCAGGAACTTATCCTTAATGAAGGTTGATTGAGTCAAGTAATCCTCATCTTGTGTACAATTTTGGCGGATTCTCAGCATTTGTCCCTTTGGTATGTTTCTCAGCCACATGGGGTGGTGTCCGCTTTGTATGGGTAGGTATCCGTTACGGTCTGTTGGTTTGAAGTATGCTTTCGTGTTGATCCTACCATCCACTATAGACACACTAACATCCAGATAATTGATAGTGTCTCTGCTCCAAGTGAACTCCAATTTAATGTTTTGTGTATTTGTGTTCAACTTGTTCATGTAAGCCAGCAGAGATACTTCATCACCCGCCCAGATAAAAAACAAGTCATCGATGTATCTTTTATATAATAACAACTCCTTCCTACGTCCAGCGTGGATCCTTCTGTCTTCCCATTCTCCCATGAATAGATTGGCAATCGAGGGTGCAAACTTGGCTCCCATTGCAACTCCCCGTTTCTGTATATAAAATTGGCCACCATACCAAAAATAATTATGTGATAAACAAAACTCTAAAACCATTCCTAAAAATTTCTTCTGTACATGAGGTAGATCAGTTCGTTGGCTCAAGGCCCAGTTTAATGATAAAATGGCATCCTCATGCTGTATAATTGTGTACAGTGAAGACACATCAGCGGTAACTAAAAAAATGTCATTTATGTTTGGCAGGATCAAATCTTTTAAAGTGCATAAGAAGTCTTTAGTGTCTCTTAGGTATGCCCTCATTTGTGTTACGCTCTTTTGCAAAAAGTGGTCCAAATATTCGCCCGCCCTTGTTGTTACAGAACCTATGCTATTCACAATGGGTCTGGCAGGGGGGTGAACTTGGTCCTTATGGACCTTGGGCAGTGTATAGATGGTAGGGATACGGCTGAAGCTCGGGACAAGATACTTCATCTCTTTCTTTGTAATTATTCGCTTATTAAAACCTATTTCCATCAGATTATTCAGATCTCTTCTGTATGATAGAGTAGGATCCTGCTCCAATTTACCATATACCTCAGTATCTCCCAACATGTCCATCAATTGATTATGGTAGTAATTTTTATCCAAAATTACTACTCCTCCTCCCTTGTCAGCTGGCCGGATTATCACCTCTTTCCTTTTTTCTAGAGACTGTATTCCTTCTTGTATATATCTAGGGTTGGCGTTTTTGATAGGTTTGATCTTTTCCAGATCTTTGATTAATAGCTGCTTGAAAACGTCAATATTGTGGTTCGCTGTTTGTGGTGGGTTGAACAGGGAGTTGTTTTTTAAACCACTATCCACTCCCACCGTATTAGATCTATTCGTTACATTAGATGTTCTATTCTGTGCCAGATTGGTATTTAAAAAATACCTTTTCATGTTAACTTTTCTAATGTATTTTTGTATGTCCATATAGACATTAAATTTGTTTACCAGTTTTTTGACACCACATTTCAAGCCAGCATTTAAAATGTTTATTTCTTTTTGATTCAGTTCGATCCCTTCCAAGTTGTAGATCCCCCTCATTCCACTTGACGTCTTCTTTTTTTGGACCCTTTGTCCTCCTCTACATCCTCTGTACGTTGATAACCCATTAGGTTGTTTCTCAATCCTTGCTGATATTGGTGGTCCATCTCCTCTCTCGGACCCCTGGGGTTGTTCCAATGTTTCCCTCTCCCGGGTCTCCGACCTCTTCCTCTGCCTCTTCCCCTCCAACCTCTCCATAAAAAAGGCTGCTATTGATTTGTTGGGGTGTTTTCATCCATTCTTAGAGGTTCAAATCGGTTGTATGTCTGAGGCCTCTGTGCTGCTTGCGCATATGATTGGTATGTATGGTTATTGTTCACTCTACCCATTGCTTGGGGAGGGGGATTAGGTTTTCTCATGGGAGTTAGAGAAGTGGGAGCATTACCCGTTTGTTTTGGATTCCCCTTCTTTCCTTTACCTTGGGCCAATTGCCACACGTTTCCACCCAATGTATGTCCTTGGGTGGTATTGTTGTTATTACTTGTAGAGGGCTCATCATCTCTTCGTTGGGAGAATGTAACAGGATCCTGTATCCTTTCTTGTGATGGTATTTGCCATAAATAAATTTGATTTTGTCTAAAATCATTCATATCACGATGATATTTTTTAACTTTCTTCTTTTGTGTATCCATATCTACCTTCTCCAGGCTCTTTTTAATATCCGCATTAAATTTAATAAGTAATTTAATAAGTGGTGATAATGGTTATTAAAATGCATCCCGGGCTCTAAAAATATGCAAAACGGTGGTTTCTAGCCGCGGTGGGTATAGTATTTCCATGCCTACAGTTATCAAGCCGCACTGTCCCACCAGGGAACAACATCCAGGGTGAGTACTCCAGAAGCCGTTACAGCGGTAATAGTGGAAACGGTTCCGCCGGAAGTGACGCTTGGACGTCCGGTCAAAGGGTTTGTTTACCTTTTGACATCACTTCCGGTATCGCGAATATCGGAAGTAGAGGTTTTGTCGGCATTGCGGCGTGTGGAGCTCCTCCTAGAGGGAGGAGCGATATGAACTGCAGCGGAATCAGTCCTAATTACCATGTATATAAATATGGGAGCAGTACACAGTATGCCTGAGTCCTCAGTAGAAGTCTAAACAGACGAAAGGCGTCAGTATACAGGTATGCTGTTTCCCTGGTAACCCTAAAGAGTCGTGGCTGGGGTCCGGATCTCACCCATGGAGGAAGCTGGAAATACTACCATACAGCAGCGGTGAGCTGGCCATAACCAATGGGTTACTAACACTTTTGCTTGAAAGAATTGTTTTTAATGTAAGCATATTGGATTTGGGGAATTCACTGTGGAGTGGTTTGTTCAATAAACGTTGAAACGGTATCACACTATTGTGCCCCCATCTTTATTTTCATGACACAATCTGATCCTTAATTGGAGTAGGTATGTGGAGGTCATCTGGTATTGACGGAGATATCCAGGAGTGTCAAGGGTCCAAGCAACCAATGCTTACAGGCGTATCTTTATAGTGTTTCTGGTGAGTGTCCACTCTCAGGGGGTCACGTTTGGTGTGGTGAAGGTTGATACTGGATTGCATACATCAAAACACCGGGGATCACTAACATATGGATTGTCTGGCTATGTTATGAAAATTGAGTTAAAAAGACAGTTTTTTTACTAATTTATGAGGACTATATGATCATATATATGCTTTGACATATTGAGCGCTGCTGGATGTGACCAAGTGCTGAACTATGCTAGTTTGAGTATTTTTTACAGTATTTTTTTTTACATCTTTTATATATTCCTTTTTATTACAGCGGCTGCGATCAGAAAATTTTATGTGGTTTTATTACTTTTTTATTACTTTTTATATCTATTGTGTGGTTTTTATCCCTCTTAACAAGGAGCGCTGGGCGAGTGTTTGGAATCTTCTCTCTTTGTTTCAACCACTTTTTTCATCTTTTGCAGACTCCATCAGGTTTTCTTCCAGAATGGTCCTGTATTTGGCTCCATCCATCTTCCCATCAATTTTAACCATCTTCCCTGTCCCAGCTGAAGAAAAGCAGGCCCAAACCATAATGCTGCCACCACCATGTTTGACAGTGGGAATGGTGTGTTCAGGGTGATGAGCTGTGTTGCTTTTACACCAAATATAACGTTTTGCATTTTTGCCAAAAAGTTTGATTTTGGTTTCATCTGACCAGAGCACCTTCTTCCACATGTTTGGTGTCTCCCAGGTGGCTTGTGGCAAACTTTAAACAACACTTTTTATGGATATCTTTAAGAAATGGCTTTCTTCTTGCCACTCTTCCATAAAGGGCAGATTTGTGCAGTATACGACTGATTGTTGTCCTATGGACAGAGTCTCCCACCTCAGCTGTAGATCTCTGCAGTTCATCCAGAGTGATCATGGGCCTCTTGGCTGCATCTCTGATCAGTCTTCTCCTTGTATGAGCTGAAAGTTTAGAGGGACGGCCAGGTCTTCGTAGATTTGCAGTGGTCTGATACTCCTTCCATTTCAATATTATCGCTTGCACAGTGCTCCTTGGGATGTTTAAAGCTTGGGAAAACTTTTTGTATCCAAATCCAGCTTTAAACTTCTCCACAACAGTATCTCGGACCTGCCTGGTGTGTTCCTTGTTCTTCATGATGCTCTCTGCTCTTTAAACGTACCTCTGAGACTATCACAGTGCAGGTGCATTTATATGGAGACTTGCTTACACACAGGTGGATTCTATTTATCATCTTTACTAATTTAGGTCATCATTCAGAGATCCTCACTGAACTTCTGGAGAGAGTTTGCTGCACTGAAAGTAAAGGGGCTGAACAATTTTGCACGCCCAATTTTTCAGTTTTTTATTTGTTAACAAAGTTTGAAATATCCAATAAATTTCGTTCCACTTCATGATTGTGTCCCACTTGTTGTTGATTCTTAAAAAAAAAATTACAGTTTTATATCTTTATGTTTGAAGCCTGAAATGTGGCAAAAGGTCAAAAAGTTCAAGGGGGCCGAATACTTTCGTAATGCACTGTATATATATATTTTCTTTATTTTCTTAGGCCAATAAATGGTATTGTAAAGTTCATGTGCGTGTAAAGGCAGGTGTCTCAATACTTTTGGTAATATAGTGTATATAATGTTTGGGGGTTCTGAGTAATTATCTAGCAAAAAAAATACAGATTTTTGACACGTAGGAAAGAAATGTCAGAATTGGCGCAGGTGGGAACTGGTTAAATAGAGTCACGTAGGAAAATGTCCAATGTCTGGGCCTCCTTTCAGACCAACTGCCACTTCTATGTCTAGGCTATTTCTAGGCTGCAATATGTCTAGGCTTATTGGGTTAAATTTTTTTTTTGCCCATAGTTCATGAGTATATTGCCGTACGCGGATTCCTGTGTTTTGTATGAGTGCCTTCATTCCATAATACATTTCCTGTGACACGACAATCATTCCTCCTGAGTGACAGCCTCATTCTGCCGTAGCGTAGTGATATATTTCAGCCGCAATAATGTCGAGACGCTCAAGCATGTAGCACTTTCCCTGAGATTTTAATTGTTGTGTCACAACATAATTGACTTTATTGCTTTTGCAATAATTAGAATGAATGTCTTAGAGCATTAAGCTCCTGTTCTGGGGGAATATACGTTTAGGAAAAGCCCTTTTCTTATCCTTCGTCTTCGTTTATGATATGTATGGTGCCGGCCGGCTGTGACTCCATTTCCAGAAAAAGACAGATGGTGGGTGGAGCTAATTGTTCCTTCAAGGGCAGTGGAGGCTGGTGCTCCATGGGCAAGGGGGGGCGGCAGACGACCCACACCATAGCCCCCCGGACCACACTACCTCCAGCCCGCACACCATACCACCCCCCTGGCTCACTCACCCTGAACTGATATGGAGGGCAGGCAGCGGTGGCTTCCCCCGGCGGCGGTGGCAGCGGCGGCTTCCCCTGCGTCTCCTCCCTCCTGCTTGGCCAATAGCATGGCTTCTCCTTTCGGCCAATCGGGAAACGGGTCTCAGGACCCACTTCCTGATTGGCTGGGAGGAGAATCAGTGTGATAATAGTGAATATTCATTTGTTATTGTCACACAACAAGGTGGGCTCAGGGCACAGTGCTCTGCACCCCGGGCCCACCCTTTTTTGAAGCCTATTAGAGCCTCTGGCTCTAATCACAAGCTTAAAAAAAAAAACCTCATTGGAATCCATGCGTCCGGCGTCCTGCATGTAGATTAGGGCGCCGGACGCATGGATGGGGGGGCGGCGCCCCTGCGCCCCCAATTGATGGGCCACCACTGTTCAAGGGTCATTCAGAGTTATAACTAAGGATGAAGTTCGGGGTCAACGCTACAATGGGTTTGAACTGAATCCTGAAGGTTTGACATTCATGGTCCCGGGGAATTTGGCCAATTGACTAACAAAGGTCAATAAGGGGGTTTTGGTTAACCACTTGCCAACCGCCCAAGTGCCCCCCGCAAATATACTGAAGCAGGCTGGCTCGGCTGCGCGAACTGCCATACATGTACGGCGGTTCGTAGGAACACTCCTGGGGGCGCACACCCACCCCCATTAGGCAGCGGGGAAGCTGATCCACAGGGCCAGCAGCCGCAATTGCTGCCAGACACTAGCGATCGCTCCCCATGGAGAGAACGATGGTAAACACAGCACACCATTGTTCTCTCTGGAATGAACACAGAGCTCCTGTGTTCCTCTTATTTAGGAACACAGGTCTTGATTGATTTCACAAGCCCATCCCCCTCACAGTTAGAAAACACCCCCTAGGCTCACACTTAATTCCTTTGATCACCCCTGACGTTAACCCCTTCCCTGCCAGTGTCATTATTACAGTAACAGTGCATATTTTTAGCACTGATTACTGTAGTAATGTCACTGGTCCTCCTAAAAGTGTAAAAAATGTCAGTTAGGGGTCCGATCTGTCCGCTGCAATGTCGCAGTCCCGCTAAAAATCGCTAATTGCCACCATTACTAGTAAAATAAATAAATAAATAAAAATTACCTAAATCTTACCCCTAGTTTGTAAACGCGATAACTTTTGCGCAAACCAATCAACATACGCTTAGTGGGAATTTTTTTTACCAAAAATATGTAGCAGGATACATATTGGTCTGAAATTAGGAAAAAATTTGGTTTTACATTTTTTTTGGGGAATGTTATATAGCAGAAAGTGAAAAAAAAAATTCTCTATCGTTCATTGATGGACGCAGTCTCTGATGCATATCAGTAGGGTTATACTGCCCCCTACAGGAGTAGGACACTAGGCAGAAAAAAAGTTCTGGCTATGCCTCTGGGCAGTCCCAGGGGGGTATACCCTCTCTCTTCCTGCATAGGACGTCAGTTTGTACTGTCTACCCTCAAGTTGTAAAGTGCTGCGTAAACTGTTGGCGCTATTTAAATCCTATATAATAGTAATAATAATAATAATAATAATAAATCTTTCCCCTGGTTTGGACGCGATAACTTTTTTGCAAACCAATCAATATACACTTATTGGGATTTTTTGTTTTACCAAAATTATGTAGCAGAATACAAATTGGCCTAAAAGGATGAAACATTTTGATTTAATTTTTTTTTTTTGAGAATGTTTTATAGCAGAAAGTGAAAAATATTGTTTTATTTTTTTTTTTCAGAATTGTCGCACTTTTTTGATTTTTAGCGCAATAAATAAAAATCGCACAGGTGATCAAATACCACCAAAAGAAAGCTCTGTTTATGGGGAAAAAAGGACATCAATTTTATTTGGGTACAGCGTCGCACGACCGCGCAATTGTTAGTTAAATAAAGCAGTGCCAAATGGCAAAAAACGGCCTGGTCATTAAGGGGGAAAATCTTCCGGTCCAGAAGTGGGTAAAGCCCGGATCTGTATGTTACAGAACACTCACAGTTTATAAATGACAGATAGTGAGACACCATCCCTACTGGAGAATTCTTATAGGTCCTTAACCGGTTGCCGACCGCTTACCGCATATTTAGAGAGTATGGCTCTCCGTGGCAAACCGACGTAGGTCTATGTCAGTCGCCTGGCAGCAACTAGGGGGCAAGCGTGCGGTGGCGTGCTCCCGCCCCCGTTCTTCAGCAGGGAAGCCGATGCACAGGGCAGGCGTCTCCATTTGCCGCCTGACACCAGCGATCGTTCCCCGCTGAGAGAGAAGGACGACGGTCGGCTGTTGTAAACACAGCTGACCGTTCTTCTCCCTGGAATGATCGCAGAGCGCCTGTGATCCTTCTATATAGAAGGATCACAGGTCTCTATGGTCATTCCACAAGCCACGCCCCCCCACCATTCGAAACACGCTCTAGGTACACATTTCACCCCTTGATCACCTATACTGTTAACCCCTTCCCTGCCAGTGTCATTAGTACAGTAACAGTGCATATTTTTAGCACTGATTAGTGTAGTAATGTCACTGGTCCCCCCAAAAGTGTCAAAATTGTCAGTTAGGTGTCCGATCTGTCCGCAGCAATGTCGCAGTCCCGCTAAAAATAGCAGATCGCCGCCATTACTAGTAAAAAAAAAAACAATAAAAATGACATAAATCTTTCCCGTAGTTAGTAAACACAATAACTTTTGCGCAAACCAATCAAAATACGCTTATTGCGATTTTTTTTTTTTAACCAAAAATATGTAGCAGAAAACAAATTGGCCCAAAATGTTAAAACATTTTGATTTTTACATTTTTTATATGGGAATGTTGTATAGCAGAATGTGAAAAATATAGTTTTTTTTTTTTCAAAATTGTCACTCTTTTTTTGTTTATAGCGCAAAAAATAAAAATTACACAGGTGATCAAATACCACCAAAAGAAACCTCTATTTATGGGAAAAAAAGGACGTCAATTTTATTTGGGTACAGTGTCGCACGACCGCGCAATTGTCCGTTAAAGTAACG
This sequence comes from Pelophylax lessonae, assembly GCF_965119305.1. Taxonomy (NCBI): domain Eukaryota; kingdom Metazoa; phylum Chordata; class Amphibia; order Anura; family Ranidae; genus Pelophylax; species Pelophylax lessonae. The sequence continues at coordinate 19,787,283 of NC_138774.1, forward strand.
CAGTGCCGAATCGCAAAATAGGGCCTGGTCATTAAGCAGGAAAATCTTCCGGTCTTAAAGTGCTTAATAACATTCAATTACAATATGATTTGTGTCACAATTGTATACACTACAGTATATTGTTTTTTTCTTTATTTGCTGATTTTTTTTCCCCATGAAAGTGGAGTTACCCCTTAAGGACCTGTTAACCTTAGCGTTTATGGCTGGCAAAACCCTGCGGTTGAGCCACATTTTTTATGGCCCCCAACAGCTCCCCCTTTAGCTGCAGAGCCAGTGGCCTGGGGTAGCACCTGTGTCCCTATGCTTTATGGCTGTGGCAGGAATTATACCCTCTGTCGCTACAGGCGACCGCTACTACCTACCGGTTGCAAACCATTAAACAGTGGAGGCTGGTGCTCAATTTTCTTGGGGGGGGGGCAGCACGTGGCCCCCCCAGCCAGCCAACCACATAACCCACACCCCCCTCCATTACCCGTCAGGCCCCCGGCCAGCCCCTGCACTTATCCCATTCAGGAGGCGGCTTTTCCAGCTGCTTCTCCTCCTGAGTTTCGGCGATCGCTTCTCCTCCTGGCCAATCAGGAGTTAGGACTCGTGGCCAATCAGGTCTTAGAACTTCCAGTCAATCGGGATTCAGGACACGCTTCCTGATTGGCCGTAAGGAGAAACAGGCTCTAATCATGTGCTTCTTAAAAAAAAAAAAAAACAAACATTGCAATCCATGCGTCCAGCACTATGCATGTAGATTAGAGGCTGGGAGCATGTATTTAGGGGGGCGGCGCCCCTGCACCCCTAATGGACGGATCGTCACTGCCATTAAAGTGAATTGAGCCACTCTGCAAGCCATCCGCAACAGTATGGAATGCATGCAGTTACAATGCTCTAGTGCAGGATCCAGGAGGTTAAAGTAGGAGGTGGGAAGGTGAAACAAAGCCTCCTCAAAGCCTGTCAAGCACATCTGAAAAGCGATCTCAGCATGAATCGCTTTTCACCGGAGCAGCAATCAGTTTTTTTATCTGTGGCTTTTTTCTTTTTTTTTTTAAGATGAATTCAAGGTAT
>NC_138774.1:19793338-19820838 GCF_965119305.1 Pelophylax lessonae
CATGAGCATTATGGGAAATTTCCAAAACATCTGGGGTTCCAAGGTTCACTATCACTGGCATTGATTGGACCTGCAGTCTACTCTAAAGATGCCAATCCTGGATACTACCATTATGGATTCTAACCAGGTATGGGCTCTATCCTGTGCAGGTATGCTGGGGCAGCCACAAGCCTGAGTTAGGGACTAGTTTAGGGAAAGACTATTACCTTTGTTTGACTGTCATACCAAGTTGTTTAAGGAAAGCCTTTGAAACTTTGCTTTTGCTTGGTCTTAAGTTACTCAAAGGGTGTAATGCATGTAACTGGCACATATAGTTTACAGCGTGGGTCAGCTAAGCACTTTAGGGTATGAAGACAGCAGTGTAAGCGTTAATACAGTGTGAAGATACTGTATAAGTGGTTGACAAGGGTAATAGCAGCCTGTTGTAAGTGTGTACATGTGACAGATGGGATAGCCTCTTGCAGGAGTTGTTGTTGACACTCTCTCTGTGGGCAGGTTCATCTCCCATAGCAACTGGAGCAAATCAGCACCTCAGAGGTCCTTAGCCTGTGCACAGGTATGGGAGAGGAAGAGTTATTAAAATGCACACATGGGGTCCATGCTAGGTGCATGGCGGGACCCCATACCATCACCCTATACTGGGAGTAAAGCAGAGGTGATACGCTGGACAGGTAGAGAGGGCATTGGCTCTTTGTGTCCCTCTTAAAAGCAACAGTAACTGTGGTGGTGTATATTAACATCAAGGGAATTGACTAGAGTTTAATCGTCTGTACAAGTAAAGGTACCTCAGGGGTAAGGCAGTGACGCAATCCAAAGTGCCTAGCTTTGTCTAGAAGAACCAACCCGGGGTAGGCCTTCTATGTTACCCTTACTTGGTGCCCAATGAGGAGGGAAACATGGAGGAAGTGTCACCCACCTGCCCTACAAGTGGATAGGAAGGGGGGAATCCCAATGCTGTGTCTTTGAACCCCCCCCCTCAGCAGCACTTGGCTTGCATATTGGTCAACAAATGATCAGATATTTTCCCTTGTTCAGGCATTTAATGCTGAAGTTTAGGTATGTCTGTACTTCAAAATGTCAAGCACAACTTGCAGAGGACACTTCTCTATCAGTGACAGTAGTACAAGGACAGTTTAACAAGTACAGTCTATGGGTGCACAGCTGAAGACCATGCAGGAACATATAGTAGTTATAGACTAGGTCATGCAGGAACGTATAGTAGTTGTAGACTAGGACACGCAGGAACATATTGTAGTTGTAGACTAGGACACGCAGGAACATATAGTAGCTGTAGACTAGGACATGCAGGAACATATAGTAGCTGTAGACTAGGACACGCAGGAACATATTGTAGTTGTAGACTAGGACATGCAGGAACATATTGTAGTTGTAGACTAGGACATGCAGGAACATATTGTAGTTGTAGACTAGGACACGCAGGAACATATTGTAGTTGTAGACTAGGACATGCAGAAACATATAGTAGCTGTAGACTAGGACACGCAGGAACATATTGTAGTTGTAGACTAGAACATGCAGGAACATACTGTAGTTGTAGACTAGGACACGCAGGAACATATAGTATGAGCATAAATAGTGGCAGACTGGAACAGTCCACATGCCCCATGCAGTTTGCAGATTAGTTCCTTATCAACTCACAGATCCATCCCCACAGCGAGAAAGATAATCTCTTCAAGGCTCCAGATTATTTAATAGCAGCCCAGCCACTATCTGGGTACCCCCCCCCCCCAAAGGATAGGCCAGGCCCTGACAAATATCCACTTGGCCTCTCAAACCTGATCACCTCTTATGGGCCAGAGCCGGTGGCAGAACTACCAGGGTCGCAGCAGTCGCACTTGCGACTGGGCCCTGGAGTTCCGCCATTGTGGGGGGCTCTGTCCGCCCTTTTCGGCTGTGCCACTGTCAGAACCCTGTTCCCCCACTGTGAGGGGCCTGCCCGTTCTGGCTCTGCCAGTGTGCCCTGTCCGTGTGTTCATCCTGCCGCAGGAGGGGAGGGAGGAGTGGGGCCACCCAGGGGAAGCTGAGCACTATCACTTCACTGGATTGCCCCTCCTATCCTGGTCAGCTGAAAAGGTCAGCTGACCAGCTGATGACCCATAGTGAAGTGAAGGGGGAGAAGCTTTCCCTTATGCAAGGAGACCCCATGACACAGAGGCATCCCTGGAGGCACGTGAATACTGAGGAGGATTGACTGACTAAGTGAGTAATTGCCAGTACAACTGATCCCATACTCCACTTACTGAGACTATCCCCCTCATCACCACCACTGCCACTGATCCCTTCCCCCCCACCACCACTGCCATTCATCCCATACCACCCCCCCCCCCTCACTACCACCACCGCTTCCACTGATCCTATTTCACCCCCCCCTCATCACTTCCACCATCGCTGCCACTTATCCCAACCCCATGCTCCAGGGGACCCATGCCTCACCCCTGGAGCATGGATCCCATATATATGTGTGTGTATGTATGTGTATATATGTTTGTATATATATATATATATATATATATATATATATAGCGCAGAGATTGGTGTCAGTAGGGCAGTGGATGGTGTCAGTAGTTTTTTATTTCTATAATTTAGTTTTTATATTATTTTGTACAATTTTATTTTATCTTTTATTTTTTTTTACAATTTTTTTTTTTAGGAGCCCCAACTAGTGGGCTTTGGTGAAATATCAGCACGGGGAATTTGCACCGCACGGGTTTATTAGAGTGTGCCCAGGCACACCTGGCACACCCCATGCACACGCCAATGTATGAAAGGGAAATTACAGTACATGATCCTCAGATACAATACAAGATCTGCTTCTTCAGTAGGATAATGGAAGTATATATCTAATCATATTAGTGGCAATTGTGGCAAGTTCAAAACACCAAATATCCCCACAGGCAATTGCAAGGGCACACAAAGACTATGCAGATTATAATTGCTCCGATAAGCCACAGTATATATCATACAAGTGGACACCCAAGACGTTATAGGTGTTTATAGGCTAGCCATAAGAGAAGGAAGTCTCTTCACTTAAGGCCAGTTTTCTAAGCTTTTGGGAAAAGAAAGGCATTGGGAGCTAAGCACTGCCCCGGGTAACAACATGTACCAATGCAAAAATAAATGTTACAAATATCATTTGGCAGCAAGCAACATGTTTAATAAGCTTAAAGGACAACATGCAGTGCAGGAAAGACTCGTTTTTGCTCGAATTTCGTGCACTGCATGGGAACACGCCCTTGTTAGGTTGTTAGATTACCCAGGTGCCATTGTAATGGCACTCAAAACACATCTAGGAAACATGCGTGCATTGTGGGCACCAAGCTAAGTTGTCCTGCAGTACCATGCGGTTTGGTGCGGCGCAATTCTAAAAGTCGCATCTGCTGTACTTACTCTTTGGGAGCCTATTACAATGAATGGGCTGGCAGAACCGTGCAAAAACGCACAAAACTGCACGCGTTCCAATTTGGATGGGCCCTCTAAAATACACAATATTTTTAAGTAACATGCTTGGGGGATGCTTTTAACCTGCCTGTAAAGTGGTGCACCAAAGCAAAAGTGACATTTTTAGGCTAATGCTTGAGTTAGCAATGGGTCCTTACTTCCCCTGACACCAATGATGGGGCACTATTCCTCCCACTGACACCAATGATGGGGCATTATTCCTCCCATTATTAATAATGATGGGGCAGTTCTCCTCCCAATCCAATTACACCAACAATGGGGCACCATTCCTCTCACTGATGCCAATAATCGGGCACTCTTCCTATCTCTGACACCAATGATGGAGCACTATTGCTCCCGCTGATGCCAAAGGGGGGGGGGCGCTATTCCCCCAACTGGCACCAATGATGGGGCACTTTTCTTGCCACTGACACCATTGATGGGGCACTATTCCTCCTACTGACACCAACAATGGGGCACTATTCCTCTAACTGGGACCAATGATGGGACAGTATTCCTCCCACAGATACCAATGATGGGACAGTGTTCCTCCTACTGACACCAACAATGGGGAACTATTCCTCCCACTGACACCATTGATGGGGCACTATTCCTCCCACTGACACCAACAATGGGGCACTATTCCTCTAACTGGGACCAATGATGGGACAGTATTTCTCCTACTGACACCATTGATGGGGCACTATTCCTCCTACTGACACCAACAATGTGGCACTATTCCTCCCACTAACACCAAGGATGAGGCAATATTCCTCTAACTGGCACCTATGATGGGACAGTATTCATCTGAATAACACCATTGATGGGCCACTATTCCTCCCACTGACACCATTAATGGGGCACTATTCCTCCCACTGACACCAACAATGGGGCACTATTTCTCCCAATGACACCAACAATGGGGCACTATTCCTCCCACTGACACCAACAATGGGGCACTATTTCTTCTCACTGACACCAATAATGAGGCACTATTCCTCCTACTGACACCAACAATGGGGCACTATTTCTCTCACTGACACCAATGATGAGGCACTATTCCTCTAACTGGCACCAATGATGGGACACTATTCATCTGAATGACACCATTGATGGGACACTATTCCTCCAACTGACACCAATGATGAGGCCTTGTTTACTCCCATTGAAGCTGGGGTATTTTCTTCTCCCAATGGTCACAGTGCAGCCCTCTTAAAGTCTGAAGGACAGTAAACCGGCCCTTTGTTTAGAAAGTTTGGAGACCCCTGATATAGACTCTTATTCTACATGACAGCCTGCTATGAATTGTAAAAGGGGACCCCATGAAAATAAAGTGGGTTGCCCATAAAAATTCATACCAGACACTTTGGGGAAGTATAGATGCCCATAGACTTTCCTGTTGCATCACACATTTTTTTAATTAATTAATTTTAATTACAGGCCATAGTTCTATTTTATTCTTTATTTGGCTTTCATCACCTTTAAAACAAAACCTTACATCAGAGCTATTTTCATGAATCCATCATAAAAAGACTGACTAGAATTAGATGCAAGGGTAGCCTGCCAAAAACAACGCGATTATCATATTTTACTTTCCAAATTGCTGTATTTATGATTTAATTCAAAAAGAAAAAGCATGATTTATGTAGTTTGTAGTCACATAGTATTCATTAATTCAAAAATGTTGATGGAGTGGCACAGGTCATATAAAGATTGAAACCTAATCGATGTTTCTTTAGAATGTATTTTTTTTTTTTCTGTTTTATTTTATGTGTGTTTTTTAGTTCACTGTAATAGAACAAGGAAATATTGCAAAGCAGCGATCCAGACTGCAGTGATGATCAGAGAGGAAAGCTATGTATCTGATTCATGGCTCCGTACCGCGTTCTTCGAAGGGAAAAGGTCTCAATATGGCTTGTTAATATAGATGATTCTTTCCATTATTGTACTAGAAAGTATGAGGGTTGCACCGTCTTGACCCGAGTTTTCATGAAATTAGTATGAGGATTGATCTTTGGAAAGTTAGATTACTTTTCGTGGCACGGATGTTTGAGGTTCAGCCTGTGCCATTTTACATTTTTTACTTTGGCTTCGTATTAAATTCAAGCCGAACAAAAAGTACAAAAAAATAAAAGAAAAAATACTTGGCTCTAAATCTTTTTTTTGCATTTCTTGTGCAATAGCAAAACTCTAAAGGTACACTATATTGTCAAAAGTATTGGGACGCCTGTGTTTACACGTACATGAACTTTAATGGCATCCCAGTCTTAGTCCGTAGGGTTCAAAATTAGGTTGGTGGCCAACCCTTTGCAGCTATAACAGCTTCAACTCTTCTGGGAAGGCTGTCCACAAGGTTTAGGAGTGTGTCTATGGGAATGTTTGACCATTCTTCCGGAAGCGCATTTGTGAGAGGTCATGCACTGATGTTGGAAGAGAAGGCCTGGCTCTAATTCATCCCAAAGGTGTTCTTTCGTGTTGAGGTCTGGACCAGGGCCGTCTTTTCCAATGGGCATGCCCGGCGGTTGCCCAGGGGCCCCACTTGCCAAGGGGCCCCACATACATGGTGGCAATTACTGTCAACAGGCCAGAATCCAGATTACTTAGTTTACGTGGTGGTCTAGGGCCCCCCCGTTGTCTCCCGGGCACCGCCGCCACCCCCCCCGTTGTTGTCCGCCGGTGGCTCGAGTCTGCACTGCACACTGGTTGCTAAGGCCAAGCTGATTGGCATCTAGAAACCAGTGACGTCACGTTCTGAGAGCAGAGCAGACCCATGATGCACAGCGGAGGAGGATCCTCCTCATCGGCTTGTCCTCCTCTACGCGCCTAGAAGACTGGCTCCGCCTCCACCCAACTTCTCCCTTCATGTGCAGCCGTTGTGAAAGGTAAGGCAGCCAGCCCAACTGCCAGGCTGCTTGATTTTCTTTTTTTTTTTTTCACTCTCTCTCTCCATCGACACAAGAGACAACTACCTGGAGGATATACCTTACTATATATTGGTCCCTATAATATGTATATAGTAAGGTATATACTCCAGGTAGTAGTTGTACTCTCTTGTAGTATATAGTGTTCCCTGTAATATGTATATAGTAAGGTATATACTCCAGGTAGTTGTACTCTCTTGTAGTATATTCTCGTGGGTGATTGTGTAGGCAGGGGGCCCCAGTGCACTGCATTGCCCAGGGGCCTATAAGGCTCTTAAGATGGCACTGGTCAGGACTCTGCAGGCCAGTCAAGTTCCTCCACACCAAACTCGCTCATCCATGTCTTTATAGACCTTGCTTTGTGCACTGGTGTGCAGTCATGTTGGAACTGCAAGCGGATATTCCCCAAACTTTTCCCACGAAGTTGGGAACATGAAATTGTCCAAAATGTCTTGGTATGCTGACGCCTTAAGAGTTCCCTTCTCTGTAACTAAGGGGCCAAGCCCAATCCCTGAAAAACAACCCGGCACCATAATCCCCCCTCCACCAAATGATTTGGACCAGTGCACAAAGCAAGGTCCATAAAAACATGGATGAGCGAGTTTGGGGTGGAGGAACTTGACTGGCCTTCACCGAATCCTGACCTCAACCTGATAGAATGCCTTCTCATCCAACATCAGTGCCTGACCTCACAAATGTGCTTCTGGAAGAATGGTCATACATTCCCATAGACACACTCCTAAACTTTGTGGACAGCCTTCCCAGAAGAGTTGAAGCTTTTATAGCTGCAAAGGGTGGGCCAACTCAATATTGAACCCTACGGACTAAGACTGGGATGCCATTAAAATTCATATTAATGTAAAGGCAGGCGTCTCTATACTTTTGACAATATAGTGTATGATCCATAACATCACCAAAGTAGTTTTCTTTTTAGCGGTTACATATTTAGTCAGATTCTAAACAGGGCCCTGATTTCACAATGGTCATCCTGGCTCCAGGTCACCTCCCATTGTCTAACTGCTACAGGAACAAGATGAAAACCAGATACCTTGGCCATGGAAGAGCTCCACCATCTTAGCTATGCAGTAGGCCCATCTAGTGAAAAAAATAATTGTCCACATGATAGCCTTTTGAACGTTTTCCTGTGAACAGGAACGAGGTACAAAGTTCTCTTCAGTCAAGTTATACATGGCCTCCTATGCATGGTTCATTTGCAACATTGTCCCTTCTGGTTCCATTTTAACAAGGAGGTACCAGCCAGCTCTTCCAAGCATCCTCTTGCAGGTTTACCTTTCCTAAAATAGGTTCATCTTTCACTCCTACTCCAGTCCTTCCTCCAGAGGGGTCTTCTTCTTCTTCAAGGATTCGCAACCTACATTACTTTTCATCAACCTTCTGACACTATTTACCCGGCCTAAACGTTTATAATGGAAAAAGGTAACCCAACCACTTTATGCTCCCTAGTTGTGCACAGACTGAGGATCCAGACCAGTTGGTCTCTGCTGATGGGGACACTGATGTAAGGAGAACTTTGATGGGGTCATTGATGTAAGAGGGGACTCTGATGGAGACATTAATGTAAGGGGTACTCTGATGGAGACCTGGATGGAAGGGTAGACTCTAATGGGGATTCTGATGTAAGGGAGAGCTCTGATGGAGACCCTGATAAAAATAAGGACTCTGATTGGGACCCTAATGTAATAAGAGGGGCTCTGATAGGGACCCTGATTCAAAAGGGGAACCTGATAAAAGGAAGGAGTCTGATGGGGACCCTGATGTAAAGGGGGAGCTCTGATGGGAACCCTAATGAGAGAAAAGGGTGTTCTGATGGCAACCCTGAGGTAAAGGGAAATCTAATGGGGACTCTGATGTAAGGGAGAACTCTGATAGGGGCATGGACATAAGGGGGGACTCTCATGGAAAACCTGCTGTAATGAGGACTCTAACAAAGACCTTGATATAAGGAGGACTCTGGGGCAATCCAGATTTTCCACCGGGCATGACCCATTCCGTATTTCAACAATGGGACAGGAAGGGTCTGGTGAACTTTGCACAACTTTGTGATTTGGGCTCTGGCATCCCCTATCCTCTCCAAACCGTCAAAGATAAATTTGATCTGCAGGACAAAGATACCTTTTTCTTGGCACAATGCCTACATTTCATCACTGCTGTCACTGGGAAACCAGCGGTCCGTTTCAAGCCGTCCCTCATCGACTCTTTATTGGACTCTAACACCTTTACAATCTCAGCGATCTACAAGCCTCTCCTGAAGCAGTGCCCGCCAGCACTGTACACCTCAACAGCTTCTAACAGGCTCAAGGATTTCCCAGGAGAAGATACCCTGCCCAACATGATCAAAGGTCTCAACACCACCCTCGGACTCACGCCCAACTCAATATGGAAAGAGACCCAGTTAAAGATCTTCCACCGTGCTCATGTTCCTTTCCTTTCGGACAAATCGATTCCGGATGCTCATAAATGCCCATTATGTGCCGCGGAAAGGCCTTCTCTATGCTACAAGTTCTGGTCCTGTCCCTATATCACCACATTCTGGGACCAGGTTCTGTTTTTCATCAGGGAAATGACCAAGCTCAATCTATCGAAAGACCCTTTATTGCTCTTGTTCGGTTATTGGGACAAACGACTCCAAAAGTGGTCTAGCACGCCTGCAACGCCACATCGTCTGTGGATCCTGTTCTGTTTATTGGTCGCTAGAAGAACAATCCTAACTAACTGGATCTCCACGACTCCCCCCTTACTCACCCGGGTTAGATCAGAGCTATCCACACTTCTTTCCATCGACTGCATTAACACGGATTTCTCAGCCCCTTCCTCACGGAAATTATTCTTCCAGAAATGGGACAACTACAGTAAGTTTACATTCCCACAGTCCGACCCCTCTATGGATCAATACATGTTTACGTTCCAGGACTCGCCCAAGAACTCTCCCTCAATCTCACACTCCCTATCCGATTCCTGACTCTTTTGATTCTGTACCCCCCTCCCCCCTTCCCACCCTACCCTTCCCCAGTTCACGTTACCCACATGCTGAGTGACCCAAATTGCACAAGGTCTATGCATAATTGTACCGTTTATACTGTTGATTTTCACAACTTTAAATAAACTTTAAACTTAACTAAACTTTAAACTTTAAATAAAAAAAAAAAAAAAAAAAAGAGGACTCTGATGGGGAATACTGATGTAAGTGGGTGCTCTGTTTGAACCCTGAAGTAAAGGGGGCTCTGATTGGGATCCTGTTGTAAGAAGGGGGCTCTGATAGGGACCCTGCTGTGAAGGGGATTCTGATGGGGACCCTGGTGTAAATGGGAATCTGATAGGGATCTTGATGCTAGTGGGAACTCTGATAAGGACATTGATGTAGGCATAGGTGGGCCCAGCCTATTGCATTAGGTTGTGCACCCCAAAGCTCAGATTGGAATTCTGATAGGGACATTGATGCAAGGGGTGACTCTGAAGGAAAACCTGGTGTAACGTGGACTCTAATGAAGACCCTGTTTTAAGGAGGACTCTGATGGGGGATACTGATGTAAGTGGGAGCTCTGATGGAGACCCTGAAGAAAAGGAAGAGATCCAGATGTAGGGGGAATTCTGATGGGGACCCTGATATAAGGAGGACTCTGATGGAGGATACTGATGTAAGTGGGAGCTCTGATGAAGACCCTAATGAAAAGGAGGAGATCCAGATGTTGGGAGACCTCTGATGGGGACCCTGATATAAGGTGGACTATGATGGGGGAAACTGATGTAAGTGGGAGCTCTGATGGAGATCCTAAAGAAAAGGAGGAGATCCAGATGTTAGGAGAACTCTGATGGGGACTGATGGGGACCCTGATATAAGGAGGACTCTGATGGGGGATACTGATGTAAGTGGGAGCTCCGATGAAGACCCTAATGAAAAGGAGGAGATCCAGATGTTAGGAGAACTCTGATGGGGACTGATGGGCACCCTGATATAAGGAGGACTCTGATGGGGGATACTGATGTAAGTGGGAGCTCTGATGAAGACCCTAATGAAAAGGAGGAGATCCAGATGTTGGGAGACCTCTGATGGGGACCCTGATATAAGGAGGACTCTGATGGGGGATACACATGTAAGTGGGAGCTCTGATGGAGACCCTAAAGAAAAGGGGGAGATCCAGATGTTAGGAGAACTCTGATGGGGACCCTGATATAAGGAGGACTCTGATGGGGGATACTCATGTAAGTGGGAGCTCTGATGGAGATCCTAAAGAAAAGGAGGAGATCCAGATGTTAGGAGAGCTCTGATGGGGACTGATGAGGACCCTGATATAAGGAGGACTCTGATGGGGGATACTCATGTAAGTGGGAGCTCTGATGGAGACATAAAGAAAAGGGGGAGATCCAGATTTTAGGAGAACTCTGATGAGGACCCTGATATAAGGAGAACTCTAATGGGGGATACTGATGTAAGTGGGAGCTCTAAAGCCTTCTACGTTGTAGATTTTCTGTATTACACTGCCTAGCGTAGATTCTGAACCTGAGATAAAGGCTCTCTAAGGGTCCATTTACACTCATGCATTGCACATGTTGAACGAATGGCACTGCAGCGCATTTAACGTGAGTTGCTGAAACATGGAAGTGTAAATGGATCCTTAGCGAGTCTTTATCTCAGGTTTAGAGAGACCACAATGAAATCTGTACAGTGAGAAGCTATTAACCTATACATTTAACACAATCGAGGAATAACAACAAATGTGAAAGTTACAATAAAAAAATGACTAAACACAGCAATACAGAACCTAAAATATACATTTGACGGCAACACGCAACTGTTTCCTTTTAGCTATTATTAATAGGAACCTTAATGGCCATCTTCTTGGGTTTCATTTTCTACAGATCTGAGCTCTTCTCTCCGGGGATGGCTTCCTTCAAAAGCCAGAGAGACATTTTTAGTTAAATCATTCAATGACCCGAGTTATTATTATACAGGATTTATATACAGTGGGGATCGAAAGTTTGGGCACCCCAGGTAAAAATTTGTATTAATGTGCATAAAGAAGCCAAGGCAAGATGGAAAAATCTCCAAAAGGCATCACATTACAGATTACACATTCTTATAATATGTCAACAAAAGTTAGATTTTATTTCCATCATTGACACTTTCAAATTTACAGAAAACAAGAAAAAAATGGTGTCTGCAAAAGTTTGGGCACCCTGCAGAATTTATAGCATGCACTGCCCCCTTTGCAAGGCTGAGACCTGCCAGTTTCATGGATTGTTCTCAATCATCGTCGGGGAAGACCAGGTGATGTCAATCTCAAAGGTTTTAAATGCCCAGACTCATCTGACCTTGCCCCAACAATCAGCACCATGGGATCTTCTAAGCAGTTGTCTAGAAAGCTGAAACTGAAAATAGTTGATGCTCACAAAGCTGGAGAAGGCTATAAGAAGATAGCAAAGCGTTTTCAGATGTCAATATCCTCTGTTCGGAATGTAATTAAGAAATGGCAGTCATCAGGAACAGGGGAAGTTAAAGCAAGATCTGGAAGACCAAGAAAAATATCAGACAGAACAGCTCGCAGGATTGAGAGAAAAACAATTCAAAACCCACGTTTGACTGCACGATCCCTCCAGAAAGATCTGGCAGACACTGGAGTTGTGGTACACTATTCCACTATAAAGAGATACTTGTACAAATATGGTCTTCATGGAAGAGTCATCAGAAGAAAACCTCTTCTACGTCCTCACCACAAAAATCAGCGTTTGAACTTTGCAAATGAACATATAGACAAGCCTGATGCATTTTGGAAACAAGTTCTGTGGACCGATGAGGTTAAAATTGAACTTTTTGGCCGGAATGAGCAAAGTTATGTTTGGAGAAGAAGGGGCACAGAATTTAATGAAAAGAACCTCTGTCCAACTGTTAAGCATGGGGGGGATCAATCATGCTTTGGGGTTGTATTGCAGCCAGCAGCACAGGGAACATCTCATGAGTAGAAGGAAAAATGGATTCAATAAAATTTCATCAAATTTTGGATGGTAACTTGATGCCATCTGTGAAAAAGCTGAAGTTAAAGAAAGGATGGCTTCTACAAATGGATAATGATCCTAAACACACCTCGAAATCCATGGGGGATTACACCAAGAGGCATAAACTGAAGGTTTTGCCATGGCCTTTACAATCTCCTGACCTCAACATAATTGAAAATCTATGGATAGACCTTAAAAGAGCAGTGCGTGACAGACAGCCCAGAAATCTCAAAGAACTGGAAGACTTTTGTAAGGAAGAATGGGCAAAGATACCTCAAACAAGAATTGAAAGACTCTTGGCTGGCTACAAAAAGCATTTACAAGCTGTGATACTTGCCAAAGGGGGCAGTACACGATATTAACTCTGCGGGGTGCCCAAACTTTTGCAGACGCCATTTTTTATTTTCTGTTATTTTGAAAGTGTAAATGATGGAAATAAAATCTAACTTTTGTTGACATATTATAAGAATGTCTAATCTGTAATTTGATGCCTTTTGGAGATTTTTCCATCTTTCCTTGGTTTCTTCATGCTCATGAATACATATTTTTTACCTGGGGTGCCCAAACTTTCGATCCCCACTGTAGCGCCAACAGTTTACGTAGCGCTTTACAACTTGAGGGTAGACAGTACAAATACAATACACTTTAATACAGCAGGAATCAGAGGGCCCTGCTCAATAGATAGCTTCTAGAAGACTACCACCGTATGGGCTAAGCCACAAATCCTTCGTCGATCAATCTTTTCCATTAGCAAAGAGTACAGATACAATTATAGCAGTACATAGAGAGAAGACGAAGGAAAAGGGGGGGGGGGGGGAACTGGGATGGAGGTGAACAGCTGATTCTATTAATATCAATCAATAGAGACCAAGGCAGTTGCTTTCTGGTCACATTACATACATTTAAAATTTCCACCCTAGTTCTATTTGTCCACATGATATCCTTTATATTGATTTAAAGTCTAACTAAACCAAGGAATATAACATTTAATATGAGGGAAGAGGAGAAATATATCAATGGGTGTTAAATGGTGAACCCTCGGTATCTGAATTGACTATAAATCAGTACATAGATGTTCAAAAATACAAAAGTAATTTATTAATACATTAAAAAAAAAAAAAAAAACACATCAATCAACAAAAGGGCAAATATAAGCCCACAGGCAGATAAAATCAATACTACATTGAGAGTAATCAAATCTGATGTAGATGTATCATATGGAGCTTGCCAACATGTTTCGCGGTACAGACCGCTTCTTCAGGACTTTCTCTGTGTCTCCCTCTACAAATCTCTGATAAGTATGTAGCACTACTCCCATGGGAGCTGCTAGTTACGGATTCCCCTGGGTTACCCATAGCAACAACTTGACAAATTAGCATATTCTAAGTGCTTGGCTCAGTCAGAAAACAGTCAAGGGGTTTTGGTTTTTGTTGATTTATTTGAGAACTGGGATAGGAGAAGGGATGAGTGGGATACTCCAACTGAACAAACTATGCACAATTGCTGGGACTACTATGTAACGCCGAGTGTGGCAAGGCCGCTGCTTCACCTTGCCACTTTAGTGAAGTAGAATTACCTGAACTGTACTGCACTGTGAATCACTCTTCAGGGTCCTACTCGGCACCCCCTTTGTTCCTACTCTTCAGAGTTCTACACAGCACCCCCTTTGTCCCTACTCTTCAGGGTTCTACACGGCACCCCTTTTGTCCCTACTCTTCAGGGTTCTACACAGCACCCCCTTTGTCCCTACTCTCCAGGGTTCTACACAGCACCCCCTTTGTCCCTACTCTTCAGGGTTCTACACAGCACCCCCTTTGTCCCTACTCTTCAGGGTTCTACACGGCACCCCTTTTGTCCCTACTCTTCAAGGTTCTACACGGCACCCCTTTTGTCCCTACTCTTCAGGGTTATAACTGGCACCCCCTTTTACTCTAACACTGTGTGAGCTGGACCCTTGATCCTCTGACTTCACTGGAGTGGTCCCCCTTCCTGGGCAGACCCTTTGACAAGTCCCCTGGTACTCACGGACACTGTTTTTCCCGAGAGACTCTGCCAGTAGCTCCACTGTCAACTCTACAGGATCCTCTGCAGCTCAGCTCCACACCTGGTTCACTAGGCTGACTGCCTAAGGTCACTTTCCGCATACAGCAGGAGGAGAGACCAGTCGTCAGCCTCCTCCTGGGACTCTGCTTCCCGCCGAAGATGCCCTGTCACATGTCCCCCTGGCATTTATGAACAATCCCAGGATGCACTGCAAGAGTGCCCTCCCACTGGGACTCTCACAAAAGCCAGGTTTCCTCCACTGTCCAACAGTCCTATTGGATGCAGTGGGGGCACTCCCTTAGACCCAGTGAATCATACCTGGACACATGCAACAGGCAACCTAATAGATCAGGCTCCTCTGATAGGCAGAAGGAGCATAAGATGCTTTTACCTAGCACCTACCTATGAGGGTGCTACAAATGCATCAGGTGTGTTCAACTGTATAAATGACACCTGTCCACAGAAGCAATCAATCAATCAGATTCCAATCACTCCACCATGGTCAAGACCAAAGAGCCTCCCAAGGATGTCAGGGAGAAGATTGTAGACTTACACAAGGCTGGAATGGGCTACAAGACCATCACCAAGCAGTTTTAATGATCATGAGAACGGTGAGGAATCAGCCCATAACTACACAGGAGAATCTTGTCAATGATCTCGGACCATAGTCACCAAAAAAACAATTGGTAACACACTACGCCATAAAGGACTGAAATCCCGCAGCGCCCACAAGGTCCCCCTACTCTATAAAGCACATGTACAGGCCCATCTGAAGTTTTCTAATGAACATCTGAATGATTCAGAGGAGAAGTGGGTAAAAGTGTTGTGGGCAGATGAGACCAAAATCCAGCTTTGGCCTCAACTCAACTCACCATGTTTGGAGGAGCAGGAATGCTGCCTATGACCTCAAGAACACCACCCCCACCATCAAACATGGAGGTGGAAACATTATGCTTTGGGGGTGTTTGTCTGCTAAGAGGACAGGACAACTTCACCAGCAACACTCCTCCCCTCCCACCCACCCCTGGGGTCAATAGATCCCCAAGCAACAGCATAAATAGATCTTCCAGCAGCCAGGAACAATATACCCTGTGAGGGGTTAGCTCGGTAGCGGGTATGGGTGACCCCTTGGGGGGGTTCGTTACACAGAGAGAAAGCCGTGGAGTGGTTGAAAAACAATGGTCTATGGTTTATTCTTCCAATTTGCTGGAAACAAGTGCAAGCATCCAAACAGCATAAATCAAACAAACATAAAATAAACCCTGGCCACTTGGAGCGTCTACCTTCACAACACAGGAACCTACCTATGGAGTCTGTCCCAACCTACTGCTGGGCAGACACTGCTGGTCATACAGCAGAAAACCAACAGTGTTTGTTTTCTTTTCACACAGAAAAAGTCCACCACCTCACCTTTAGAAGTCTCTCAGATCACTGCTCTCCTGAACGCACACAGCTTCAGGATGCAGCAATCAGTAGTCATCCTCTGGATAACTTATAGAGGCCTTAATTGCCTCATTCTGAATAGCTGAAGCTTTCCACCATCCTTAAACCTTTCTGGCTACCTCCGCAGCCGACACCTGATAGTAATTGGTGAATTGTCTAAATAAGGCAGAAATGTATCTCCCGTCTGTGACAACACCCACAGATTTACCTGACTTCCTGTCACAACCCCCATTAACAGTAGATCTCTCCAACAACAACAGCCCCCCCCCCCCCGAGCAGCAATAGATTAACCACTGCAACAATAGCAGCCTGTAACAATAGACCCCAGCAACAGTAGATCTCCCCAGCAACAATAAAATCCCCCAGCAACACAAGACCCTCCTCAGTAACAACAGAACCCCCACCAGCAATTCTACCCCCCCCCTCCATCCCCAGAGACAATAGATCCCCCAGCAGCCAGCACAAGTGGTAAAATGACCAGTGTCACCATTTTTACTTTCTCTTCAATTAGAGGACGTATGTTTCTTATTTTTTTTAGTGTTTAAATTATAGAAGGGAAATGAAATAAACTTTGCCCCGTAGTTTGGTAACCAGAAGTATTATGGCAACGTAACGCAAGATCCAAATTCTGATCGGTAAAATCCTGATAATTTCTGGTCCCTGCCTGGATCGCTTAGCTGTTAAAACACTTACTTAGTATTTTCTGACTGTTGCAGCCTGCAACAATAGACCCCCCAGCAACAATAGATCCCCCAGAAGCCTGCA
This sequence comes from Pelophylax lessonae, assembly GCF_965119305.1. Taxonomy (NCBI): domain Eukaryota; kingdom Metazoa; phylum Chordata; class Amphibia; order Anura; family Ranidae; genus Pelophylax; species Pelophylax lessonae. Next base: position 19,809,982 of record NC_138774.1, read on the forward strand.
ACAATATCCCCCAGCAACAGCGGATCCCTCAACAACAATAAATCCCCCCAGCAACAATAGACCCCCGCAGCAACACAAGACCCTCATCAGCAATAACAGAACCCCCACCAGCAACACTCCTCCCCTCCCACCCCAGAGACGATAGGTCCCCAGCAACATCATATTTAGACCTTCCAGTAGCTAACAACAAGAGACTCTCCATCAACAGTAGATCTCTTAAACGACAACAGACTATCCTAGCAACAATAGATCCATTACAGCATCAATAGATCTCCCACAGACTGCAGAAATAGACCCCCCGGCAACACTAGATCCCCACAACAACAATAGACCACTGCAGCAACACACAACCCTCCTCAGCAACAACAGAACCTCCACCAGAAACACTCCTCTCCCCCCCTCCATCCCCAGGATTAATAGATCCCCCAGCAACAGCATTAATAGACCTTCCAGCAGCCAGCAAAAATATACCCCCCCCATCAACAGTAGATCTCTCCAACAACAACAACAACAGACAACCCCCCCAGCAGAAATAGATCCACCACAGCATCAATAGATCCCCCATCAACAGGAAATCTCCCTTACAACAACAGATACCTCCTAGCAGGAATAGATCCACCACAGCATCAACAGATCTCCCATCAACAGGAGATCTCCCCAGCAACAAAAAAAAAAAAATCCCCCATCAACACAAGTCCCTCCTCAACATTACAGAATCCCCACCAGCAATTCTACCCCCCCCCCTCCATCCCCAGGATCAATATATCCCCCAGCAACAGTTTAAATAGACCTTCCAGCAGCCTGCAACAATATACCCCCATCAACAGTAGATCTCTCCAACAACAACAGACACCCCCCCAGCAGAAATAGATCCACCACAGCATCAATAGATCCCCAGCAACAGGAGATCTCCCCAACAACAGACCCCCCAGCAGGAATAGATTCACCACAGCATCATTAGATCCCCCATCAACAGGAGATCTCCCCAGCAACAATAAAATCCCCCAGCAACAAAAGATCATCCTCAGCAAAAACAGAACCCCCCCCCCAGCAATTCTACCCCCCCTCCATCCCCAGGATCAATAGATCCCCCAGCAACAGCATAAATAGACCTTCCAGCAGCCTGCAACAATATAACCCCCATCAACAGTAGATCTCTCCAACGACAACAACAACAAAAACAACAACAACAACAGAACCCCCCCCCCAGCAGAAATAGATCCACCACAGCATCAATAGGTCCCCCATCAACAGGAGATCTCCCCAACAAAAATGACACCCCCCAGCAGGAATAGATCCACCACAGCATCAATAGATCCCCCATAAACAGGAGATCCCCCCAGCAACAAAAAAATCCTTCAGCAACACAAGTCCCTCCTCAACATTACAGAACCCCCACCAGAAATTCTACAGCCACCCCCCACCCCGCCTCCATCCCCAGAGACAATAGATCCCCCAGCAGCCAGCATAAGTAGTAAAATGACCATTTTTACTTTCTCTTCAATTAGAGGACGTACGCTTCTTATTTTTTAGTGTTTAAATTATAGAAGGGAAATGAAATAAACTTTTCCCCGTAGCTTGGTAACCAGAAGTATTATGGCAACGTGACGCAAGATCCAAATTCAAATCTGTAAAATCCTGATAATTGCTAATGTTTTATAAGACCAGCGGCTCCAATTTCTGGTCCCCTGCCTGGATCTCTTAGCTGTTAAAACACTTACTTAGTATTTTCCGATTGCTGCGCCTCTTCCTTTTCGTGTTCTTGCGTGTTTTTTCTTTTTTTTTTTGTGTACAGCTCGCCTTTGAACTCTTAAATTACAGTACAAAGAAAACGCAGATTACTGCTGGGATGGTCATAATTATAGAAAACACAGAGCCTCGCCTACAAGCCTTGCACCAACATCTTCCTTTATATAACAATGATTCTGTTTAAAAAAAATAAATAAATAAAAGAAACAAAAAAATGGGAAAATAAACAAAAAAGGGTAAAGGGAAAAGAATGTCCAGTTTTTTGTTTATAAAATGATGTCAGCCGATCTTTAAACTTGGTAATCTATATGTTAACGTCAATGACTGATCTCTTCTTTATAGAACTTGGCGAGCCGATGAGGTCCAGCCGCGGGTCACATCTGGTGTCCAGATCTTTAGGAGTTCTCTGGGGCTGGTAATAGTTATTTAAGTACAGAACATAAACAGCGCGCAAATTCTGAGTTACAACACGACCGAAATCCTTAATTCTCCTTCGAAGAAGAAATCCAGAATCACTGACATCATGGATGGTTTAGGAATGTGATAATTGAGCAAGTTTCGAGTCCTTATTTAACCACTTGAGCTCCAGAAGGTTTTACCCAGGGGCGTAACTACAGGGGTTGCAGGGGTTGCAATTGCTACCGGGCCCCATGCTCCAGGGGGCCCGGGAGCAAACCAGTGCGTGAACTTCCAGGATCTCAAAGGTCACACTTGCGACCGGGCCCTGGCATTGCACCACTGTGGGGAGGCCCCAAGATTGCAGGAAGGGGGCCCACTGCAGAACTTGTGAAAGGATACTGCTGCGGGACCATAATAAAAGGCCATGCAACGAGAGTAAAGAGCCCCAGGATTAGTGGGAATAACCCCGGGCTTGAAGGGAAGGGCCCCGGCCAGGGGTCTGGGGGGCCCTTCATGGTTTCTTGCATCGGGGCCCTGAAGGTTCTAGTTAAGGGCCCTGGCCAGGGGTCTGGGGGGCCCTTCATGGTTTCTTGCATCGGGGCCCTGAAGGTTCTAGTTACGCCTCTGGTTTTACCCCCCCCCCCCCTTCATGACCAAGCAATTTTTTTGCTATTCGGCACTGCGCTACTTTAAAGCGGAGTTCCACCCAAAAGTGGAACTTCCGCTCTTTTGCTTCCTCCCTCCCTGCGGTGCCACATTTGGCACCTTTCAGGGACGAACGGGTACCTGTTTTTGACAGGTACCCTTCCCCACTTCCGGGTTATGGTGCCATCCCTCAGAAGTTTGACCCCCCTCCTCCTTCCCCCGCCTCCGAGCCAATAGGAATGTGCAGCGCGCTTCGCGCATGCGCAGTAGGGACCCGCCCGTGAAGCCACAAGGCTTCACTGCCAGGTTCCCTTACACATGCGTCGATAGTTGGCCGTGAATTTTCGGCCAATGTCCGATCGGCCGATTTTCGGCTTGTTAGTATGATGCTTCCGACAACCGACTCCGACTTTTCGGCCGAAAAAAATCTGGTGTGCAGGCTATAAAAATCTTGTTGGGCGTCAACACAACTGCCGATTTTCCGTCAGTCAGTACAGATTTCGGCAGACAAAAATCTGATGAGCAAGACTGGGCATGCTCAGAGAAGAAAAAACACACGGAAAGTTAACCAGCACATGACATCACTTCTGAAGTTGGTTTTTGTTGGCCGAGAAAATTCGTGTGCAGTCTAGGCACATTCAAACCAACACAACACAACTTGGACAAAAGTCGGCCGATCGGTCGGCCGATAATCGTTGCGTGTGTACGAGGCATTACCGGCAATGGTGGCGGCAGCTCCCGGCAGCCGATGGAAACATCGGCTGCAGGTGCCGACATTGCTGGATTTCAGGACAGGTAAGTGTCATAGTTACATAGTTAGTCAGGTTGAAAAAAGTCCATCCGGTTGGAAAAAAAAAAAAAAAACAGTATTGAAAACACAACCATACAATCCCATATACACAATCCTATACCCACAGTTGATCCAGACCAAGCGAAAAACCCCAGCAAAGTATGATCCAATTTGCTGCAGCAGGGGAAAAAAAATCCTTCCTGATCCCCCGAGAGGCTATCGGATATTCCCTGGATCAACTTTATCTAAAAAAAATTTTAGTACCCATTTATAGTGTCCTAATATTAAAAGTCAGCAGCTACAGTATGTGTACAGTATGGGTAGATGCTGACTTAGAATTTTTGGAGGGGGAGGCGGAACTCCGCTTTACCCACTTAACCACTTCCATACCGAGTCATGTAAAATGACGTCGGCAAAGTGGTTGTCTAGATCCGGGCCGCCGTCATATGACGTCGGCCCGTTCTAGCTGCTACTGCGCGCCCCCGGCGGCGCGCAGCGGCGCGATCAGGGATGAGGCTCGTCCCTCGGACATAGCCCATCCCTGATCAAGGTAAACAGCCAATAGAAATTGGCTGTTTACCACGTGATCGGCTGTGTCAATCACAGCCGATCACATGAGCGGCTCCAGCACGAGCCGCTCGTTCTCTCTGCAATGCGCGCCCCCGGGGGCGCGCAGAGCAGCGATCGGGGACGAGGCTCGTCCCTCGGACAGAGTCGATCCCCGATCTAGGTAAAGAGCCAATGAAATTGGCTCTTTACCACGTGACCGGCTGTGTCCAATCACAGCCGGTCACAAATGTCAACAGAGAACACGGTAACTAGCTGTCACCGTGTTCTCCTCCTCACACACTGATCCTGTGTGAGGAGATTGTGGTAACAGCTAGTTACCAACTACAGTGCACCCTAAACACACTGATTGCCCCCCCCCCCCAATAAAGAGCACCTGTCACTAGCCCATCAAAGTACCCGAGTACCTGTCACCAGCCCATCAGGTACTCAGATGACAGGTACTTGGGTACTCTGATGGGCTGGTAACAGGTATTCGGGTACTCTGATGACAGGTACTCGGGTACTCTGATGACAGGTACTCTAATGACAGGTACTCGGGTACTCTGATGACAGGTACTCGGGTACTCTGATGACAGGTACTCTAATGACAGGTACTCGGGTACTCTGATGACAGGTACTCGGGTACTCTGATGACAGGTACTCTAATGACAGGTACTCGGGTACTCTGATGACGGGTACTCGGGTACTCTGATGACGGGTACTCGGGTACTCTGATGACAGGTACTCGGGTACTCTGATGACGGGTACTCGGGTACTCTGATGACAGGTACGCAGGTACTCTGATGACAGGTACTCGGGTACTCTGATGACGGGTACTCAGGTACTCTGATGACAGGTACTCGAGTACTCTGATGACGGGTACTCGGGTACTCTGATGACGGGTACTCGGGTACTCTGACAGGTACTCGGGTACTCTGATGACAGGTACTCGGGTACTCTGATGACAGGTACTCGGGTACTCTGATGACAGGTACTCGGGTACTCTGATGACGGGTACTCGGGTACTCTGATGACAGGTACTCGGGTACTTTGAGTACCTGTCAACGGAGTACCCGTCATCAGAGTACCTGAGTACCTGTCACCTACCCATCAGAGTACCCGAGTACCTTCCACCTGCTCATCAGAGTACCTGACGCCTGAAGTACCCAAGTACTTGCCGCCTGCTCATCAGTACCCATCACTACTCATCAGTACTCATCAGTACCTATCACGTATCAGTACTGATCATCAGTACCCATCAGTACAGTATCACCTATCACCTATCAGTCAGTGAGTACTACTCATCAGTACCTATCACCTGCCTGTCACCTGCCCATCAGAGTACCCGAGTACCTGTCACCTGCCTATCGGAGTACCCGAGTACCTGCCACCTGCTCATCAGTACCAGAGTACCTGTCACCTGCCCAACAAAGTACCCGAGTACCTGTCACCCTTCATACAGCCACCATGTCCAAGTCCAAAAAGGTTTATATACGTCCTCCGTTTAAACCTAAATACCGGTGTTATGGCAGCAGATAGCTGCCATAACCCTGGTATTTTTTTAAACGGTGGACGGTTGGCTTTCCGATAAGGGTGGTCCCAGCGGCGGATTCGCCGTGGGATCACCCTTCCGGGATGGCGGAAGAGGCGCCCCCCCCCCCTCCCGACGCGTTCCGGTCCTTTTCCCCGCTTACCGGACCCACCGGCAGCGGGGAAAACGATCCGGTCCCGAATCCTCACAGACAGGATGTCGAGTGAGGGCAAGCCTGCCCTCACTTGACTCTATGGTCTTGGAGGACCGGAGCTACGGAAAATGTTGTTGCCTAGCAACCGGTTTAAAGGTCTTTTTTTTTTTTTCCATTTTATATTATAATTATTTTTTTTTTTTTTTCTATCTTTTAGTGTACTTGTGAGATCTGAGGACTTTTTGACCCCAGATCTCACAAAAAAGAGGTCCTGTCGTGCCTATTTCTATTACGAGGAATATTTACATTTCTTTTAATAGAAATAAAAATGATCAATTTTTTTTTTTTTTTAAACGGTGTAAAAATAAAAAATAATAAATAAAATAAATAGTAAAAAAAAAAAAAAAAAAAATTAAAGCGCCCTGTCCCCGTTAGCTCGCGCGCAGAAGCGAATGCATACAGAAACCCCGCCCACATATGTAAACGGTGTTCAAACCACACATGTGAGGTATCGCCGCGATCGTTAGAGCAAGGGGAATAATTTGAGCCCTAGACCTCCTCTGTAACTCAAAGATGGCAACCTGTAGAAATTTTTAAATTGTCGCCTATGGGGATTTTTAAGTACCAAAGTTTGTCACCATTCCGTGAGCGTGCGCAATTTTGAAGCATGACATGTTGGGTATCTATTTACTCGGCGTAACATTATCTTTCACATTATGGAAAAAAATTGGGCTAACTTTACTGGTTTCTTATTTTTTAATTAAAAAAAGTGAATTTTTTCCAAAAAAATTGCGTTTGGAAGACCGCTACGCAAATACGGTGTGATAAAAAATATTGCAATAATCTCCATTTTATTCTCTAGGGTCTCTGCTAAAAAAAAATATATAATGTTTGGGGGTTCTAAGCAGTTTTCTAGCAAAACAACTGATTTTAGCTTGTAAACACCAAATGTCAAAAATAGGCCTAGGCAAGTGGCTAGGATGCATGATGATGCTCCTTGGATGTTAGGCCCCTCTATATGGCTAGGCTGTGAAAAAGTCTCACACATGTGGTATTGCCATACTCAGGAGGAGTGGCAGAATGTATTTTGGGGTGTCATGTTTGCTGTGTACATGCTATGTGTTAGGAATATCCTATAAATTGACAACTTTGTGTAAAAAAAAGAAGTTTTCATTTTTTTCCCACATTTTCCAAAAACCTGTGGAAAAAAATGATATGTTCAAACGACCCATAATGCCTCATAGAATATACGTTGGAGTGTTTGCTTTCCAAAATGGGGTCATTTTGTGGACTTTTCCATTGTATTGGTGCTCTAGGGCCATGAAAAGTGTGATAGGTAGTAAGAAAGTTTTATGTGTATTTATGCTCCTAGAACGCCTGAATGTGCTTCTTGGACGTGGAGTCTCTTTTTGTGGCCAGGCTGTGTAAAAGTCTCACACATGTGGTATCACCATACTCGGAAGGAGTAGCAGAATGTATTTTTGGGTGTAATTTTTGCTGTGTACATGCTATGTGTTAGAAATAGCTTATAAATTGACAACTTTGTGGGAAAAAAAAGAAAAAAAATTTTTTTCTTCATTTTCCCAAGAATTGTGGGAAAAAATTACAACTTCAAAAAACTCACCATGCCTCTTACTAAATACCTTGGACTGTCTACTTTACAAAAAGGGGTCATTTGGTCGGTATTTGTACTGTCCTGACATTTCAGGGCCTCAAGAAAGGAGATAGGCAGTCAGTACATCTGGTGTGATCAATTTTCAGTAATTGGTACCATAGCTTCTAGACTCAATAACTTTCACACAGACTAAATAATATACACTAATTTGGGTTAATTTTACCAGAGACATGTAGCAGTATACATTTTGGCCCAAATGTATGAAGAAAAATTTATTTTTTGCAAAATTTCATAATTGAAACTAAAAAAAAGTGTTTTTTTTTCAAAATTTTTGCTCTTTTTTTGCATATATCACGAAAAAAAAAAACCACAGTTGTGATCAAATACCACCAAAAGAAAGCTCTATTTGTGGGAAAAAAATGATAAAAATTTTGTTTGGTTACAGTGTAGCATGACTGAGCAATTGTCATTCAAATTGTGAGAGTGCTGAAAGCTGAAAATTGGTCTGGGCAGGAAGGGTGTCAAACTGCTCTGTATGGAAGCGGTTAAGGACCACCCGCCGCAGTTATATGCGGCAGGCTGGCCCTCCTGCGCAAACTGACGTTGGTTGCGTGCCTTCAGTTAAGGGGCGAGCACGTGCTGCCGGCGTCGCGCTCCTGTCCCCACTCGGCAGCGGGGACTCCGATGCACGGGGCAGGTGGTTCCGATTGCCGTCTGACACCTGCAATCGCTCCCTGCTGAGAGAGGAGGACGGTCAGCTGTTGTAAACACAGCTGACCGTTCTTTCTGGAAAGATCACAGAGCTCATGTGATCCTTCTATTTAGGCTTGTGATCATTTCACAAGCCACGCCCCCGTACAGTTAGAAACACTCCCCTAGGTACACATTTAACCCCTTGATCACCCACAGTGTTAACCCCTTCCCTGCCAGTGTCTTTAGTACAGTAACAGTGCATATTTTTAGCACTGATTACTGTAGTAATGTCACTGGTCCCCGCAAAAGTGTCAAAAACGTCAGTTAGGGGTCCGATCTGTCCGCCGCAATGTCGCCGTCCCGCTAAAAATCGCAGATCGCCGCCATTACTAGTAAAAAAAAAGACATAAATCTTTCCCTTAGTTAGTAGACGCGATAACTTTTGTGCAAACCAATCAAAATACATTTATTGCAATTTTTTTTCCAAAAATATGTAGCAGAAAACAAATTGGCCTAAAATGTTAAAAAAAAAATTGATTTTTACATTTTTTTTTTCAGAATGTTATATAGTAGAATGTGAAAAATATTTTTTTTTTTTTCAGAACTGTCGCTCTTTTTTTGTTTATAGCAAAAAAAAAATGAATAAAAAGAAATTGCAGAGGTGGTCAAATACCACCAAAAGAAAGCTCTATTTGTGGGAAAAAAAAGGACATCAATTTTATTTGGGTACAGCGTCGCACGACCGCGCAATTGTCAGTTAAAGTAACGCAGTGCCGAATCGCAAAAAATGGCCAGGTCATTAAGGGGGCAAATCCTTCCGGTCCAGAAGTGGTTAACTGGTAATTGCGCGGTCATGCAATACTGTACCCGAACAAACTATATTCTCACACAAATAGAGCTTTCTTTTGGGCAGGGGAGGGCTGGGCCAGGGGGGCAATTGCCCCCCTGGGCCACTCTGATGACCCGTAAAAAGGCTGCACCACTTCTGCCACAGATATGCCTAAAGGATTCCTGGTGAAGAGAAGTAAAAAGTCCCCACCACTGACCTACTGAGTGCGGGATGAAGACAAGGACAGAGCGCAGCTCCTCCCCCCAGCATGGATGGTGTAAACTATTCCATTCCTCAGTGGAGACTCTTCTCCCCCAGGCAGCCCCAACCGAGCTGTCCCAGCTCCCCCCCCCCCAACTGCCCTCTGCTGGCGAGGTCAGGAACCCGGATTCGGATAGTACATGGAGAAGAGCTTTAGCCTGGAATGAGGGTCAGGAGGAAGCCCAGAAGACGGAGAGTGGGAGGGGGGGCCGAGTCCCTGCACCAGGAGCCTCTGGATTGTACTTACTCCCTGAGCCGAAAGTTGCCAGTCAGCCCCTGCTTTCGGTGGTATTTGATCACCACTGGGTTTTTTTTTTTTTTTGTTATATAAACTAAAAAAGACAGAAAATAAAAAACATAAAAACAAAAAACAATATTTTTTTTTTTACTTTTTGCTATAAAATATATCCAATTAAAAAGAAAAAAGAAATAAAATGTCTTCATAGAAATTTCTTATATTTATTCCCTAAATCGTATACCATTTACACATACCATTTGGGGGACCCATGTCCCCTTTACCTTTTTTATTCTCTGTTTTATCCTTTGACCTTCTTCTGTGTGGACCATCTCTTATGCCTTTACCATGGATATTGTGTCACTCCTATGTTTCACTTCTGTATTGTAACTTGTTTTTGTTCATATATTTTTAATAAAATTATTGCAAGTAAAATGTCTTCATAAATTGTGGCCAAAATGTATTCTGCTACAAGTTTTTGTTTAAAAAAAAAAAAAAAAAAACCCAATAAGCGAATATTGGTTGGTTTGCATTCGAATTATAGCGCCTACAAACTATTCGATTATACTGGAATTTTTATTTATTTTTTTATACTACTAATGGCAGCGCCTTGTAATGGGACTGCGATAGTACCTGACACTAACTGACACTGGGGGGGGGGGGGGACTGACTAACTACCACTGACTTCACAAGCAACACTAATACAGTGATCAGTGATATTAATATACACTGTCACTGTACTAATTACACTGGCTGGGAAGGGGTTAACATCTAGGGCAGTGGTCTCCAAACTGCGGCCCGGGGGGGGGGGGGCGGGCAGATGTGGCCCTTTGCTTGCTTTTATCTGGCCCTTGGGACATTATTCCCTCCCACTATCAGCAACAGTGGGGCATAGTTCCTGCCACTCCTGCCACTGACACCGACAATGGGGCACTGGACCTCCTCTCATTGACACCAACTATGACACATTATTCCTCCGATTGATGGTGCACTATTTCTCCTATTGGTACAAACAATGGGGCAATATTAAAAATAAAAATACATTTTTTTTATTTTATTTTTTTTGCTATATAAACGAACAAAATACCAAAACTTTTGGAAAAAAAAAAAAAAAAAACACGTTTCCTTCGTTTCTGTAAATTTTTTCTTCATTATTGTAGGCCAAGGTGTATTCTGCTACATTTCTTTGGAAAAATAACCCAAATCCGTGTATATTATTTAGTCTGTGTGAAAGTTATAGCGTCTACAAACTGTGGTATATATATTTGAAAATTAATCAATCCTGATGTGCTGACACCCTATATCCTTTCTTGAGGCCCTAAAATGCCAGGACAGTACAAATACCCCCCCCCCCCTCCCCCAATGATCCCTTTTTTTTTTTTTTGGAAAGTAGACAGTCTGATGTAC
>NC_138774.1:19823338-20090838 GCF_965119305.1 Pelophylax lessonae
ACACCCTATATCCTTTCTTGAGGCCCTAAAATGCCAGGACAGTACAAATACCCCCCCAAATGATCCCCTTTTTTTTTTGGGAAAGTAGACAGTCTGATGTATTTAGTAATAGACATGGTGAGTTTTTTGTTGTAATTTTTTTGTTACAATTTTCTGGAAAATGAAGAAATTTTATAAAAATAGTTTAATATTTTAAAAATAAATAAATATTTTTTTAAATATTTATATAATTTATATATATAATATATATATATATATATATATATATATATATATATATATATATATATATATATATATATATATATATATATATATAATATATATAATAAATATTTAAATAATAAATATTTTTTCTTCACAATTTAATTTTTTACATACTGTCAGTAGTGCAGTACAGCGTCATCATGACTGGTGCGGCGGTAATGGGGGGATACTGACTAGTGACAGTATGTAAAAAAATAAATAAATATTTTTAATTCATTTTTTTTTTATTTATTTTTACAATTTCTTTTACATCCTTCCATCAGAGAAGTTCAGTGTCACCACAGTGATGGGTGAAAGGGGGGGGGGGGGGTGATAATTTTTTTTTTTATTTTTTTTTTTTTAAGCAATAGTTTAAATTAGTTTTAGTCCGGGTGAAAATTATAGCATCTACAAACTCTGGGGTATAAATATTTTACAATTGATCAATCCTGATGTACTGAAGGCCTATCTCATTTCATGAGACCCCCCCAAATGATCCTTTTTTTTTGGAAAGTGAACAGTCTGAGGTATTTAGTAAAAGGCATGGTGAGTTTTTAAAGTTGTAAGTTTTTTTTTTTTTTGTCACAGTTTTTTGGAAAATGAAGAAATTAAATATAATTACGTTTTTTTTTCACAATTTTTCTTTTTTACATGCTGTCACTGGTGCAGTACAGCGTCATCATATGACCGGTGTGGCGGTAATGGGGGGATACTGACTAGTGACAGTATGTAAAAAAATAAATAAATATATACAGTGGGTACGGAAAGTATTCAGACCCCCTTACATTTTTCACTCTTTGTTATATTGCAGCCATTTGCTAAAATCATTTAAGTTCATTCTTCTTCCTCATGAATGTACACATAGCACCCCATACTGACAGAAAAACACAGAATTGTTGACATTGTTGCAGATTTATTAAAAAAGAAAAACTGAAATATCACATGGTCCTAAGTATTCAGACCCTTTGCTGTGACACTCATATATTTAACTCAGGTGCTTTCCATTTCTTCTGATCGTCCTTGAGATGGTTCTACACCTTCATTTGAGTCCAGCTGTGTTTGATTATACTGATTGGACTTGATTAGGAAAGCCACACACCTGTCTATATAAGACCTTCCAGATCACAATGCATGTCAGAGCAAATGAGAATCATGAGGTCAAAGGAACTGCCTGCAGAGCTCAGAGACAGAATTGTGGCAAGGCACAGATCTGGCCAAGGTTACAAAAAGATTTCTGCTGCACTTAAGGTTCCTAAGAGCACAGTGGCCTCCATAATCCTCAAATGGAAGACGTTTGGGACGACCAGAACCCTTCCTAGAGCTGGCCGTCCGGCCAAACTGAGCTATCGGGGGAGAAGAGCCTTGGTGAGAGAGGTAAAGAAGAACCCAAAGATCACTGTGGCTGAGCTCCAGAGATGCAGTCAGGAGATGAGAGAAAGTTGTAGAAAGTCAACCATCACTGCAGCCCTCCACCAGTCAGGGCTTTATGGCAGAGTGGCCCGACGGAAGCCTCTCCTCAGTGTAAGACACATGAAAGCCCGCATGGAGTTTGCTAAAATACACCTGAAGGACTCCAAGATGGTGAGAAATAAGATTCTCTGGTCTGATGAGACCAAAATAGAACTTTTTGGCCTTAATTCTAAGCGATATGTGTGGAGAAAACCAGGCACTGCTCAGCACCTGTCCAATACAGTCCCAACAGTGAAGCATGGTGGTGGCAGCATCATGCTGTGGGGGTGTTTTTCAGCTGCAGGGACAGGACGACTGGTTGCAATCGAGGGAAAGATGAATGCGGCCAAGTACAGGGATATCCTGGACAAAAACCTTCTCCAGAGTGCTCTGGACCTCAGACTGGGCCGAAGGTTTACCTTCCAACAAGACAATGACCCTAAGCACACAGCTAAAATAACGAAGGAGTGGCTTCACAACAACTCCGTGACTGTTCTTGAATGGCCCAGCCAGAGTCCTGACTTAAACCCAATTGAGCATCTCTGGAGAGACCTAAAAATGGCTGTCCACCAACGTTTTCCATCCAACCTGACAGAACTGGAGAGGATCTGCAAGGAGGAATGGCAGAGGATCCCCCAAATCCAGGTGTGAAAGACTTGTTGCATCTTTCCCAAAAAGACTCCTGGCTGTATTAGATCAAAAGGGGGCTTCTACTAAATACTGAGCAAAGGGTCTGAATACTTAGGACCATGTGATATTTCAGTTTTTCTTTTTTAATAAATCTGCAACAATGTCAACAATTCTGTGTTTTTCTGTCAGTATGGGGTGCTATGTGTACATTCATGAGGAAGAAGAATGAACTTAAATGATTTTAGCAAATGGCTGCAATATAACAAAGAGTGAAAAATTTAAGGGGGTCTGAATACTTTCCGTACCCACTGTATATTTTTTTTATTTATATTTACAATTTCTTTTTTACATCCTTCTATCAGAGTAGTTCAGAGTCACACTGTACTACTCTAGGGGGTGATGGGGGGGGGGGGGGGTAATCATGGATTTTTCTTTTTTTACACTATTATAAGCAATAGTTTTAACTGACATGCATGGCTTTCATTCACGATAGCTTACTCACTATCGTGGTGATGTGATTGTCTACAGTCAATCACATGGTACAGGGTGCCAGGTGCCATGTGATAGCTGTGGGCCAATCACAGCATTACAGTAGTAATCAAGCTGTCATGAATGGAAGCCATTCATGACAGTTTAAACTTTTGCTTATAATAGTGTAAAAAAAAATCCCCCATCAACGCCCCCCCCCCCAGCTAGTTTTGCTTACATTGTAATCATGTGATCGCTATGATTGGTTATATACTAATCACATGATACCTCGGCTGCTCACAGCAGCCTGATCTACCTCGGCCACTCACAGCAGCCTGATCTACCTCGGCCGCTCACAGCAGCCTGATCATAGTGATCTGCTGTGGATACAGCAGTCACAGCAGTCACTGGTTTGCACCCCCAGGAGGCGCTCCAGTGCACATGTGCTCAGCTGCTTACGTCGCTGACCCTGTAGTAGCTGCTGCCCACTAGCATTAAATCTACTGTTAGTGAGCAGCAAGTGGTTAAATACCATGAACTATTTTTAATACATATGGGACTTATATTTACTTGTTCCAACTTATTTTTACATTTCTTAAGTTACTTCCTGCTATCTGGCCTAGGCCAAAATGATGTAAAACATCCCAGGATTTTTCATCTAAAGGAGCAGGAAAGGGGCTTTCTCAGCTGAGCATACCACCCTGCATGCATGCCTGAACTAAGGGCAGATGGATTCCAGGAAGTTCATGCTACATGAATGATCTGCCCTTACAGCTAGAAATGCCAGGGGGGTGTTTTTCAAAGTGATTTCCTAGCAAAATAAAGCGTGGGGACGGGGATGGATGGGGTCGGGGATGGATGGGGGGTAGTTTGCTTTGAATATTAAAAACAAATTAAATAGCATTTTTAGTTTGTGGTGACAAACATTATAAATGTGGTATACATTTTATTTTAAAGCGTAACTCAACTTTTGTTGAGAAAAAAAAAACATTCCCCTCTGGGTGATCTCTGTACATTGCTGGGATTGTAACAAACGTTGTTGCAGATTCCTACCTTTTGTTATTCTGAAGAAATCATTGTTTGTTCCTCTGTGCTGAGTGGGTCTAATGGGAGTGGTTTCATAATTATCTATCAGCTGTGGCATCTGCAGAGCTCTAATGAGGAAATTTGCTGGGTCTGCATCCCTTTAGACGTGTTCCTATTGGGAGTATCTCACCAATAATGACATTTATGTTGCAGGGGATGCCAGAAATCTGACTTGTATCTTAAGCAGACTTCTGGGGAAAATTGGTGAGCCAATCACACAAGCAGGAAATTATGTTTCTGGGGGTGTGGTTAGTATACATTCTGTGTACAGAACAGCTCCAGGCGGCAATATTGCATTGCATTTTCAGAAAATGACAACAGCTGCAGATAGAAAAGGAAAGGTCGTTTTTAATAACATTTAATTACAATATGATTTGTGTCGCAATTGTATACGCTATATTGTTTTTTCTTTATTTGCTGATTTTTTTTTTCCCATGAAAGTGGAATTACCCTTTAACCACTTAAGCCCCGGAGGATTTGGCTGCTAAAGGACCAGGGGTTTTTTTGCGCTTTTTTACTGCGTGACTTTAACGGACAATTGCGCGGTCGTGCGACGCTGTACCTAAACGAATTTGACGCCCTTTTTTTCCCACAAACAGAGCTTTCTTTTGGTGGTATTTGATCACCTGTGCGATTTTTTGATCACGCGCTATAAACAAAAAAAGAGCGTAAATTTTGCAAAAATAACAATATTTTTCACATTTTTTTATATGAAATTCCCCAAAAAAAAAGTAAAAATCAAAATTTTTTAACATTTTTCAGCCAATTTGTTTTATGCTACCTATGTTTGGTAAAAAAAATCACAAAAAGCGTATTTTGATTGGTTTGCGCAAAAGTTATCGCGTTTACTAACAAAGGGAAAGATTTTTGTCATTTTTGGTTTTTTTTTTTTTAACGCGTAATGGCGGCGATCTGCGATTTTTTTTTCGGTACTGCGACATTGCGGCGGACAGATCGGACCCTTGACTGACATTTTTGACACTTTTGGGGTTACCAGTGACATTACTGCAGTAATCAGTGCTATACATATGCACTGTTACTGCAAAAATGACACTGGCAGGGAAGGGGTTAACTTTATTGGACAGGGAGGGGTTAAGTGTGTCCTAGGGGCGTGATTCTAACTGTGTAGGGACATTCCTATTGGTGTAAAAGCAAAGATCAACCGTTCTACATAGTAGAACGGTCAGATCTCCACTTTTACACAGGGAGAACTGACAGGCAGCTTGTTTACACAAGCTGCTCTGTCTTTCTCCCTTCACAGGAGCGATCGCAGTGTGACTGGCGGACATCGAGTCCGCTGGTCACACGCACTGACTTGCCTGTGAACGAGCCGCAGCGGGCGCGCGCCTCGGCGGGCGCGCGCCCGCCCGCGATAGGCTCGCAAGTCAGTGACAGGCGAGTGACGTACCGATACGTCACTCTGCCTGGCCGGGGCTGACCGCCGCAGTATATAGTCGTGCGGCGGTCGGCAACCGGTTAAGGACCTGTTAACCTTAGCATTTGTGGCTGGCAAAACCCTGCAGTTGAGCCACAGTTTTTTTTTTTTTGGCCCCCAACAGTTCCCCCCTATAGCTGGGGAGCCAGTGGCCTGGGGTGAAGCACCTGTGTCCTTATGCTTTATGGCTGTGGCAGGAATTATAAACCCCTGTTGCTTTTTCCTAATAGTGGAGTTACCCTTTAACCACTTTCCGACCGGCCCATTGTAAAAACACGGCCGCAAAGTGGTTGTCTAGTTCTGGGAGGGCGTAGATGGACGTCCTCCCAGAATCGCGCTCCCGCACGCCCCCTGAGGCGCGCACACGGGAGTGTCCGTGCTCGCCGGGTCCCGGGGACCCGCCGCATCACGGATCGTGGTAAAGGACCAATGAGAGCGGTCCTTTACCACGTGATCGTTCCGTCCAATGACGGAGCGATCACATCACAACAAACCGGCGCATGTCCGGTTCATTTCTCTCCTCTCCTCGGACGCTGTACACAGTAATCGGTACAGCGTGCGAGGAGAGGAGAGAATCTGCTGCTGCACGCCTCTTCTGCCTTATCTGTGCCTCGTTATGCCCCATCTGTGCCTCGTTATGCCCCATCTGTGCCTCGTTATGCCCCATCTGTGCCTCGTTATGCCCCATCTGTGCCTCATTGTGCCTCATTGTGCCCCATCTGTGCCTCATTGTGCCCCATCTGTGCCTCATTGTGCCCCATCTGTGCCTCAGCCGTGCCCCATCCATGCATCATCCGTGCCTCATCCATGCATCATCCGTGCCTCATCCATGCATCATCCGTGCCTCATTCATGCATCATCCGTGCCCACCCATGCCACCTCAGTGCTCATCAATGCCACCTCAGTGCTCATCCATGCCACCTCAGTGCTCATCCATGCCACATCCATGCTCATCTGTGCCACATCCGTACTCATCCATGCCTCATCCGTGCTCATCTGTGCGACATCTGTGCCTGCCCATGCTGTCTCAGTGCTCATCCATGCCACATCCATGCTCATCCATCCCACATCTGTGCCCGCTCATGCCACCTCAGTGCTCATCCATGCCACGTTAGTGCTCATCCATGCCACATCCATGCCACCTCAGTGCTCATCCGTGCTACATCCATGCCACTTCAGTGCTCATCCGTGCCACATCAGTGCTCATCCGTGCCACATCCATGCCACGTCAGTGCTCACCTGTGCAACATCAATGCCACATCCATGCCATGTCACTGCTCATCTGTGTCACATCCATGCCACGTCAGGGTACTCATCTGTGCCTCATCCATGCCACGTCAGTGCTCATCCGTGCCACATCAATGCCACGTCAGAGCTAATCCATGCAACATCAGTGCTCATCAGTGCCACATTCAAGCCACGTCAGTGCTTATCCGTGCCACATCAGTGCTCATCAGTGCCACATCCATGCCACAGCAGTGCCACATCCATTCCACGTCAGTGCTCATCAGTGCCACATCCATGCCACATCAGTGCTCATCCGGGCCACATCCATGCCACATCAGTGCCACTACAATGCTTATCAGTGCCCTACAGTGCCTCACAAAATTGTAATGGGAAGTCAGGAAATGACGGGGCTCCCTGCATGTTGGGCCTCTGTATGTGGCCAGGCTGTGAAAAAGTGTCACATATGTGGTATCGCCATACTCAGGAGGAGTAGCAGAATGTATTTTGGGGTGTCATTTTTGCTATGTACATGCTATGTGTTAGAAATGTCTAATAAATGGACATCTTTGTGCAAAAAAAAAAAAATGCGTTTTGGTTTTCATTCCACATTTTCCAAAAACTTGTGGAAAAAAATTACATATTCAAAAGACTCATTATGCCTCCTAGATCATGTGTTGGGGTGTTTTCTTTCCAAAATGGGGCCATTTTGTGGGTAATTCCATTGTCCAGGTGCTTCAGGACTTTCAAAAGTGTGATAGGTCTTCAGAAAATTATATGTGTAATTTTTGCTTCTAGAACGCCTGACGGTGCTCCTTGGATGTTGGGCCTCTGTATGTGGTCAGGCTGTGGAAAAGTGTCACCCATGTGGTATCGCCATACTCAGGAGGAGTAGCAGAATGCATTTTGGGGTGTAGTTGCAAGTATGCCTGTACAGTGTGTGAGAAATAACTTGGTAATATGACCATTTTGTGAAAAATATATATATTTTTTTTTAAATTGTCATTTTGCAAAGAATTGTGGGAAAAAATTACAACTTCAAAAAACTCACAATGACTCTTACTAAATACCTTGGAATGTCTTCTTTCCAAAAAGGGGTCATTTGGGGGGTATTTATACTGTCCTGACTTGTTAGGGTCTCAAGAAATGAGATAGGCCGTCAGTACTTTAGGTGTGATCAATTTTTAATGATTGGCACCTTAGCTTGTAGACTCAATACCCTTCACAAAGACCAAAAAATGTATACTTATTTGGGTTATTTTTACTAAAGATATGTAGCAGTATAAATTTTAGTCAAAATTTATGAAAAAAAATTACTAAATTTGCAAAATTTAAAACCAAAACGAAGAAAAATGCATTTTTTTACAAAATTTTCAGTCTTTTTCATTTATAGCGCAAAAAATAAAAAACCCAATTATGATTAAATACCACCAAAAGAAAGCTCTGTTTGTGTGAAAAAAAGGACGAAAATTTCATATGGGTACAGTGTCGCATGACTGAGTAATTGTCATTCAAAATGTGAGAGCACTGAAAGCTGAAAATTGGTCTGGTTAGGAAGGGGGTTTAAGTGCCCAGTGGGCAAGTGGTTAAATATAATGGATTAAAATGCAAAATGTTACAATTTTATTCCCTATAAGCTATTTTATTTAAACGTTATTTATAATAGAGACAAGGAAATCATTATGCTAATTGCCAATCTCTGTGCCACGCTGCAAAACTAAAAGTATTCCAATGAAACAGAATGAACAAGCAGACGCTTATTGATCGGCATTAGCCATCCTTGTAGATAGGATAAGGCAACATAAATTGTGGTTAGGTAGCCCCGTACCTTGGGATTGCTAGACAGGAAGTCACCTGTGCATGGGTAAATATTCCCCACCAAACAAATATTATTTTGAAATGAACCTGTTTTTTGCTTAACCGCTTCTGGACCGGAAGGATTTGGCCCCTTAACGACCAGGCCATTTTTTGCGATTCGGCACTGCGTCTTTTTAACGGACAATTGCGAGGTCGTGCGACATTGTACCCAAAAAAAAAATAAATAAAATGGATGTCCCTTTTTCCCCCACAAATAGCGCTTTCTTTTGGTGGTTTTTGATCACCTGTGCGATTTTTTTTTTTTTTTGCGATATAAACAAAAAAATAGCAACAATTCTGAAAAAAAAACTATATTTTTCAAATTCTGCTATATAACATTCCCCCCCCCCCCCCCGAAAAAAAAATTAAATCCGAATAAGCGTATTTTGATTGGTTTGCGCAAAGGTTATCGCGTCTACAAACTACGGGGAAAGATTTATGTCATTTTTATTTATTTTTTACTAGTAATGGCGGCGATCTGTGATTTTTAGTGGGACTGCGACATTGCGGCGGACAGATCGGACCCCTGACTGACATTTTTTACACTTTTGTGACATTACTACAGTAATCAGTGCTAAAAATATGCACTGTCACTGTAATAATGACACTGGCAGAGAGGGGTTAACTTTATTGGTGATCAAGGGGTTAAATGTATGCCTCATGCTTACTGACGAGTGTGGACACTGGCAGGGAAGGGGTTAACACCAGGGGCGATCAAGGGGTTACATGTGAGCCTAGGGGGTGTTTTCTAACTGTGGGGGGGAGGGGCTTGTAATATCAACACAGAGACCTGTGATTCTAAATAGGAGAATCACAGGCGCTCTGTGTTGATAGCTGACAGAACGACGGTCTGCTGTGTTAAGAACAGCAGACCGCCATTCTCTCTCCACGGGGAGTGATTGCGGGTGCCCGGTGGCAATTGCAGCCACAGGCCCCATGGATCGGCTTCCTCGCTGATGAGTGGGCACGCACGTGCCCCCAGGATTGCTCCCACGAACCGCCGTACAGGTACAGTGATTCGCAGGAACCTGCCGACCTGCCGATCGTATATCGACGGTGGCTGGTCAGCAAGTGTTTAAAGTCTCTCCTGCAGAGAGGCAGAATGGCGGTCTGCCTATGGAAACAAGTCAGATCGCCATTCTGTCAGTAGGGAAGGCACGGATCCTGTGTCTCTGCAAAGTAAGGAACTAGAATCCCTTCCTTTCCATTAGTAAAAGCACCTCCCACGCTGTTCTAAAACACTGGCTAGGCACACAGTTAACCCTTTGATTGCCCCTGATGTTAACCTCTTCCTAGCCAGTGTCTTTAGTACAGTGACAGTGTATATTTTTAGCACTGATCACTATATTAGTGTCACTGGCCCCCAAAAATGGTCAAAAGTGTCAGTTAGTGTCAGAATGTCCGCCGCAATATCGCAGTCCCGCTATAAGTCGCTGATTGCCACCATTACTAGTAAAAAAAGAAAGGAATAAAAATATCTCATGGTTTGTAGATGCTGTAACTTTTGCTCAAACCAATCAATATACGCTAAATGTGATTTTATTTTTGCCAAAAGTATGTAGCAGAATACATATTTGCCCAAATTTATGAAGATTTTTTTTTTTTTTTTTTTTTTATTGGATGTTTTATAGCAGAAAATAAAAAAATATAGTTATTTTTCAAAACTGTCAATTTTTTTTTTTTTTGTTCATAGAGAAAAAAAAAAAAAAAATTTGCACAGGTGATCAAATACCACCAAAAGAAATCTCTATTTGTAGGGAAAAAAGGACGTCTATTTTATTTAGGTACAGCGTCGCACGACCGTGTAATTGTCAGTTAAAGTAACGCAGTGCTGTATCTCAAAAAATGGTCTGGTCATAAAAGGGAGTAAGAGCTGAAGTGGTTAAGAACGGAGCAGGCAGACGGCGGAAGCCTTTGGTGCAAGTTGAGCTTTTTTTTTTTGGGTCGGCGGTGGCAACGGGTGTCGTGATTGACAGTGGATCTATACTGGTGGACTTTGCTTTTTTTTAAAATTGATAATGGAATTGTCAAAAACTGTGTCGGTGTTTTTATTTCTTTTTGACACATTTTTGGGTGAATGAGTAGGGGTACAAGTTTTTCCTTTACTCATTCTTTTGGGGGGAGAGGGCGGGATCTAGGGGTCCCCCTGGTAAAGGGGGCTTCCAGATTCCGATAAGCCCCCTGCCCGCAGACCCCCCACAACCACCAGCCAGAGTTGTGGGGAAGAGGCCCTTGTCCCCATCAGTATGGGCACTAAGTACTTTGGGGGGGGGGGAGTGCCAACCCTTCCCCAAAGCAGCCCCTCTCCATGTTGAGGGCATGTGGCCTGGTATGGTTCAGGAGGGGGTGCCGCTTGCTCGTCCTCCCCCTTTCCTGCATGCTCAGATAATGGTCTGGTATTCATTTGGGGGGGGGACCCCACGTCATTTTTTATATCAATTCTGGGGTGGGGTTCCCCTCAAAATCCATACCAGACTCCCAGGTCTGTTATGGATTTGGGGAGGGACTCCATGCTGTTTTTTCTTTTAAAATTTTGGCAAGGGGTTTCCCTTAAAATCTGTACCAGACCCAAAAGGACATGCTAAAAATGGGGGGGGCGCTTGATTGTCCTCCCCCTTTCCTGGCCTGCCAGGCTGCATGCACAGATAAGGGTCTGGCACTGATACTGATTTGGGCGGGGGACCCCACGTAATTTTTTTACAATAATTTTGGGATGGGTTTTCCCTCAAAATCAATACCAGACCCCCAGGTCTGGTATAAATGTGGGGAGGGACCCCATGCCGTTTTTTTCTATTAAAATTTTGGCGAGGGGTTTCCCTTAAAATCTGTACCAGACCCAAAAGGACATGCTAAAAATGGGGGGGGGGGGGGGCGCTTGATCGTTCTCCCCCTTTCCTGGCCTGCCAGGCTGCATGCTCAGATAAAGGTCTGGTACTGATCTGGGGGGGGGACCCCACATCATTTTTTTTCAATAATTTTGGGATGGGTTTTCCCTCAAAATCAATACCAGACCCCCAGGTCTGGTATAAATTTGGGGAGGGGCACCATGCCGTTTTTCTTTTAAAATTTTGGCGCGGGTTTTCCATTAAAATCTGTACCAAACCCAAAAGGACATTCTAAAAATTGGGGAGGGGCGCTTCATCATCCTCCCCCTTTCCTGCCCTGCCAAGCTGCGTGCTCAGATAAGGGTCTGGTACTGATTTGGGGGTGGACCCCACGTCATTTTTTTACAATCATTTTGAGATGGGTTTTCCCTCAAAATCAATACCAGACCCCCAGGTCTGGTATAGACTTGGGGAGGGACCCCATGCCATTTTTTCTTTTAAAATTTTGGAGAGGGGTTTTCATTAAAATCTGTACCAAACCCAAAAGGACATGCTAAAAATTGGGGGGGGGGGGGGTGTTGCAACGAATTCGCACTGCTGCTGCACCACACAAATGTCCATAGAAAGCCGGCTTGATTCACATGTCATGTGAATTGGATGCGGTTCAAACTACATCCTCATGGTTGCAGATCACTTCATCCACACTGGAAATTGCTGAAAATTTCCACCCTTATTTTTATTGACAAAATCAATTTTTTTGATCTCCTTGGATTCCAGCTGTGCCCATGATAGATGTGGGCAGCTGAAACCGGCCTGCATCAAATTTCCAGGTTTCCATGCAGCTGGCTACCCAGCATGCACCTCCCGGTCTTGCATCTGCGCAGTAACTCCCAATCGCATCATTACTGGTCAGGAAATAATGCGATAAAAGAAGCCTTGGATGCCCGAAGACTCCTGGGATCAATGACATGCCTGTAGATTTCCGACGGGGCAGGCTGATGATGTAGTCGCCTAGGTGACCGCGACCGAAAGACCAGGGGACAAAAATAAAATGGTGCTTTCTGACAATATTGCCCAGTTTTACTATCCAAAGATATCAGCACTGTGAGTGGTCATCGCAGTAAGTCCAAGTGAAAAAAATGAGTTAAAACTCCAGGGATTGGCCGAGACTCCCCTGCTGACGCCTGACAGTCACGTGATTGCCGGGAATCGCTCTGAAATACTGTAAAGAAGGCATTTTTTTTTCATAAATCACAGAGACAGGAGCACTTGTCATTAGGACACAGAGAGGATTATAGAGGATAATAAAAGTTATTTAAGCAGTAGGAGGGGAGGGGCATGGGCACTGATATGAGCAGGCAGGCAGGGGGGGGGGCGAGAGGACAGAGCAGGACAGGAGGGCTGCGGATGATGGAGGCACGTACACAGTGTACGGTACACTGACCACAGTGTCTGGGTTCAGCAGCCATGATATACCGTGGTCAGTTTACCGAGGGGGGGAGGGTATAACTGGGCAGGATCAACCAGGTATTTCAGGTGATACGGAGGGGAGGGGGGGGGGGCAAATTACACAGCACAAGCACTGTGCTGTATACCATGCTTTAAAGGAGCAGGATCTTTTTTTTGGTGGGGTTAACAAACACTTTAAGGATGAATAAAGACAATAGTCCATCCAGTTCAACCTGTGTAGGTGTACGTGTGTTAATGTCGATAAACATTTCCCATCTCCCTGTATGTTGTGTTCTTTTAGTCTTTTAAAAGTATCAATGCTCCCCACTGGCACCACCAATTGTGGAAGAGAGCTCCACATTCTTACTGCCTGACAGTACAAAACCCCCTACGCACCTTAGGATTGAACCACTTCTCCATTCTCATTGTGTGGCACCGTGTCCTCACACTCCTTGAGACTGAATAGTTTTTTTTTTTATGCTGGAATCACCATTGAGGTATTTGTAAATCGCTATCCCGTCCGCTCTCAGGCGTCTCTTCTCCAGCGAGAATACATTTAGTGCTTGTAGTCGCTCCTTATAATTAAGGTCATCCAATCCCCTAATTAATTTTGTTGTCCTTCTTTGGACTCTCTCCAGCACATCCCTTCTGTGGACTGGTGACCAGAACTGGACAGAGTACTCCAGATGTGGCCAGACCAGTGTTTTGTAAAGTGGCAGGATTATAGTTTTATCTCTGGAATATATCCCCTTTTTTATGCATGTTGATATTTGCTGGCTTTGGCAGCTGCAGCTTGACATTGCATGGTTTTGACCAGTCAGTCTTCTACTAGGACACCCGGATTTTTCTCCATCCTCGATTGCCCCAGAGGTTCCCCCCCTAGTGAGTAGTTTGCGTTTATGTTTTTAGCCCCCAAGTGCATTACCTTACATTTCTCCACATTAAACCTCATTTGCCATGTAGTTGTCAACTCTATTATTTTGTTCAGGGCATTCTGTAAGATTTCTATATCCTGTTGTGAAGTTATTGCCCTGCCTATTTTTGTGTCATCCGCAAAGACTGAGATTGAGCTATTTATCCTATCCTCTATATAATTTATGAATAAATTAAACAGAATTGGTCCCCGGAAAGAACCTTGGGGTACCCCACTTACCACTCCAGTTCAGACTGAGTTCACGTTATTTATCACAACCCTTTGGACGCGCCCCTGTAATTCGTTTTCTATCCAAGAATGAACCTTATGGTTCGATGCCTGCAGACCTTAGCTTGTAGATTAAACATTTAATGGGGAACTGTATTGAATGCCTTTTCAAAATCCAGATACACCACATCCACAGGCCTCCCCTATCTAGATCGCAGCTCACCTTCTTGTATAATGTTCACAGATTGGTCTGGCAAGAACATCCCTTTGTAAACCCATGCTACTAATGATTCTGTTTTCATAAGCACATTTTTGGATATAGTCCCTTATCATCCCCATCCAATGGTTTACCTACTATTGATGTCAGGCTGACCGGCCTGTCGTTCCCCTGGAATATGTCTCCGCCCTTTTATAAATATTGATACCACATTTGCTTTTCTCTAGTCAACTGGTACAGTTACTGTCAGTATGCTCTCTGCTAAGATTAGGAGCAATGGTCTAGCTATAACCTGACTGAGTTCTTTGAGGACTTTCGGGGTGTAAGCCATCTGGTCCTGGTGATTTATTTGTGTTAAGTTTATCAAGTCCTCCTATTTAGATCGAGGCTCACCTTCTCGTAGAATGCTCACAGATTGGTCTGGCAAGAACATCCCTTTGTAAACCCATGCTGATTACTACTAATGATACTGTTTTCATCAGCACATTTTTGGGTATAGTCTCTTATCATCCCCTCCAACGGTTTACCTACTATTGATGTCAGGCTGACCGACCTGTCGTTCCCCTGGAATATGTCTTTGCTCTTTTCTGAATATTGGTACCACATTTGCTCTTCTCCAGTCAACTGGTACAGTTCCTGACAGTATGCTGTCCGCAAAGATTAGGAGCAATGGACAAGCTATAACCCGACTGAGTTCTTTGAGGACTTTTGGGTGTAAGCCATCCGGTCCTGGTGATTTATTTGTGTTGGGCTTATCAAGTCTTTCCATGATCCCAGCCTTTGTTAGCCACGTCCTGTGATGTGCCGCTAACAATACTGTTTTGTACAGTATACCCCTTCTTTTCCTGTGTAAAAACTGAGAAGAAAGCATTTAGCATAGTTGCCTTCTCTTTGTCACCTGTAACCATCTTCCCTTCGTCATTTTTTATGTGTGCAACGTGCTCTGACCTCGCTTTTTTACTGTTAATATATCTAAAGAATTCCTTGTGATTTTTTTTTTTTACTCTCCTCTGCAATGTGTCTTTTTAGCTGCCCTGATTTCGTTCTTACATTTCTTGTTACATTCCTTGTATTGTTGGAAAGCTGACAACGCCCCCTCCTCTTTATATTTCCTAAAGGCCATTTTTTTCCTCCCTAATAAGAATTTATACTTAACGGTTTAGCCACCCAGGTTTGACCTTGGCTCTTCTATATTTATTTCCAATTGGAATGCACTGTGTGATACCTTTGTTTAACCACCTCAATACAGAGCACTTTGACCCCCTTCCTTCCCAGGACAATTTTCAGCTTTCAGCGCTCTTACAATTTGAATGAAATTTTTATTATTTTTGTTCACACAATTATAGCTTTCTTTTGGTGGTATTTATTCATCATTGGGGTTTTTATTTTTTGCGCTACAAATGAAAAAAGACTGAAAAATTAAAAAAAAAATGTGTTTTTCTTTGTTTCTGTTATACAATTTTGCAAATAAGTAATTTCTCTTCATAAATTTTGACCAAAATTTATACTGCTACATTTCTTTGGTAAAAATAACCCAAATCAGGGTATATTATTTTGTCTCTGTGAAAGTAAGGCCTCTTTCACACGGGCTTTCCGATCAGGTCCACCTGTCAGTTTTTTCAGGCGGACCTGATCGGATGCTCCATGCACCTCTATGGAGCAGCGGATGTCTACGGTGACATCTCCGCTGACACCCGCTGCTATCTAATCTGATGTTGTCCGTGAAATCCAGATGGATGTAAATCCTATTTTCCATCCGTCTGGAGGAGCGGATCGGATAGGATCAGATGAAAATGGACAAGCGGTCTGTTTTCATCCAAACTCCTCATAGAGGAAAACAGGGATCTGACAGCTCCGTCTCTGCAAAGTGAGCGGAAACGGACCTTCCCACTGAGCGAAACAGAGCCCGCCGGGCGGAAAGCCCGTCGGAAAGGCCCCTAGGGCCCCTTTCACACAGGCTTTCCAATCAGGTCCCTGTCAGTTTTTCAGGCGGACCTGATCGGATGCTCCATGAACCTCTATGGAGCAGCGGATGTCAGGGTTGACATGTTCGCTGACACCCGCTGCTCTCCGATCCGATGTGGTCCATGACATCCAGATGGATGGAAACCCTATTTTCCATCCGTCTAAAGGATCGGTTAGAATGAAAATGGACAGGCCTCCCATAGAGGAGAGCGGGGGTCTAACAGCTCCGTCTCTGCAAAGTCAGCGAAGACAGACCTGTCATCCGCCTGCTTAGCAGGGATCGGTGGTCCGATCCTCGCTGAGCAAAATGGAGTCTGTCGGGCGGAAAGCCCATGTGCAAGGACCCTTAGAGTATAGAACAGTGATGGCTAACCTTGGCACCCCAGATGTTTTGGAACTACATTTCCCACAATGCTCATGAATTCCTCACTGTAATTGAGCATCGTGGGAAATGTAGTTCTAAAACATCTGGGGTGCCAAGGTTCGCCATCACTGGTCTAGAAGCTATGGTGCCAATCATTGAAAATTGATCACACCTGATGTACTGACTACCTATCTCATTTACTAACATGTCAAAACAGTACAAATACCCCCCAAATTACCCCTTTTGAAAAATATACAGTTCAGGGTATATAGTAAAAGGCATGGCAAATTTTTTGAAGTTGTGATTTTTTCCCACAATTCTTTGGAATATTAAGAAATATATAATTTTTTTTCACAAAAATTTCATTTTAACAAGTTATTTCTCACACATGCATTGCCAAACTTGCAAATACACCACAAAATACATTCTGCTACTCCTCCTGAGTATGGCGATGCCACTTGTGTGAGACTTTTTCACAGCCTGACCACATAGATAAGCGCAACATCCAAATAGCACCTTCAGCCATAATCCACTTTAAGACCAGGCCTTCTTTTGACCCTTTTTTTTTTTTACAAGTAAAAATCTGTATTTTTGCAAGAAAATGACTTAGAACCCCCAAACATTATATATTTTTGTAGCAGAGGCCCGGGAGAATAAAATGGTTTGTTCTGCAAATTTTTATGTCACACGGTATTTGCGAAGCAGTTCTTTCGTACGCAATTTTACACACAGATGCATAAATACATTTTTATAAATTTCAATGCACACAGAGACAATATAATACAAAAAATTTTGGTAAAATATAAAATATGGTGTTGTGCTGGGTAAATAGATATCAAAGACACCAAACTGTAAGATTGCGCACGCTAGTGAAATGGCGCCAAACGTTGGTATTTGTAAATATCCATAGGCGACGCTTTATAAGCCTTTATTGGTTACCAGTTTAAAGTTACACATGTGGTCTGGTGCTAGAATTATTGCTCTCACTTTGACGTACGCGGCGATACCTCACATGTGTGGTGTGATTGCTGTTTACGCATGTGTACGGGACCAACTTGTGCGTTCGCCTTTACACGCGAGCATGGGGCACTTTAAATGTTTTTTTTATATCTATTGGTGGGACACTGGTACACTAACAGATGTTTGATCGGACTTGGCGGACACTGACAGATGTTGATGTCACAATGGTGCACTATTGCAGAGGTTTTGTGCATTGGTACAGATGTGATGGGGGACTGACAGATGTTTTGTGCACTGGTACAGATGTACTAGTAATGGCGGTGATCTGCAATTTTTAGCGGGGCTGCCACATTGTGGCGGACAGATCGGACCCCTAACTGACATTTTTGACACTTTTGGGGGTACCAGTGACATTACTACAGTAATCAGTGCTATACATATGCACTGTTACTGTAAAAATGACACTGGCAGAGAAGGGGTTAACTTAGGGGTGATTCAAGGGTTAATTGTGAGCCTAGGGGAGTGTTTTCTAACTGTGGGAGGATGGGCTTGTGAAATGATCATAGAGACCTGTGATCCTATATAGAAGGATCACAGGCACTCTGTGATCATTCCAGAGAGAAGAACGGTTAGCTGTCTTTACAACAGCTGACCGCCCTTCACTCTCGGGAGGGAGGGATCGCCGGTGTCCAGCGGCAATCACGGCCGCCGGCCCCGTGGATTGGCATCCCCGCTTCCTAGTGGGGAACGGGAGTGTGCCGCAGGCGGCGCGTGTTTGCCCCCCAGCACCGCTTCCGCGAACCGTCCTACCCATACCCAGTATGTATGCAGCGGGCGGGCGGCAAGCGGTTTTTGATCGCAGGGGAGAATTTAAGGTATTAGGCTGGACTTCTGCTTTAAAGTCTCCAAACTCCGGAACCTAATCTGGGAATGCCAAAAAACAGTTTTCTGCTAATATTCAGAGCCCTGCACTCTGCATGCCTGTGGGCCCTGTGTCATTTCTACATCCATTTTCCCAGTGTCAGGGCCTCACAATACACACACACAGAGGGGGAAGAGTGTTTATGGCAGCCAACAGGGGAGTAACTACAGGGGTTGCAGGGGTTGCAATCGCAACCGGGCCCCATGCTCCAGGGGGCCTGTGCGGCTCCCCTGTACACCTGGATAGGAGGGGCGGTGGGGGCAGCATGTAGAGAAATCACTGTCCTCCTTTTTCCTCCTGTAGCTGCAGGAGGAAAATGGAGGAGATTGGTTCCTCTGTATGCTGCCCCCGCCACTCCTCCTATCCAGTTCACTTGTGTTCTGCTGTCTCTGGGCCCCTGTGTGCTCCCCTGCCCCCCCCCCCCCCACACTGTGCTCCCTCCCCTCTCCTGCCGGCTGCTGCAGGGGATGTGTCACAATAGAGAACCAAAAGGGGGTCAGTAAATATGTAATTTACCAGCTCCTTCCTTTTCTGAATGGACAGAGTCATAGTCAGTGACATTGTAAAAAAATAAAATAAAATAAAATGATAAAAAATAATACAATTAAAATACCAAAAAAATAAAAACTACTGACACCAGTGGGTGAACTTCCAGGATTGCAAAGGTCAGACTTGCGACCGGGCCCTGGCAATCCACCACCGTGGGGAGGCCCCAAGATGGCAGGAAGGGGGACCACTGCAGAACTTGTGAAAGGGTCCCCCTGCGGGACCGTAATAAAGGGCCCCGCAATGAGAGTAAAGGGCCCCAGGACCAGTGGGAAGAGCCCCAGGCAGGGAAGGATCCCAGGGTCTGGGGGGCCCCTCATGGTTTCTTGCATCGGGGCCCTGAAGGTTCTAGTTACGCCTCTGGCAGACAATGTATGTTAATATTCCTAATTAGTTAAAATGTAACAAATCTGGCATTTTAACACTTGAAATGAATGTGTTATCTGAATAATGTGGATTGATAAATTACTGGCATTGATGAATAAAACATGTTCCACTAAGGGAAGGGTTTGAGTAGTCATGTTCCTGTCTTGGCTCCATTTACACTCTGAGGAATGCTATAAAATGAGAAAATTAATCATACCTTTAATGGGCCAATTAATTCATTACATGATACTAACACATAGCACAGACAGATGTTGTACAGTATTGATTGCATGCTGGTTTCAATCTAAATGGATGGATTGGTCCACAGGGCAGAACAGAATGCAAGGTGGGAGTATATTTGGCGTAACATAATCCCAAAAAAAAAAAAAAAATCAAGAAAATCAGTCTTCTGTATTTATTAAGTGCGAGATGAAAGTTGAGCTGTTATTATTCATGGGGCCGAGGGTAGTTTAATTCCGACATCTTACCTCTGGCGTGTTTAGGTGAAAACTCTTACATTTAATATATTAGAAGGAGTTTATTAAACACTTCTCGCTGTGTTACATTATAGGCTTAGTCACTTTGGAATTTTACAACTGCGAAAAGCTATTTCTGTAGAGTGACAAAATTGGTGGGGGCCCCAAGTGATTATATTTATAATAACCGATAAAAATAAAAAAGTCTACGTTCAATTAATGGTAACTATATGCAGGGCTGCTGTTAGAAATCACGGGGCCCATTACAGCCTACCTGGCATCCCCCCCCCCCCTGAATTTATCAAGACAATATTTTCACTAAAAATACACTAAAACCATTATTAGCGGACACAAACATAACAGAGAACCTGTTTGAATTAGCCCTTTTTAATGGATTTTTTTACATTTGTTTAAAAAAAAAAAAAAAAAAAATATATATATATATATATATATATATATACACACATATATATATACACATATACATATATATATACACATATACGTGTATGTGTATATATATATATATATATATATATATATATATATATATATATATATATATATATACAGTATATTTATTTATTTTTTATGTTAAAAATGTTTACAACTATTTTATTTTACACTTTTTTTAAAATGATTTATTACAATGTTTCTTTTTTTTCCCAATTTGTTTTTTTTTAACAAACAAAACAAACAAAGAAAGAAACGTCTTTTAAAATCTGCCGTGGCTGATTTTAAAAGACTTTTCTTTCTTTGTACTCCTTTTTGATGTAAGTTTGATTTATACAAAATATAATAGACAAAAATTTATTTTTTGTGGATTTTCGTGTTTTTTTTTTTGTTCAGTAATTCCTGTTATTCCATTTATATTACCTACCTGTTTTATTATATACACAGATATGGTAAAAACTCTGGATATATATACCCCCAAAAGAAGACCTTCGGTCGAAACGCGTAGGAGTTTTGGAAACCATATGTCTTGCTGTACATGAGTGATTTTCCGAACTGTCTGTAATTCTGTGCACTTTTAATGTTTGTCAAAATAATAACTTTTTTGTATTATTAATAATTCTATGATTAGATTGAGAAGATTATGATGAATAAAATCATGATTCTATGATGCTATTATAGCTTATTGCTTTTTTATTCTGATATAATAAAAAGATAATTTTTATACATTTTTGCATTTACATTTCCGATTATATCTCCTTGGTATCATAATGTCCCGTTCCCCGATCGTCAATCCCATCTGGGTTTGATTTCTCTATGTTCTATTTTCGGGATAGATACCACATTTTGTAAAATAGAGTGGAACTAAGTATTTTTTTCATGAAAATACAAGAAAGTACAAAAAAAAAATATCTCCCCATTGTGAAAAAAAAATCTCTCCATGTGATAACAAGGTACACCAGGGAGATCTATGAAAATACCCATACTGAATATATGCGCAAATCTTGCGATAAATATTTTAAGGTATCTGGGTCCCACGGGTATCTCAAGGAATCACAGGATTGTTATGCGTTTCGCTTGTAGGCTTCATCAGGGGATGTAGTATGAAATTCCATATATTAGTTATCAAATATTATATCACATTTTAACAGTTTACATTTTCAGTATTAACTAAATATACAATATAATTCAATATACCAAAATATCAAATATTTAACAAATATATTTTTTTATATGTATATATATTTTTTTTTCTCAACACCATTGTGAATCTTATATATGCATATATAATACATGTTTTATAAATGTATTCTGTATACTTGATACACTTATAGGTTACAATTAATATTCATATTTATTATTCAGTTTATGGATTTTTAGAATCATTTTTGGCACTTGATATATAGATGTGGTGGGAATTTTGGCACTTATATATATAGATGTGGAATTATACGGATATATATCACACATTTATTCATGAATTATTCATTAATTTATCATTTTGTGCAGCACTTTATTGTATATATTTAACAGGAATACCTGATAAGGCTGCAAGTGAAACGCATAGTGATCTTGTGATTCCTTGAGATACCCGTGGGACCCTTCAAATATTTATCGCAAGATTTGCACATATATTCAGTTTAGTATTTTCATAGATCTCCCTGGTGTACCTTATTATCACTGGGAGAGATTTTGTTTCACAATGGGGAGGTATTGTTTTGTACTTTCTTGTATTTTCATACATATATATTTTTATTAATTGATTTTAGAATATATTTTTTGAAAAGCAAGGGGGTTTTTTGGTGTCTCACGCCAAGGAAGTGGGACTTTATGGGCAAGTAATATCCAATCCAGAAAAAATAAATAAAATTATTCCAATTTATTAACAATCTTATAAAGACAAAGATAAAGTAATATTGTATCTCAATATGTGAACATTAGTGTTGGGTATAGGCCCAATGTGATAAAGATAGGAAAAGGGATTTTAGGTGAATCCGAGACACATGTGGTAAGTTTGTGACAGTTTATATGGATCTTGTCTCTGTGCGTCCCGAATAGGATCAGGAACAATTTTTACAGAGTTTCATCCATAATCTACTGACGCGTTTCGGCTATATCAGCCTTTTTCAAAGGTTTCTGTCACCCAGCTGAAATGTATAAATAATAGTATTTAATATTTCCATTGGAAATATACATATAATTATAGGTGTATAGAAGTGCTAAGGAGTACATACTTGTATTTTCAATCCTGTTTCTGCAAACCAAAGAAATTCTCTCTGCATCCTCCAAGCCTGCAGCAAGGAGCCGTGAGGTACCGCAGTCTGGAAGGATATATTTATTGTTGTAATATGGGGGTATATATAATGAGGGTAAATTATTACCATTATTTTGCACTCACCTCCAAGTTTAACGAGGTGTTCACATGTGAATTTCTACTCAAAGTTCCAAGGGTATCCTGGGTAGTTCTGAAATAGTAAATATATAATAAACAGGCTGGATTCATCTCTTTTTCATGGATAGTGTAGGACCCACTGATAATGGGGTACTTTGACGCAGTAGTGGGCTTGAGCACGATATGGCCATATGGTGGGACCAAACCCCCATTTTTATTTATGGACTCTCTTCAGATTTGGTAGTAATTTCTTTTGCATTTGCGCGCTATTCTTTTTTAATAAATATATATGTGTATAATTATAGAATATCTCCCAAGTCAATTGATTTGTATATAGGTGTCCAAATTCAAAACACTTACAGTTGCAGAGTTTGAATGGGGACGAAGGGGAGGTGTCTCTTCCGCTGCTGCATGAGCTATTGCCCCGTTCTGAAAGGTATCATGGTTGGTGTCCATGAAGTGTTTTAACAGTAATGGTTGTGAGTACAAGTATTTTATTTTGTGACTTCAAGGAGTATTGAGTGAACACTTACATTTTCAGGAAGGTATGAAGAAAGAAGCAAGGTCCTTCACAGCATGCAGCTCCACGTCCGTCCTGTTCCCTACTCGAGAGGGAAGTGAGGAGGGACGTCGGCTCCCCAGCCTTATAAAGCCGCTCGCGCATGCGCCTGAGGCGCCGTGCTTGATCGGCTTTTTCCGTCAGTGACTCGGGCGCTTCGTACTGCGCATGCGCCTGGGTGATGCGCGCGCAGTACGAGCCGGTCCTGAAAAAAAAAACAATAATAAATAAATAGTAAATAATCATTATTCATATATATGACATTCTTTTGTTAATTTTAACAGCAGTAAGAATATATGTAGATGCCCAGAAGGGTATCCATTATTTATTATTGTTTTTGTTATGATGGAAAATGCCTCTTGTATTTTGATACATATAAATATGTATATCTTGCTTCATTAGCAAACCCCTCTGTACTTCCTCCAACTTGCACCTGGCACGATAAACCCCTGCCACCCCCTTGTGACAGGGGTTCCTCTGAGACTGGAAGGGGGTTCAAGATCTCTCCCCCCTCACCCGCCAGTCACGGCAGGTGTGCTTCCCAGATCTCGTCATTCCGTGTCGGCGGCCGAACTGTCAGGACCGGCTCGTACTGCGCGCGCATCACCCAGGCGCATGCGCAGTACGAAGCGCCCGAGTCACTGACGGAAAAAGCCGATCAAGCACGGCGCCTCAGGCGCATGCGCGAGCGGCTTTATAAGGCCGGGGAGCCGACGTCCCTCCTCACTTCCCTCTTGAGGAGGGAACAGGACGGACGTGGAGCTGCATGCTGTGAAGGACCTTGCTTCTTTCTTCATACCTTCCCGAAAATGTAATGCCCCATACACACGTGCAGATTATCTGCAGACTTTTGTCTGCAGACTTACCTTTTCTATGTAGTGCAAGGGCCTGCCGGATTGCATACAAATTGAAAGTGTTTAGGTTTGACCTCATATTATATGGTTTTGGTAAGTCTGCTGACAAAAGTCTGCAGATAATCTGCACGTGTGTATGGGGCATAAGTGTTCACTCAATACTCCTTGAAGTCACAAAATAAAATACTTGTACTCACAACCATTACTGTTAAAACACTTCATGGACACCAACCATGATACCTTTCAGAACGGGGCAATAACTCATCCCTCGAGTGCAGCAGCGGAAGAGACACCTCCCCTTCGTCCCCATTCAAACTCTGCAACTGTAAGTGTTTTGAATTTGGACACCTATATACAAATCAATTGACTTGGGAGATATCCTATAATTATACACATATATATGTACTATTTCAGAACTACCCAGGATACCCTTGGAACTTTGAGTAGAAATTCACATATGAACACCTCGTTAAACTTGGAGGTGAGTGCAAAATAATGGTAATAATTTACCCTCATTATATATACCCCCATATTACAACAATAAATATATCCTTCCAGACTGCGGTACCTCATGGCTCCTTGCTGCAGGCTTGGAGGATGCAGAGAGAATTTCTTTGGTTTGCAGAAACAGGATTGAAAATACAAGTATGTACTCCTTAGCACTTCTATATACCTATAATTATATGTATATTTCCAATGGAAATATTAAATACTATGATTTATACATTTCAGCTGGGTGACAGAAACCTTTGAAAAAGGCTGATATAGCCGAAACGCGTCAGTAGATTATGGATGAAACTCTGTAAAAATTGTTCCTGATCCTATTCGGGACGCACAGAGACAAGATCCATATAAACTGTCACAAACTTACCACATGTGTCACGGATTCACCTAGAATCCCTTTTCCTATCTTTATCACATTGGGCCTATACCCAACACTAATGTTCACATATTGAGATACAATATTACTTTATCTTTGTCTTTATAAGATTGTTAATAAATTGGAATAATTTTATTTATTTATTTTCTGGATTGGATATTACTTGCCCATAAAGTCCCACTTCCTTGGCGTGAGACACCAAAAAACCCCCTTGCTTTTCTAGATATCGGGACGGAGGCAAAAAACTTATTTCATACCACCTTAAAGATCAAAAACCCCCACCCCCTAGAATATATATTTTTTAACCACTTTAGGACCGCTCACATTGCTGCTACTGCGGCAATGTAGCACGATCCCGTCCAGCGACGTAGACCTACGTTGCTGGACTCCTCCCCCTGTAGGCGGCGCTCGCGCGCCACCGGAGGCTCGCTCCCGCTGTATTCAGTCATGGCGGGAGTCGGGCCACGGGAAGAGCGGCGGCGATCGGCGGCGATCTCCTAAGTGACAGGGAGTGACAGATTGCAGTGTGAAGCATAGCTGAACATTCGATCTGTCCCTGACTCACTCAGTCACCTCCCCCCCCCACACGTTAGTAAGCACCAGGCATACATTAACCCCTCCCTCTCCAATAAAATTAACCCCTTCCCTGCCAGTGTCATTTTTACAGTGTCATTTTTACAGTAACA
Organism: Pelophylax lessonae; assembly: GCF_965119305.1. NCBI lineage: Eukaryota > Metazoa > Chordata > Amphibia > Anura > Ranidae > Pelophylax > Pelophylax lessonae. The sequence continues at coordinate 19,848,789 of NC_138774.1, forward strand.
TCAGAACTCATTCAGCCCTATAATCAAAAAAATGGAATACAAGCTGCTGAACACCAGTAAAGGTCAAATCTATCAAGTCCCAGTAGGCATAAAATACAAAGAGGGTGCAGCGCTACAATAAATAAAAGTATAAATATATACACTCAAGGATATGGATGTAAAGGAGTCTTTAAAACAATCCAATCACAGTCAATGAATGGACATAAATGCAAGGTAAAGTCCTTAAATGTCACAGAGCCAAGCTTGAGAAATAAAGGAGACCCGTGCTGTAAAGGATGAAATATTGCACCTCTTCATGTGTGATTCCATCACCATATGTGCTAGCCTCTCACCTCAATTACCCGACCTCTGGGGTCATTGCGCAGTGTATTGCCAAATACCGGATGGGCTCCCAATCTCCAAAGCAATGCCTCCAATCTCAGACCGTTTAAAAGTATTGCATTCCACCAAAAAGAAGGAACAAAAGACATCTAGTGCTCTCCGTTTGGTCAATATTTAATGCATACTAAAATCAGTGTACTTACAAACACAGCACTTTCCAAGTGCATAACGATCAGCTAATACAGAGATACACAACAGGCTGTGTGCTCGATGTGAGATCCCTTCGCAGCGTCGCAGGTGACGTTCCCACTGACGCAACGCGTACGGGGGAGGAGCTGTGACGTCACCCGCGACGCTCCGAAGGGATCTCACATCCATATCCTTGAGTGTATATATTTATACTTTTATTTATTGTAGCGCTGCACCCTCTTTGTATTTAATGTCACTGGTACCCCCAAAAGTGTAAAAAATGTCAGTAAAGGGTCCGATCTGTCCGCCGCAATGTCGCAGTCCCGCAAAAAAAAAAATCGCAGATCGCCACTATTACTCGTTAAAAAAAAAAAACACCAAATCTTTCCCTTAGTAAACGCAATAACTTTTGCGCAAACCAATCAAAATACGCTTATTGTGATTTTTTTTTACCAAACATAGGTAGCAGAAAACAAATTGGCCAAAAATTAAAAAAAAAATTGATTTTTAGATTTTTTTGGGGGGGAATTTCATATAAAAAAATGTTAAAAATATTGTTATTTTTTCAAAATAAACGCTCTTCTTTTGTTTATAGCGCAAAAAGTAAAAATCGCACAGGTGATCAAATACCACTAAAAGAAAGCTCTGTTTGTGCGAAAAAAAGGACGTAAATTTTGTTTGGGTACGGCATCGTTCGACTGCGCAATTGTCAGTTAAAGTTGCACAGTGCCGAATCGCAAAAAGTGGCCTGGATGTAAGACAGCAAAATCCTCCGGTGGTAAAGTGGTTAATGATGTTAAATAAAATGATTTTTTTACGGATTCAGTACTTGAGTTCTTCCATGGGGTTATCAGTGGCTACCTTCAAAGTCGCATTCCTCTTTTTGTTCTTTGTCAAAGTAGGTTACATGGTTTTCAATGGCATAGTTTACACCAGTGTTTGCCGTTCCAGTGCGTCCCAGTTCCAGAAAAAAAAAAATAAGTGGAACAAGCTGCATTTTTCCTGCACTGGACTGTACTGGAGCGCTGTAAAATATTTGTAAAATATTTTTAAAAGATTAGTAAAAGAATTGCCCGCTTAATGACCAGGAACACCCATTGTCCTTATTTATAGGGTAACTCCAATTTCATAGGGGAAAAAAAATTAAATAAAGAAAAAACAATATAGCGTATATAATTGCGACAAAAATCATATTGTAATTGAATGTTATTAAAAATGACCTTTCCTTCTCAATCTGCAGACGCTGTAATTTTTTGAATTTGCAATGCAATAGGGCCATCAACAATAAACAATAAAGTGCAGCGCAATATGGCCGCCTGGAGCTGTTCTGTACACAGAATGTATACTGACCACACCCCAGAAACATCATTTCCTGCTTGTGTGATTGGCTCACCAATTTTCCCAGAAGTCTGCACTAAGATACAAGTCAGATTTTTGGCATCCCTGCAACAAAAATGTCATTTTTGGTGAGATACTCCGAATAGGAACACGTCTAAAGAGATGCAGGCCCAGCAGATTTCTTCATTAGAGCTCTGCAGCTGCCACAGCTGATAGATAATTATGAAACCACTCCCATTAGACCCACTCAGCACAGAGGAACAAACAATGATTTCTTCAGAATAACAAAAGGTAGGAATCTGCAACAAAGTTTGTTATAATCCCTGCAATGTACAGAGATCACCCAGAGGGGAATGTTTTTTTTTCTCAACAAAAGTGGAGTTACGCTTTAAAGTTAAGAAAAAAGGGGGAAAATGCACTGGACAATTTTCCAACATATGCCTCAACAGAAGTCGATCAAACGTAAAAGTAGGTGGATGGCCATGTGCTGTTTGACATTCAGACAGTCCTTGCTGAACTGGCTGCATTTCCAGGATAATGATTGGCTGCAGTGCCTGATCGAAGAAATTTTTCCAAAATTTCCCTCAACAGAAGTCAAGCAATAAACCTTAGTTGAGTGGGGCCCTGCCAAGCACTGATGGGCATTCAGCTGGTCCCTACTGAGCTGACCGAATTTCCAGGATATTGATTGGCTGCAGCCGCTGATTGCGGAAAATTTTCCAACATGTCCCTCAAAAGAAGTCAATCATACAATCAACTTCTTCCAAGTGGGGATTGCCATGTGCTATTCAACATTCAGCGGGTCCCTGCTGAACTGGCTATATTTCCAGGATATTTATTGGCTGCAGCTGCTGATCGAGGACAATTTTCCAACATGTTCCTCAACAGAAGTCGATCAAATGATCAACTTCTCTCAAGTAGGCGGATGGCCATGTGCTGATCGATATTCAGACCAAAATTTCCCTCAACAGAAGTTGATCAAGCAATCAACCTTAGTTGAGTGGGGCCCTGCCAAGCACTGATTGGCATTCAGCTGGTCCCTACTGAGCTGGCCGAATTTCCAGGATATTGATTGGCTGCAGCTGCTGATCGAGGACAATTTTCCAACATCTTCCTCAACAGAAGTCGATCAAACAATTAACTTCTGTTGGCCACAAATGTTGATGAGTAAATTACACTAAATCTGGCAATATACAGTTAGTTTTTTTTTTTTTTTTTCATCCAGCCAACAGGCTGAACGTTAAAGAAAAACTAGTGTTGGTGAGGAGTTACCCCCTGCTGGGACATTGATTTGCTGCAACTACTGATCAAGGACAATTTTCCAACACGTTCCTAAACAGAAGTCGATCAAACGATCGAATTCTGTCAAGTAGACAGACGGCCATGTTCTGATCAACATTTGGCTTGTTAAATCTGAACTGGCTGCATTTCAAGGATAATGATTGGTTGCAGCCCCTGGTTCTCCAAAAGTTCCATTAACAGAAGTTGATCAAGCAATCCACTTCTGTTGAGTGGGGCCCTGCCAAGCACTGATCGGCATTCAGCTGGTCCCTACTGAGCTAGCCAAATTTTTTAGGATATTGATTGGCTGCAACTGCTGATTGAGGAACATTTTCCAACATGTCCCTCAACAGAAGTCGATTAAACAATCTACTTTTGTCAAGTGGAGATGGCCATGTGCTGGTCAACATTTTGGGTGGTCCATGCTGAACTGGCTGAGTTTCCAGGATATTTATTGGTTGCAGCTGCTGATCGAGGACAATTATTCAACATGTTCCTCAACAGAAGTCGATCAAACAATTAACTTCTGTTGGCTACAAATGTTGAGCAAACTTCTGTCAACTGGGGATGGCCATGTGCTGATCAACATTCGGATGGTCCCTGCTGAACTGGCTTCCTTTCCAGGATAGCGATGCTGGGACATTGGCTGCAGCCGCTGAGCGAAGAAAATTCTCCAACATGAATCTATCTCTATCGATAGATAGATAGATAGATAGATAGATAGATAGATAGATAGATAGATAGATAGATAGATAGATAGATAGATAGATAGATAGATAGATAGATAGATAGATAGATATCGATATAGAGATATACATATATATATATATTTTGTCATGATCCTTCTTCTCCCACCAGCCCGTAAAGCCCCACTTTCTTCTATCCTATTTTTTGTCTACAAATCAGGGGTATGGGCCTCAATACACGGTACCTTTTTTTGTCTCTCTCTCTCTCTCTATATATATATATATATATATATATATATATATATATATATATATATATATACTGTATATATATATATATATATATACTTTGTATATATATATATATATATATATATATACACATATCATGACATGGGCCCCATGTCATGATACACAAAAACACAAACTCAGCCAAACGATATAACTAAACATATACATAAATAAATAAAAAATAAAATTAAGAAATGAAACAAAATATAAATAAATCAATTTGAAAAAAAAAAAAAAAAAAAAAAAAAACCTTACACAATATCATGACATGGGCTCCGAAGAGGTTAAAACTGGTCAGATTTTGAAACACCAATAGAACAACACAGTCAAAAAAAAAAAAATAAAATGAAAAAAAAAAAAAGAGAAAACCCTTACACAATATCATGGCATGGGCTCCAGAGAGGTTGAAACTGGTCAGATTTTGACTTTTAAAGCAAAAGCACATAATACGCCGTGTCAGAATAAAACACCACAGTCATATCAGAGATGAATTGTTGCGACCTTTCCAAATTGCCACACGTGAACTCAGGCGTGAACATTTCCGTATTACTTTGACTCTTCGAAATGGTGGGGAGGAATAAAGAAAGGTGACTTTCAATTGAAGGCCAAACCTATCATGACCTGCAAACGAAAATTGTACTAAAGGATATCTAAAGGCCAGGCACAAACATTCAGTAATATAGAAACTACAAGAATATGGGTTTATCCATTGTTGTGGGGTTTTTCTTTTTTGTATGCACTTCTTGGAAAAAGAAAAGCTGACAATCCACACCCGATTTTGGCCAACTGTCCCTACTCAAGCTGACTCATAAGGGGGTGGTAGAATAGTTTGAGTTTGGCCACTAGGTGGCAACCTCCCCAGGATAATAACAGTGGGTTGAGTTAGAGTGAGAGAGTTAGAGTTCAGGCGGACAGTCTGAGAAGACAGAAGGTACATTGTGAAGCTGGGCACCATTGGTCTAGATAGGGATCTTCCTGGAGAGATAGAACCATTCCAGCAAGTAGTACTCCCTGGTTTGGGGATCCCTTGAGAGGTCCTGGTACCTTAGATAGGACTGTTACTGGGGATATGACAAAGAATTTACAATGTGGTGCAAGTAAAGCATTGAAAATTACTGTACTTGTCTCAGTTTTAGGTGGTTGTACTTAGAAATGGTTATACTTAGAAGTAGTACCCTGCCCAGCCAAGCAGGAAGTGGGGAAGTGTCATGTCAAGGAACTGTGCATGTGATGGTGAACTGTATACTTTGTTTGCTCCCTCAGGGAGTGTCAGGGACCCAATACCCTGTGCAGGCGCACTGGCGTCGCTAACCGGCGAAAATCTATGCGCATGCGCTGAGGCTACGTTGGGTAGTTTGCGGCTATCTTGCGTTGGCGCATGCGCACGCAATCCGCCTTTGGCGCCGAATGGCCTATTTAAAGCCAGTGATCACTCTGAGTCATTGCTGTGTGATCATCAACTCTCCTGTATCCTGTGCCTGTTATATCTGCTGTTCCTGTTTACCTGACCGGCTTGTCTTTGGATTCTGATTGTTCCTGTTTACCTGACCCGGCTTGTCTTTGGATTCTGATTACCTGCTGCCTGCCCTGACCTTGGCTTGTTCTGACTATCCTCCTGTCTCGTCCTGATCTGTTTACTTGCTACGGGCTATTGGTCCTGGACCTGTTCCTGGCTCACCCAGGGAATCCGGGGGTCGCGACCTGGTGTTAGCAAGCAGCCAAGTCCATCCCCACCATCTGGGGCCCTGGTTAAAACCGGCTAACACTTAGACTCTGCGCCTCTGGTGAACCTGTGCCACGCTAGTCACCCGGTAAGCCACTCCTCTTACGTCAGGCTCTGCCACGTTACCCTGTGACAGGGAGTGAGGCCCACACTAACATGAGAATAGGCTGGAGGCCTGTTGGTGGTACCCAGGGATGAAATGTTGCAGCACCAACATTTTCTTGGTCCGGCTTGCAAACTTATAAAACAAGGATTTATATGAATGTTCAAATCTACAGTCTAAATCAAACTGTCACATATCCGGTCTGAGGCTGATTTGACGAGAGGGCTTCCCTTGTGGCTAAGTGCCAAGCAACCCTGAAGGTGCAGGGAGAGAGAACAGGGAGTGCCAGGCTCAAAGAAGCACTGGTGTTGTTTATGTAGATCTGCTGGAAGCAGCTGGAAGGTTCTGGCACTCTCAGTGCCTCCTATCACATTTATTCCGGGTGATTTCCATCTACCTAGACAGAAGAAACACATATAGGTGTGTTTCCCTTTAAGGCTGAAGCTGTCATCACCCAGCGCCGGACTAGATGGCTATTTAGGGCGTCGGTTCTCACTCACATGTGTTCGTTCAAACACCAGTACCTGGATACTAATCTTGCTTGAAGCTTCCATGCTTGCAAGCTCTCCTCGCTGACGAACCTCGCTGCGCTGATCCCTGCATCCTGCTACTGGATCATCCGCATCTCCTGAGCGATCCTTCGGCTATCGCTATTAGTGCTAAGTACCCCACAGGGGAAATCTCTATAGACTTGTACTAGGCTTACACTATTTAGCTCTGCATAGCAAGGACTGTCTTTTACATCTGCATAACTAGATTGCTAGCTCTTGAGGCTACTGCTACTATTTCCTGCACTGGGTTGATCTCCTGTATGCACCTGCTACTCTGTCATCTGTTGTCATACATGATCGCTAACCCTTCCTGCATCCATCTGCACTGTCTCACCTCAAGTGTCTGTCACCTACCACTTCCACTCAAACCTATCCCTAAGACCTTTATCATTGTCTCACCACATGTATATAAAGTCACACTAGGAACCAGCTTAATTACTGTGTGAATTTACTGGCTGAAATAAGACCTTCCACACATGATGAGTCATTGAGGTTGGGATTGGTATCTCAGCATATCTCTTACATGACTACTGACGTGGAACTACTTCTGCAGCTGAAAATCCACACCTTATAAGAAACGCAAGGAGCGTTACAGCAGCACAGCAGAACTGCCTAGCTGTCAGCTCAGCTGGTCTGTCAGGACAGATAGCAGGACCTCCGTAGTCCCTGAAGATGTAGCGGAACCAGAGCAGTGACCACAGGCAAGATGGCACCCGATGAAGGCTGAAGAACCATGGTCAGAATGGTAGCCATAGTCACGCACAGGAAGTCAAGACCGGGAGTAGGCAGGTGCATGGTCAAGAACAGAGCTGAGGTCACTAACAGGAATCCATTGGAGCAAGCAGAGGAGTAGTCAAGAGCAAGCCAGGGTCATGCATGGTAGAGCAAGATAAGCCGAGTCCTTAGACCAAGCAGGGGTCAAAACCAGGGACCAGGCAGCAGAGAAGTCCAGAGGCAAGCCGAGTCGGTAACAGGTAATCCGTGGAAAGCAGGAAACACAGGAGCAAGAAGTATTGGCAGCTGAAGGTCATCCAGCAAAGTGCAGCCACTTAGGGGCTTTTGGTGCCAGTTCTAGCAGCAGATGTGCATGATTTGGGCAAACGAGCACAACCATGTAGTATTAGAAACCATGCAAGGTCTTTTCCTCAGCACATGAAAATTTTTACGCTGTCCCCTTTTCAGCCCATGCTCATGTTGGTTCCAAATAGCTCCCTGACACAAACACAGACCCACCCAAACTTAATGGCGATGAATGGGCCAATTGGGGATTTGAAGCAAAAAGGGAAAATTGAGGCGTCACACCACTGTTAAAAGGTCCAGATATGAATGTATTCCTAAAAAATCAGGGGGGGGGGGGCAATCCTAAGAGAAGCCAATGTCTTTCAGGGGTCTAAAAGCACAAGCTTCATCAGAGCTAGAAAAAAAACACAAGGACATCTTCATATCAATACAATATCCATATAATAATAATCAAAGAAACCCCATGCCTATGGAAAATTAAATGAAATCAATACTGTGTCCATCTCAATTAGGTGTATAATAATCTATATGTGAAATAGATCCTCACTGCTGCCACCTTCAACATAAAAACATACAAAGCAAATGAAAAATGGCAGTGTAACAATCTCTATAAGTAGAAAAAACAATGTGAAAAACAATGGTTATTTAACAGTAAAAGCTAATGTGACATGAAATAAAGTCCATATAATATGAAAACACCCGGAGGTGTTCTTAGTGTCGATAATGTGTCAAAAACTCTTTAAATCATAAAAACAACAGGGAAGTCTTCCTTAGGTGAAATCCGCTTCCAACTCCGTCTCCCGTGCAAAAATTGATCCCACTCCCCATGGGTGTGAACTCACCAGCTATTAAGACATTCCACTCTCATGGTTGGCAAACTAGCTATAATCAATTAGCTATAATCATTGTAAAAAACGTTCAGGCGTTTGCATATATGAATCACATAGGCATTTCTATGGTCTCCTGTCTCACCACCAATGGAGGCTGCCGGATCCATGTCCCGATGTCTCCTCTGGTTGCCATGTAGCCACGTCCCAACGTGTTTCTTCACTTCCGACCATCACAGGGGGTGGCTGCATGGCGTGGTGACTACATTTAAATATCCTCCCCTATGCTGCAGGTGAAATGGGCATGCACACCTGCAGCATAGGGGAAGATATTTAAATGTAGTCGTCGCGCCGTGCAGCCACCCCCCCCCTGTGACAAAGTTGAAAGTGACGAAACTCATCAGGGGCGTGGCTACATGGCGACCAGAGGAGACCCTGGGAAGTGGAGTCGGCAGCGTCCACCAGTGGTAAAATACATTTGAATTTGAATAGAATAGAAAATAATAAATTCAAATATAATAGAATGGAAAAGAAAATAATAGAAAAGAATAGAATAGAAGAGAAAAAAATTGAAAAGAATAGAATAGAAATAAAATAGCCATCTTCTGAAATTCGAGTTTCAAATAGAATACATTTACATTGAACATTAGAATAGAAAAGAAAATAATTATTGAATCACAATGTGCCTTGTTTTATCTAGACGTGTACCTTCTATTTTCAATGCATATTGCTGTACCATGTTTCCTTTGCCTTCAATAAAACCGTTTAAAAGAAGAAAAGAAAATAATATAATGGAAATGAATAGAATAGAATAAAATGAAATAGATTAGAATAAGCAATAGAAAAATAATAGAATAGAATAGAATGAATATAAATATGTAACTGTTTTCCGAAATTCTTATTTTGAAAATAATACATTTTAATGGAATAGAACTAAGAGAATATAATAGAAAAAAAAAAAAAAAAAAAGAATAGAATGGAAAATAGAAGACTACAATAGAAAAAAAAAAACTACAGAATAGAAAGAATATAACCATCTTCCAAAATTCGGATTTCGAATAGAATTATTTTTTTTTAGAATGGAATTCAATTGAAATGCAATTGAAATGCAATTGAAATGCAATTAAAATCAATTAAAATCAATCGTTACCCGGGTGAGCGGGAGGGGACGCCCCCCCCCTCCCGCCGCCTTCCGAGCACCCAGCCGGCACATCCGCCGGCTGGATGGAGTCCAGATGAATGCCGGGAACGGCTTTGATCGGGTCTCCGATGACGTAACCCGGAGGCGGCGTCCATGACGTCACGTCCGGGTTACTGTGCTGCAAAAGGCGGCAAATTTAAAAAACGGCTGTATGCAAAAATGCAGTTTTTGGCGTTTTGCATACATGGAAGTTTAGTGGAGGGGTTTGGGGTCTTTTAGACCCTCGATCCCTCCATAAAGAGTACCTGTCACTGCATATTGGTGTCACAAGGGATGTTTACATTGCTTGTGACAGCAATAAAAGGGATAAGATTTTTTTTTTAAAAAAAACCTGTAATAAAGTTAAAAAAATAAATAAATAAATAAATAGGAAAAAACAACTTTTAGCCGCCCCCGTCACCGTTAGCTCGCGCACAAAAAAAAAAACGTATACGGAAGTCAAGCCGCGAATGAAATCGGTGTACAAACCACACATGTGAGGTATCGCCGCGATCGCCAGAGCGTGAGCAATAATTTAAAAAAAAGAGCTACACTCTAACTCTAAACTGGTAACCGTTAAAAAAAGTAAAGCTTTGCCTATTGAGATCTCTATTGACCGTAGTTTGTCGCCATCCCACGGGTGCGCGCAATTTTAAACCGTAACATGTTGGGTATCTATTTACTCGGCGTGACACCATCTTTCACAATATACAAAAAAAATGGGCTAACTTTATTGTTTAGTATTTTTTAAATGCAGTGAAATGTGATTTTTCCAAATTTTTCCAAAAAAATGGCGTTTTAAAGACCGCTGCGCAAATACCGCGTGACAAAAAATATTGCAATGACCGACATTTTATTCTCCAGAGTCTTTGCTAAAAAAATATATATAATGTTTGGGGGTTCTAAGTAGTTTTCTAGGAAAAAATACTGATTTAAACAAAAAGTGTCCGAAATAGGCCTGGGGCTTAGCTCCCGTTCACACTAAGGCGACCTGGTCGCCTCACAGGTCGCCGTAGGTCGCCTTCCATAGGGAAGCTGCGGACCCGTTCTAATAGGAGCGACACAAGTCGCTCCGACTTAGAAAAAGGGTCCGGAGCTTCTTTGGGGCGACCAGGAGGCGACCGCCATAGACTTCAATGTTATGAAGTCCGTGGCGGCCGCTCTGAGGTCGCGGCGCGCTGCTCGCACCGCGACCTCCGAGGTCGCCACCCGAAGTCGGATCGCTTGCATGTGAACGGGGGCTTAAGTGGTTAAGTTGTTTGTTACCGTTGCATGGGCGTGCACATTTTTAAAGTTTGACATGTTTGGTATCTATTTACTCGGCGTAACTTCATTTTTTATATTTTACAAAAAAAAATAAAAAAGTGGGTTATATATTGTGTTTTTTTTTTGCATTAAAATTCAAAAAAGTGTATTTTTTCCAAAAATACTGTGTGACATAAAACATTGCAAAACTTACCAATTTTTTCTCTAGGGACCCTGCTTTAAAAAAATATATATATCATGTTTAAGGATTCTAAGTAATTTGTTATAAAAAAAATACTGATTGTAATACAGTATGTGAACAAAAAGTGCCAGAAATGGCCCGGACTGGAAGTCATTCATTTTGACTAAACTTAGGTGGTAACCTGGCTTTTAAAGTGTTGCCTATGAATAGTAACATTTATGATGTTTGTCACCATTGCATGGGCAAGCCCAATTTTAAAGCATGACATGTTTGGTATCTATTTACTCAGCGTAAAAAAACTAAAAAAAAAAAAAAACAAATTGGGTTATAGATTGTGTTTTTTTTTTGCATTAAAATTCAAAAAAGTGTATTTTTTCAAAAAATACTGTGTGATATAAAACACTGTAAAACTTACCAATTTATTCTCTAGGGCCCCTGCTTTAATAATAAATATATATATATATATATATATATATATATATATATATATATATATATATATATATATAATGTTTAAGGATTCTAAGTAATTTTTTAGTAAAAAATACTGATTGTTATATGTGAACAAAAAGTGCCAGAAATGGCCCAGACTGGAAGTTAAATTTGACAACACTTAGGTGGTAATCTGGCTTTTAAAGCGTTGCCTATGAATAGTAACATTTATGATGTTTGTCACCATTGCATGGGCAAGCCCAATTTTAAAGCATGACATGTTTGGTATCTATTTACTCAGCGTAAAAAAAACTAAAAAAAAAAAAAAAACAAAAACAAAAAAAAAAAAAAAAATTGGGTTATAGATTGTGTTTTTTTTTTGCATTAAAATTCAAAAAAGTGTATTTTTTCAAAAAATACTGTGTGATATAAAACACTGTAAAACTTACCAATTTATTCTCGCAGGGCCCCTGCTTTAATAATAATATATATATATATATATATATATATATATATATATATATATATATATATAATGTTTAAGGATTCTAAGTAATTTTTTAGTAAAAAATACTGACTGTTATATGTGAACAAAAAGTGCCAGAAATGGCCCAGACTGGAAGTTAAATTTGACAACACTTAGGTGGTAACCTGGCTTTTAAAGCGTTGCCTATGAATAGTAACATTTATGATGTTTGTCACCAATCCCAATTTTAAAGCATGACATGTTTGGTATCTATTTACTCAGCGTAAAAAAAAAAAAAAAAAAAAAAAATTGGGTCATAGAATGTGTTTTTATTTTTTATTTGCATTAAAATTCAAAAAAGTGTATTTTTTCGAAAAATACTGTGTGACATAAAACATTGTAAAACTTACCAATTCATTCTCTAGGGCCCCTGCTTTAAAAAGAATATATATATATATATATATATATATATATATATATATATATATATATATTTTTTTTTTTAAAGGGTCACACAGTATTTTTCGAAAAAATTTTAATGCAAAAAAACACAATCTATAACATAATTTTTTTTTGTTTTTATTTGTTTTTTTTAAGCAGGGTCCCTAGAGAATGAGTTGGTAAGTTTTACAATGTTTTATGTCACACAGTATTTTTCGAAAAAATACACTTTTTTGAATTTTAATGCAAATAAAAAATAAAAACACATTCTATAACCCAATTTTGTTTATTTATTTTTTATTTTTTTTTTTACGCTGAGTAAATAGATACCAGGATTCTAAATAATTTTCTAGTAAAAAATACTGATTGTTATATGTGAACAAAAAGTGCCAGAAATGGCCCAGACTGTTAAATTTGACAAAACTTAGGTGGTAATCTGGCTTTTAAAGTGTTGCCTATGAATAGTAACATTTATGATGTTTGTCACCAAGCCCAATTTTAAAGCATGACATGTTTGGTATCTATTTACTCAGCGTAAAAAAAAACAAAAACAAAATTGGGTTACAGAATGTGTTATAGAATGTGTTTTTATTTTTTATTTGCATTAAAATTCAAAAAAGTGTATTTTTTCGAAAAACACTGTGTGACATAAAACATTGTAAAACTTACCAACTCATTCTCTAGGGACCCTGCTTTGAAAAAAAAAAATATATACATATACATATATATATAATGTTTAAGGATTCTAAGTCATTTTCTAGTAAAAAATACTGATTGTTATATGTGAACAAAAAGTGCCAGAAATGGCCCAGAATGGAAGTTAGATTTGACAAAACTTAGGTGGTAACCTGGCTTTTAAAGTGTTGCCTATGAATAGTAACATTTATGATATTTGTCACCAATCCCAATTTTAAAGCATGACATGTTTGGTATCTATTTACTCAGCGTAAAAAAATAAATAAATTGGGTTATAGAATGTGTTTTTATTTTTATTGGCATTAAAATTAAAAAAAGTGTATTTTTTCGGAAAAAAATTGTGTGACATAAAACATTGTAAAACTTACCAACTCATTCTCTAGGGACCCTGCTTAAAAAAAAAAAAAAAAAAAAAATTGGGTTATAGATTGTGTTTTTTTGCATTACATTTTTTTCCAAAAATACTGTGTGACATAGAACATTGCAAAACTTACCAATTTATTCTCTAGGGACCCTGCTTTAAAAAAAAAAAAAAAAAAAATTGGGTTATAGATTGTGTTTTTTTGCATTAATTTTTTTCCCAAAAATACTGTGTGACATAGAACATTGCAAAACTTACCAATTTATTCTCTAGGGACCCTGCTTTAAAAAAAAAAAAAAAAAAAAAAAATATATATACATATATATATATATATATATATATATATATATATACATATATATATATATATATATATATATATATATATATATATATATAATATTTAAGGATTTTTAAGTAATTTGTTATAACGAAAATACTGATTTTTATATATGAACAAAAAGTGCCAGAAATGGCCCGGAATGGTTGTCATTAACTTATGTTGTTTGTCAGCATTGCACGGGCATATATAATATTTAGGGATTCTAAGTAATTTGTTATAAAAAAAATACTGATTGTAATATGTGAACAAAAAGCGACAGAAATAGCCCGGACTGGAAGTCATTGAATTTGACCAAACTTAGGATTTTAGCGATTGGGTTTACATCTAATTAACCAATCAAAAAATATAACTGCTACCTTTTGTATTCAGCTCGGTTCCAACTTTAAATGAAACTTTTGAAACTTTTCCAATTCAGCAAAGCGGAACTTTAACAATCTGTACTTTGTAACTCTAAATGGTTCTTTCAATTCATTTTCAAATATAAACCAGACCCTCCGGGTGCTCATCATGTTGAATAGATCACCTTCATCTGCGGAAAACTTTTTACTTTTTCCTTTTTTTTTTTTATCCCCCAGCATCGGCTTTATCATCCACTTTCCAAAAGAAACACAATGTCTGGTTATGCCATTCCGCATAAGCAAACATAAAATATCTACAATGCTACTGAGAAGAAAGGTCATTTTGATTTCTCAATTTCAGCATTGCCAATACGTTTCCCACATAACATGAAGATGTTTCTTGTGTTAAAAGACTCCCCGCCGAGGGGATGATTGCTGACCCCTGTTGAAATACTGCCAGCGATTACGATAGCGAATAAAGCAGTAAATGTGTTTCAGAGTCACAGTTACATGATTAGATGTCTTAAAGTTACAATCCCGTCCTCCAAAAAAAAAAAAAGAATTCTATTCTATCACATCTTTCTAAATTACAGGTGGCCTTCTCTTTCAAACAGAAATTGCAATAATGTATGAGAGACCGAGCAGTCAAGAAAATAGGCCACGCTGTAACAGTTATTACACCTCGGCAGCTATGTTGAAACTTTAAAGCTGAACTCCAGTGCACAAAAACTCTCATTAAAAAAGGTTTCTCAATAGCCACAAAGAATAGAAATCCTCTTTTGTGCACCAAATGCATTTGCAAAATGTTCAGTGTCGGTGTTACCTTGTAAAAGTAGCAAAGACATCATTGCCGTGCTGTACGTAGCCTGAGTTGTGGGAGGGGCCCAGAAAGCTCCACCTACTGCAGCCCCGGCCATAATTTTTTGGGAATGGCACAAATAATAATTTTCACAAAGTCTTCTGCTTCAGTGTTTTTAGCTCTTTTTCTCAGAATTTACTATGGTATACTGAAGTATAATTACAAGCATTTCTTAAAGCGGTTGTATCCCCAAAAAGAAAAAGAAAAAAAAAACAAAACCTGCAGGATAATGGCATAATGTGCTAGTATGAATCGCATACTAGCACATTATTAAAGACTTACCTTAGAACGAAGCCCCGACACGGTCGTCCGTGAGGAGGCTGACATGTTCCCTTGGAGTTTCTTCCAGGTTCAGCAGCTCCGGCGCTGTGAGTGGCCGGACCCCGATTATGTCAGTCCCGCGCATGCGCGTGGGAGTTCACTTTTCGGCAAGGAGCCGGCAAGTAGCTCTAAAGGTCCGGCGTCTCTTTCGGGTTTGGCGGTTCTGGCACTGTGAGTGGTCAGAGCCCCAATGACATCACTCCTGTGCATGCATGCGTGTGGGAGTTCACTTTCCGGTAGGGAGCCGGCAAGGAGCTCTGAAGGACCGTCATCTCTTTCGGGTTTGGCGGCTCTGGCACTGTGAGTGGTCAGAGCCCCGATGACATCACTCCTGTGCATGCATGCGTGCGGGAGTTCACTTTCCGGTAGGGAGCCGGCAAGAAGCTCTGAAGGTCCGGCGTTTCTTCCGGGTTCGGCGGCTCCGGCGCTGTGAGTGACCGGAGCCCTGATGACGTCACTACCGTGCTTGCGCGTGGGAGTTCACTTTTCGGCAAGGAGTCGGCAAGGAGCTCTGAAGGTCCGTTGTCTCTTCCAGGTTCAGCGGCTCTGGCACTGTGAGTGACCGGTGCCCCGATGACATCACTCCTGTGTTCACTTTCCGGCAAGGAGCTCTGAAGGTCCGGCGTCTCTTTCGGGTTCGGCGGCTCCGGTGCTGTGAGTGACCGGAGCCCCGATTACGTCACTACCGCGCCTGCGTGCGGTAGTTCACTTTCCGGTATAGAGCTCTGATGGTCCAGCATCTCTGCCGGGTTCGGCGGCTCCAGCGATGTGAGTGACCGGAGCCCCGATGACGTCACTCCCGCGCATGCGCGCGGTAGTTCACTTTTGGGTAAGGAGCTTTGAAGGTCCGGCGTCTCTTCCGGGTTCAGCGGCTCCGGCGCTTTGAGTGACCGGAGCCCCGATGACGTCACTCATGCGCATGTGCGTGGCAGTTCACTTTCCAACAAGGAGCTCTGAAGGTCCGGCGTCTCTTCCGGGTTCTGCTGCAACGGCGCTGTGAGTGACCGGGGCTCCGATGACGTCACTCATGCGCATGCGTACAGGAGTTCACTTTCCGGCAAGGAGCCCTGAAGGTCCAGCGTCTCTTCTGGGTTCGGCGGCTCCGGCGCTGTGAGTGACCGGAGCCCCGATGACGTCACTAATCCGCATGCGCGCGGGAGTTAACTTTCCGACAACGAGTCGGCAAGGAGCTCTGAAGGTCCGGCAAGATACGCCACACTTTCAGAGCACATGCTCCACTGGTGTCAATGGCTGCATGCACGATGAATATCTCCTAAACCGTGCAGGTTTAGGAGATATTAATTTTACCTACAGGTAAGCCTTATTGTAGGTCTTATTATAGGCTTACATGTAGGCAAAAGTTAAATAAGTGGAGCATACTACCGCTTTAAGTGTCAAAGGCTTTTATTGACAATGACATGAAGTTTATGCAAGGAGTCAATATTTGCAGTGTTGACCCTTTATCAAGACCTCTGCAGTTCGCCCTGGCATGCTGTCAATCATCTTCTGGGTCACATCCTGACTGATGGCAGCCCATTTTCCCATAATCAATGCTTGGTGTTTTTCAGAATTTGTGGGGTTTTTTTTGTTCACCCGCCTCTTGAGGATTGACCACAAGTTCTCACTGGGACTAAGATCTAGGGAGTTTCCTGGCCATGGACTCAAAATTCCAATGTTTTTTTCTTCAAGTCACTTAGTTATCACTTTTGCCTTATGGCAAGGTGCTCCATCATGCTGGAAAAGGAATTGTTTCTCACCAAACTGTTCTTGGATGGTTGGGAGGAGGTTTTTGTACCATTCCTTACTCATGGTGGTGTTCCTAGACAAATTGTGAGTATATATATATATATATATATATTATATATATATATATGAATAAAATATTTACAAAAAAAGTGAGGGTGTACTTACTTATACAGTGCCTTGCGAAAGTATTCGGCCCCCTTGAACTTTGCGACCTTTTGCCACATTTCAGGCTTCAAACATAAAGATATAAAACTGTAATTTTTTTTGAAGAATCAACAACAAATGGGACACAATCATGAAGTGGAACAAAATGTATTGGATATTTCAAACTTTTTTAACAAATAAAAAACTGAAAAATTGGGCGTGCAAAATTATTCATCCCCCTTAAGTTAATACTTTGTAGCGCCACCTTTTTCTGCGATTACAGCTGTAAGTCACTTGGGGTATGTCTCTATCAGTTTTGCACATCGAGAGACTGAAATTTTTGCCCATTCCTCCTTGCAAAACAGCTCGAGCTCAGTGAGGTTGGATGGAGAGCGTTTGTGAACAGCAGTTTTCAGTTCTTTC
The DNA here is from genome assembly GCF_965119305.1 of Pelophylax lessonae. Classification (NCBI taxonomy): domain Eukaryota; kingdom Metazoa; phylum Chordata; class Amphibia; order Anura; family Ranidae; genus Pelophylax; species Pelophylax lessonae. The sequence goes on from NC_138774.1 coordinate 19,866,316, forward strand.
CACAGATTCTCGATTGGATTCAGGTCTGGACTTTGACTTGGCCATTCTAACACCTGGATATGTTTATTTGTGAACCATTCCATTGTAGATTTTGCTTTATGTTTTGGATCATTGTCTTGTTGGAAGACAAATCTCCGTCCCAGTCTCAGGTCTTTTGCAGACTCCATCAGGTTTTCTTCCAGAATGGTCCTGTATTTGGCTCCATCCATCTTCCCATCAATTTTAACCATCTTCCCTGTCCCTGCTGAAGAAAAGCAGGACCAAACCATGATGCTGCCACCACCATGTATGACAGTGGGGATGGTGTGTTCAGGGTGATGAGCTGTGTTGCTTTTACGCCAAACATAACGTTTTGCATTGTTGCCAAAAAGTTTGATTTTGGTTTCATCTGACCAGAGCACCTTCTTCCACATGTTTGGTGTCTCCCAGGTGGCTTGTGGCAAACTTTAAGCAACACTTTTTATGGATATCTTTAAGAAATGGCTTTCTTCTTGCCACTCTTCCATAAAGGCCAGATTTGTGCAGTATACGACTGATTGTTGTCCTATGGACAGAGTCTCCCACCTCAGCTGTAGATCTCTGCAGTTCATCCAGAGTGATCATGGGCCTCTTGGCTGCATCTCTGATCAGTCTTCTCCTTGTATGAGCTGAAAGTTTAGAGGGACGGCCAGGTCTTCATAGATTTGAAGTGGTCTGATACTCCTTCCATTTCAATATTATCGCTTGCACAGTGCTCCTTGGGATGTTTAAAGCTTGGGAAATCTTTTTGTATCCAAATCCGGCTTTAAACTTCTCCACAACAGTATCTCGGACCTGCCTGGTGTGTTCCTTGTTCTTCATGATGCTCTCTGCGCTTTAAATGGACCTCTGAGACTATCACAGTGCAGGTGCATTTATACAGAGACTTGATTACACACAGGTGGATTCTATTTATCATCATTAGTCATTTAGGTCAACATTGGCTCATTCAGAGATCCTCACTGAACTTCTGGAGAGAGTTTGCTGCACTGAAAGTAAAGGGGCTGAATAATTTTGCACGCCCAATATTTCAGTTTTTTATTTGTTAACAAAGTTTGAAATATCCAATAAATTTTGTTCCACTTCATGATTGTGTCCCACTTGTTGTTGATTCTTCACAAAAAATTACAGTTTTATATCTTTATGTTTGAAGCCTGAAATGTGGCAAAGGTCGAAAAGTTCAAGGGGGCCGAATACTTTCGCAAGGCACTGTATATATATATCTATATATATATATATATATATTACAAAATTAAAATAAGATCCACTGGTCCTAGAACCCAGTAGGATTGAAGGGTATGGGACTATAGTCCCATACCCTTCAATCCTACTGGGTTCTAGGACCAGTGGATCTTATTTTAATTTTGTACTATCAGCCAGGGACGAGGATCTGATATCAGAAACTAGGTTAATCCATTTCATACAATATATATATATATATATATATATATATATATATATATATATATATATATATATATATATATTATCATCATTATTATTATTAATAATAATAATAATAATAATAATAATAATAATAATAATAATAATAATAATATAATAGTACCAATAATAACATAATTCAAGAATCATGCGAATTCAGATTTTCTACACACAGAGAATTTTCAGAACATGTCAGTAACAATAAATGGAGTGGGCGCATTACAACAGAGTTCTATATAATGTGAGTTTATGTTGGTCGTACAACACCAAACAATATGAATAAAAATGTGAACAGGTTCAAAACATATCACTGCATGTGATGAATGGCCTAATTTATTTGAACTCCTGTCAAATGGATCTCAACTCGGTGACCCGAAGACCCCGATGCTTTTCACTTTAAACCCGCTGGTAATTAACTGGAGAGGCTGGGTCCTTTTCACTTGGGTTATGTTCAGAAGTGAAGAAGTCATGGACATCTAATTAATTGTCTTGCATTACACAGGAGAAGCCACAAGCGAGAGGTCTACTCCCCCACCACACGAGTCGGAGGGGAAAGAGTTCAGCTGTACAGTATACAGTAATATACAAACAGTAATTTATAGTACGTAGGCGAAGAAGAATAATGACATGGATTTTTAAAATCTGGGGAAAAAAACAACATATATAATAACAAACTATACATAGAAAATTTCTATTAAATTAAAGAAGTGGAACTTTCAGTAATGTCACAAGTCTACATGAATATACCACTGCTCAAAAAAATTAAAGAAACACTTTTTAATTGTGCCTATAGCATCAAGTCTATAAACTCTTAAGATATTGTTCTGGTCAGTGAAGTAGCAGAGGGGTTGTTAATCAGTTTCAGCTGCTTTGGTGGTAATGAAATTAACAACACATGCACTAGATGGGCAACAATGAGATGACCTCCAAAACAGGAATGCTTTTACAGGTGAAGGCCACGGACATTTATTTTCCCTACTCATCTTTTCTGAGTGTTTTTCACTAGTTTTGCATTTGACTAGCCCTGGACCCTACAGAGCAGTGGTTCTCAACTCCGGTCCTCAGGACTAACAGGCCAGATTTTAAGTATTACCTTGGGGAGATGCAGACTAGAGTACTGCAATCACTGAACAGCAAATTATATCACCTGTGATGTATTTCAGTTATCTTGCAAACCTGGCCTGTTAGTGGGTCCTGAGGACCGGAGTTGAGAGCCACTGCTATAGAGGTTGCACAGGCAGTCTAACTAATCCAGAATGGCACATCAATACGTGCCATTGCCAGAAGGTTTGCTGTGTCTCCCAGCACAGTTTTAAGAGTATGGAGGAGATTCCAGGAGACAAGCAGTTACGGTTTGGGTTGACCATCGGTTCAAACCCGAACATTGACTGTTCGAAATTCGGCCGAATTCCAAACTTTTTGCTGAAAAAGTTTGGAATTCGGCAACCAGAACCGACCAAAATGCAATGGGACAGGAAGTGGGCTTTAAAAGCCTGTGATTGGACCAGAACCATCAGTAAAAGCCAATTGAGGGGGCAGGAGGATGCTAGGAATGTGATTGGAGTGACTAGGGGGTCCAGAGGCCAATCAGTAGTGAATACGCCCCCCAGTATATAACATAGCCCCGCCAAATCGCTAGCACTGTAATACAGGGGCTGTGGAAGAGAGTGGAAGCAGTTCTGTTACTTCTGCTGCAAATGTGTCATTTAGCAATTATTAGTGTGAGGAAAGAGATATCTAGTGTAGTTAGGGTACTATATACCACTATAGTTAGATTCAATAATCTAGTTTCTGTAGGGAAAGTGTTAAGTGTCAGGGTGACCGTAGTGTAGTGTAGGGTGAACTGACTCTGACTGCTATGGCAGGGTGACCAAACCCTTCCATGTCAGGGTGACCGCCATAGAAAAAAGATTGTTTCTATTAGAATTGCAGTAGAGCAGGGTAGTGGCTCCGCTACTTTCACACCTGGCCGTTTTTGTTTCAGGCGTTTATTGGGCTTTTTTGTGGACATCTTTGGAGGCAGGCATGACATCTGAACTTCTGTGTAGGCGTATATACACACACACACATATATGTATATATACACCTACACACATATAGGTGTGAAAGTAGCAGAACCCTATGCCTGCGCTAATAAAATTATTCGCAGGCATAGGGCTCTGCTCGTATTACACCTATATGTGTGTATGTGTATATATACATATAAGTGTGTGTGTATATATACCCCTATACAGAAGTTCAGATGTTATGCCTGCCTCCAAAGACGCCCAAAAAATGCCCAAAAAAATGCCTGCAACAAAAACACCCAGGTGTGTTGTTACAGGCGTTTTTTTGGGCATTTTTTAGGCGTCTTTGGAGGCAGGCATAACATCTGAACTTCTGTATAGGGGTATATATACACACACATATATGTATATATACACATACACACATATAGGTGTGATAGGAGCGGAGCCCTATGCCTGCAAATAATTTCATTAGCGCAGGCATAGGGTTCTCTATAATCAGAGTGACTCTGATATAATGGATGTCTCTAATGGGGGTCTGATAGAAGGAGATTGATCTGAAGGAGGTCTCTAAGGGGTTGCTGATATAAGGGGTTTTTCCCTGATCTAATAGAGGTCTCTAAGGGGGGGGGGGGTGCTGATCCAATGGTGGGTCTGTAAGGGGCACCTTTACTCCAATCTAATGAAGGTCTCTAAGGGGGGGTCTCTATGAGCGAGTTTGGGGTGGAGGAACGTGACTGGCCTGCACAGAGTTCTGACCTCAACACCTTTGGGATGAATTAGAGCGTCCAACATCAGTGCCTGACCTCACAAATGCTCTTCTGGTAGAATGGTCGAACATTCCCATAGACACACTCCTAAACCTTGTGGACAGCCTTCCCAGAAGAGTTGAAGCTGTTATAGCTGCAAAGGGTGGGCCAACTCAATATTGAACCCTACGGACTAAGACTGGGTTTTATAATTCTTTAAGAGCCAGTTCACATTAGCGCGACATGACTCCTTACTACTTCGGGAGGCGACTTGTCAGTCCCGTGCACCACGACTTCGGAGCGACTTGCAGGGACTTCACATAATGGAAGTCTATGCAAGTCGCTCCGAGGTCACCCCGAAATAGTACAGGACCCTTTTTCGAAGTCGGAGCGACTTGTGTCGCTCCTATTAGAACGGGTCCTGTAGCGGTCAATGGACCGCGAGGGAGCGCGACTTGTCAGGCTGACAAGTCACCTGACAAGTCGCGCTAATGTGAACCGAGTCTAATACTCATTTTTCAATAAAGTTTTTTTTATGGAAAATAAAAAGACTGGGATGCCAATAAAGATCATGTGCATGTAAAGGCAGGCGTCCCAAAACTTTTGACAATATAGTGTAGTTTACTATTCATCCATCCTAAATTATCCCTTGCAGCAGCAGAGGGGAGAGGAGGGATGCTGGTATCACTGCAGGGGGGAGACGGGGCATCAGGAAGCAGGGAGAATTGGCACCACACGGGGTGATTAGGATGTGCCCAGGCACACCTGGCACACCCTGTACACACGCCACGCCACACAACAGTTACATTTAAAACCCTAATTCCCTTTGTGTTCTATATTTTCACTTTTTTTTTTTTTTTTGCTTTACATTACTTATTGTATCCTTTAGCTCTTGGTTAACTTTTGAAAACTTTGATTAATGCTAAGAATAAATAAAAAATAATAATAATAATTAAACTAGTTAAAAAAAAAAGTGAACTTTTTTTTTTTCCAGTAAAAAGCAAAGTTGTAAAATGTTCTTTTTTCTGAGAATGGTGTCTTTGCATTGATCCGCTGAGGTAAGCCTGTGGGCAAAGGTCAAATAAGCAACGGGGCTTGGATTAAATTGTATACTGGTAGCGCATGATAATGGCTCAAGCAGAAGCCATGGCTTTCATTGCTAAGTGTACGTGGCTGTGTGTCAATCAACATCTCCCACATGTACCTGGGCAAAAATGAGCATCTAGAAATAATAGGGCTTTATGTCATATAAAATATCTTTTCCCTTCACAGCTCCTTAGTAGCTTTTAATCCATTCTTCCATGTGCCAGAGTTTAAAGAGACCCTGTCACCAAAGTGCAGGTAAAAGCTCAGAAACAAAAACACAAAAAAAAAAAAAAAAAATCAAGTATCTTAAACTCCAATGCAATTTTTCTCAACCTTTTTTAAGTCAAGGCACCCTTTACAATTGTAGACAATCTCAAGGCACCCTTTAAAATCACATGTGTCAGACACAAGGCCCGGGGGCAGAATCTGGCCCTCTGGGCCATTTCATGTGGCCCTTGCAGCCAAGGCTTTTTTTTTAATCAGAACGTGGTGAAACTCAATTCCCCCACCTTTGGCTCTCGCCCGCTGCTCTCTGCTCAACACTATCACTTGTAAATATAGAAGCCTTCTGAGTTTACAAGGACAGCTTTCTTCTTGGTGGCTCTCGGCTCTCACATATACCTGCCTGCCCTGCATGCACTCATGGTGTGGACAGGTGATGACCAATGATCTCCCTGCAAGTACACAGTACACTCCTTAATTCTGCACTCTGTACACAGTACACTCCCTAATCCTGCAATCTGTACACAGTACACTCCTTAACTCTGCACTCTGTACACAATACACTCCTTACCTCTGCACACTCCTTAACTCTGCACTCTGTACACAATACACTCCTTAACTCTGCACACTCCTAACTCTGCACTCTGTACGTAGCACACTCCTGAACTCTGCACTCTGTACGTAGCGCACTCCTGAACTCTGCACTTAGTACGTAGTGCACTTCTGAACTCGGCACTCTGTACGTAGCACACTCCTGAACTCTGCACTCTGTATGTAGCACACTCCTGAACTCTGCACTCTGTACGTAGTGCACTCCTGAACTCTGCACTCTGTACGTAGTGCACTCCTGAACTCTGCACTCTGTACGTAGCACACTCCTGAACTCTGCACTCTGTACGTAGCGCACTCCTGAACTCTGCACTCTGTACGTAGCACACTCCTGAACTCTGCACTCTGTACGTAGTGCACTTCTGAACTTTGCACTCTGTTCATAGCACACTCCTGAACTCTGCACTCTGTACGTAGTGCACTTCTGAACTCGGCGCTCTGTACGTAGCACACTCCTGAACTCTGCACTCTGTATGTAGCACACTCCTGAACTCTGCACTTAGTACGTAGTGCACTTCTGAAGTCGGCACTCTGTACGTAGCACACTCCTGAACTCTGCACTCTGAACTCTGTACGTAGTGCACTCCTGAACTCTGCACTCTGTACGTAGTGCACTCCTGAACTCTGCACTCTGTACGTAGCACACTCCTGAACTCTGCACTCTGTACGTAGCACACTCCTGAACTCTGCACTCTGTACGTAGCGCACTCCTGAACTCTGCACTCTGTACGTAGCACACTCCTGAACTCTGCACTCTGTACGTAGTGCACTTCTGAACTCTGCACTCTGTTCATAGCACACTCCTGAACTCTGCACTCTGTACGTAGTGCACTTCTGAACTCGGCGCTCTGTACGTAGCACACTCCTGAACTCTGCACTCTGTATGTAGCACACTCCTGAACTCTGCACTCTGCACATAGCGGACTCCTTAACCCTGCACTCTGTACGTAGTGCACTCCTGAACTCTGCACTTTGTACGTAGCACACTCCTGAACTCTGCACTCTGTACGTAGCACACTCCCCTTAGATTGGTAGTCAGTGAGAAGAATGGTCATTATATTGGTGGTCAGTGGGAAGAATGCCCTTTAAATTGGTGATCACTGGGAAGAATGTTCCTTACATTGGTGGTCAGTGGAAAGAATGCTCCCTACATTGGCGGTCAGTGGAAAGAATGCTCCCTACATTGGTGGTCGGGGGAAGAATGCTCCTTACATTGGTGGTCAGTGGAAAGAACGATCCTTACATTGGTGGTCAGTGGGAAGAATGCTCCTTACATTGGTGGGAAGAATGCTCCTTACATTGGTGGTCAGTGGGAAGAATGCTCCTTACATTGGTGGTCAGTGGGAAGAATGCTCCTTACATTGGTGGGAAGAATGCTCCTTACATTGGTGGTCAGTGGGAAGAATGCTCACATTGGTGGTCAGTGGGAAGAACGATGCTTGCATTGGTGGTCAGTGAGAAATAATGCCCCCCATGCAGTGGTGGTCAGAATATTACCCATACAAACAGCTATAAAGATGATCAGTATCATGCTGCAGTCTGTGCTAAGTGGCATTGGCCCCAGAACTATGCAGGTATCACCAAAGGGGAGATCAGTCAGTCAGCCAGCCAAAGCTCAAGGAACCCCTAGCAACATCTGGAGGAACCCTGGTTGAGAATGGCTGCTTTAGCTGCTTTAAATATCCCTTGTGACAGCAATAGGTAGTGATAGGTACTTTTTATGGAGAGATCTCTCAGCTGCCCTTAAAAGCATCTGATCACACCAAGATCGGTGTGATCAGATACTTTCCAAAATGAATACATTCTAACAATGATTGTCGCTTCCAGTTTCCTATACCATGGAGCTCTCTGGAGACCTTCCAGTCCTCCACGAGGTCTGTGGTACGCTGGCGGAACTGCCAACTGAACACTCAGGTCTCCTGGTGGGACAGGAGAGCCTGGAAAAGCCAGGAAAAGCATCGAGAGGGGAGAGGATAGCCCCTTCCACTGCTTGTAAAAGCAACTCAGCGGCTAATTAGTTGCTATGAATCTTGATTTTACAAGAAAGCCAACTGCTGGCTGAAAAACAATACCAGCTGCAGGCATCATGCCGGCATAACAACCTAAAGTCAAATGATGTACATGTACAAGATTTAGCATTAAGGACACAATATATTGTTAATTTTGTATTGCTCTGTTCATTCATCTGCAGATCAAAGGGATGAATGTAAATCTTCAAATTATGTCAGTTAAAGAAACCTGACAAGTAAAAAAAAGTATATATATATATTTTTTTTTAATTAAATGTTCCTCTGTCTTGATTTGTACACTGGTCCAAATCCTTTGGTAGAGGGGGGATTATGGTGTGGAGTTATTTTTCAGGGGTTGGTCTCGGTCCCTTAGTTCCAGTGAAGGGAACTCTTAAGGTGTCAGCATACCAAACATTTTAGACAATTTCATGCTCCCAACTTTGTGGGAAGAGTTTGGGGATGGCCCCTTCCTGTTCCAACATGACTGCCCACCAGTGCACAAAGCAAGGTCCATAAAGACATAGATGAGCGAGTCTGAGGTGGAGGAATTTGATTGGCCTGCACCTCAACCCCATAGAACATCTTTGGGATGAATTAGAGCAGAGACTGCAAGCCGGGCCTTCTCGTCCACAGCAGTGCCTGACCTCACAAATGCACTTCTGGAAGAATGGTCAAACATTCCCATAGACACACTCCTAAACCTTGTGGACAGCCTTCCCAGAAGAGTTGAAGCTGTTATAGCTGCAAAGGGTGGGCCAACTCAATATTAAACCCTACGGACTAAGACTGGGAAGCCGTTCATTTGCATGTAAAGGCAGGTGTCCCAATACTTTTGGTAATATAGTATATATATATATATATATATATATATACAGTGGGGATCGAAAGTTTGGGCATCCCAGGTAAAAATGTGTATTAACCACTTGCCGACCGCCGCACGACTATCTACGTCGGCGGTCAGCCCCTCACAGGCAAACTAACGTAGGGCTACGTTGCTTGCTTGTGAGGGTCTAGGGAGCGAGCGCGCGCCCCCGGAGGCGCGCTTCCGCTCCCGCGTGGTCACGGACCCCCCCGCGCGTGTGACCAGCGGACCCGATGTCCGCCGGCCACTCGGCGATCGGCGGGGGAGAGGGAGAATGTCAGGCAGCTTGTGTAAACAAGCTGCCTGTCATTCTCCTCGCTGTAAAGACACTGATCACATGGATCTACTATGTAGATCCATTGATCAGTGTCCTTACAGCTCAAGCCACAGCCAATCACAGTAGAAAGCACGCCCCTGGGGACACACACAGCCCCTCCCTCCCAAATAAAGTTAACCCCTCCACTACCAGTGTATTTTTACAGTAACAGTGCATATATATAGCACTGATTACTGTAGAAATGTCACTGGTAACCCCAAAAGTGTCAAAAATGTCAGTCAAGGGTCCGATCTGTCTGCCGCAATGTCGCAGTACCGCAAAAAAAATCGCAGATCGCCGCCATTAAGCGTTAAAAAAAAAAACAACAAAAATGACAAAAATCTTTCCCTTTGTTAGTAAACGCGATAACTTTTGCGCAAACCAATCAAAATACGCTTTTTGCGATTTTTTTTACCAAACATAGGTAGCATAAAACAAATTGGCCGAAAATGTTAAAAAATTTTGATTTTTACATTTTTTTGGGGGGAATTTCATATAAAAAAATGTGAAAAATATTGCTATTTTTGCAAAATTGACGCTCTTTTTTTGTTTATAGCGCGTGATCAAAAAATCGCACAGGTGATCAAATACCACCAAAAGAAAGCTCTGTTTGTGGGAAAAAAAGGACGCCAAATTCGTTTAGGTACAGCGTCGCACGACCGCGTGATTGTCCGTTAAAGTCACGCAGTGCCGAATCGCAAAATACCCCCTGGTCGGAATGGGGGTAAAATCTTCTGGGGCTTAAGTGGTTAATGTGCATAAAGAAGCCAAGGAAATATGGAAAAATCTCCAAAAGGCATCAAATTACAGATTAGACATTCTTATAATATGTCAACAAAAGTTAGATTTTATTTCCATCATTTACACTTTCAAAATAGCAGAAAACAAAAAAATGGCGTCTGCAAAAGTTTGGGCACCCTGCAGAGTTAATATCTTGTACTGCCCCCTTTGGCAAGTATCACAGCTTGTAAACGATTTTTGTAGCCAGCCAAGAGTCTTTCAATTCTTGTTTGAGGCATCTTTGCCCATTCTTCCTTACTAAAGTCTTCCAGTTCTTTGAGATTTCTGGACTGTCTGTCACGCACTGCTCTTTTAAGGTCTATCCATAGATTTTTAATTATGTTGAGGTCAGGAGATTGTGAAGGTCATGGCAAAACCTTCAGTTTACGCCTCTTGATGTAATCCCCCCGTGGATTTCGAGGTGTGTTTAGGATCATTATCCATTTGTCGAAGCCATCCTCTCTTTAACTTCAGCTTTTTTACAGATGGCATCAAGTTACCATCCAAAATTTGCTGAAATTTTATTGAATACATTTTTCCTTCTACTCGTGAGATGTGCCCTGTGCCACTGGCTGCAATACAACCCCAAAGCATGATTGATCCACCCCCATGCTTAACAGTTGGACAGAGGTTCTTTTCATTAAATTCTGTGCCCCTTCTTCTCCAAACTTTCCTTTGCTCATTCCAGCCAAAAAGTTCAATTTTAACCTCATCGGTCCACAGAACTTGTTTCCAAAATGCATCAGGCTTGTCTATATGTTCATTTGCAAAGTTCAAACGCTGATTTTGTGGTGAGGACGTAGAAGAGGTTTTCTTCTGATGACTCGTCCATGAAGACCATATTTGTACAAGTATCTCTTTATAGTGGAATAGTGTACCACAACTCCACTGTCTGCCAGATCTTTCTGGAGGGATTGTGCAGTCAAACGTGGGTTTTGAATTGTTTTTCTCACAATCCTGCGAGCTGTTCTGTCTGATATTTTTCTTGGTCTTCCAGATCTTGCTTTAACTTCCACTGTTCCTGATGACTGCCATTTCTTAATTACATTCCAAAACCGAAGATATTGACATCTGAAAATGCTTTGCTATCTTCTTATAGCCTTCTCCAGCTTTGTGAGCGTTGACTATTTTCAGTTTCAGTTTTCTAGACAACTGCTTAGAAGATCCCATGGTGCTGATTGTTGGGGCAAGGTTAGATGAGTCTGGGCATTTAAAACCTTTGAGATTGACATCACCTGGTCTTCCCAGACGATGATTGAGAACAATCCATGACACTGGCAGGTCTCAGCCTTGCAAAGGGGGCAGTGCATGCTATAAATTCTGCAGATGCCATTTTTTTTGTTTTCTGTAATTTTGAAATTGTCAATGATGGAAATAAAATCTAACTTTTGTTGACATATTATAAGAATGTCTAATCTGTAATTTGATGCCTTTTGGAGATTTTTCCATCTTTCCTTGGCTTCTTTATGGACATTAATACGAATTTTTACCTGGGGTGCCCAAACTTTCGATCCCCACTGTATATATATGCACACACACACACACACACACACACATTACCTTGCTATCTTAAGTAATTACAAAGTTGTTGCCAAATCAAAGGTCCATATCAGGAATGTAAAAACTGCTCTAGTCAATAGGGGGTGGACAGGTGTGAGAGGGAAAGTGGTTAAAGTAGAACTGAAGGTAATTTTCATAAAGTGTGCATAAAGTAATAGAGAGTTATGACCCCTGCCATTATCTTTTTTCCATCTCTGTCCCATTGGGGAGATTTCCCTTCACTTCATGTTCCATAGCAACAGCAGGAAGTGAGACTACAACCTACAAAGTACCTACAAAGTAAAAAAAAAAATTCCTGGTTGTCACCAGGATCACCAAAATCCATGTAAAAGAAACACAGACAGCAATAAAACCTGACAGGGGTTCTAAGCCCTCTCCACTCTATCCCAAAAAAAAAAAAAAAAATCCTTAAACTATATTTAAGGTAAGAATGAAAACCTCGAGTCTTCAAAAACATATCAGAAATGGCAGCTCCAATAATCCTACCACGACTAAGGGTTTCGTTAGTTTCTTGCTCGAGGCGTGAAGTTGTATGAAAAAGTTTTTCTTCTAAAAAGTACAAAAAAGAAACAAAATAATAATATAATACATAAATAAATCCTGTACAGATTACCAACTCCTCTGTGCCGGTCTTCTTCCTATAAATAAATGATAATTTGTCTTTGTTGCGAATTGGATGTTACTATTGGAAATAGAAATCTTTTTGTAGAGTGGTTTGAAGCAGCTGATAAGGGTCCTGTAAATCATTCAGCAGGTGGCTTTAGCAGCATCATCAGAATCTCGGCAAGACATTGATGAGAATGGTTTATAGGAACAATTTTGTTACAAAATGATGTTCGTCTCTGTGTGATGGCCATGTGTCTTCATATGGAGAGCCATCCAATCCCTCAAACTAGCGATGGATTGGCTTTAGAGGACCGATAAATATAAACTACCAAACGGTTTTCTTTTATAAAAAAAAAAACTCTGTTAAAGAACGTCATGCAAAAAAAAAAAAAAAAAAAAGCAACACAGACAGCTAGTTGTTAATAGCAAATCAGTAAATGCTAAATCTGCAAACGACAGTATCGCCAAAGCCATTGTATGCCAGCAATAGTGTCAGGATTACTAGCCACACCAGTGCAATGTGTCAGGGCTTGTGTTAGGACTTGGATCACCTGCCGGTGGCACTGTTGTCCCAGAGCTGAAGGCTACAGTTCCGGTGGCCACCAGCTGGTGTCTCCCAGTGGGTGTCTCCCAGCAGCCAGCTTATCCTAGTAATTGTGGCTATACCTGATACTGGCTACTCAGAAGGTATTTACTCCCTATCCTAAATTATATCTGTGCCTCTGTGTTCTGCCTGTGACCTATATTTCCTGCCTGATCCTGTATTCTGTGCCCTGCTTCCAGTACCCTGTATCCTGCTCCACTCCCCTTGTTCCCAGTTCCAGTCCTAATCCTGTCCTGTTCATGTGATCTCCCTCCATTTTTGTACATAGTGTGTGTTAGTTAGCATGTTGTTCTGGGTTTGCTGCACTGTCACAGTTTTCTTTTCTTATTTACATTGTTTATGGTTTGTTGGTGTTGGATAGGTGTTATTTACATAATAATAAATATTATTTAATTATACTTGATCTGGTGCCTAATTCCTTGAAGTGTAGCCTACTGATTCTGTCATCCCTACTGCATAACTGCATTTGGTATTCCTTACACTGGGTAACCAGCGCTAGCATAAGCCAGCAACAGTGTAATAATCCCCACCACACCAATACAGTGTCACCAGAGCCACTGTAAGCCAGAAATACTGTCCTAATTGTTGCCAAACCAGTGCCAATGTCACCAGAGCCAAAGAAGCCACCAACATTGTCCTGATCGCTAGCCACACCAGTGCCATAGTCACTAGAGACAAAGAAGCCACCAACATTGTCCTGATCACTAGCCACACCAGTGCCATTGTCACCAGAGCCAGTGAGGTCCACAACAGTGTTCCGATTGCTAGAAAGACAAGCCCCAGTGCCACCAAAGCCAGTTTAAGCCAGCAAGACTGTTCTGATTGTTGCCACACAAGTACCAGTGTTACCAGCGTCAGTTAAACCACCAACATTGTCATGATCACTAGCCACACCAACCAACACTGTCCTAATTGTTGCCACACCAGTGTCAATGTCACCAGAGCCAATGAGGCCACCAACAGTGTTCTGATTACTAGCCAGACCAGCCCCAGTGCCACCGAAACCAGTGTAAGCCAACAACAGTGTTCTGATTGCTAGCCAGACCAGCCAAAGGTGTCACCGAAGCCAGTGTAAGCCAGCAACAGTGTTCTGATTGCTAGCAAGACCAGCCCCAGTACCACTGAAGCCAGTGTAAGCCAGCAACAGTGTTTTAACTGTTACCACGCCAGTTCCAATATCACCAGAGCCAAGGAAGCCACCCATATTGTCCTGATGGCTAGCCACACCAGTGCCATTGTCACCAGAGCCAGTGAAGCCTGCAACAGTTTTCTGATTGTTAGCCAGGCCAGCCCCAGTGCCACCGAAGCCAATGTAAGCCAGTAACAGTGTTCTGATTGCTAGCCAGACCAGCCAGAGTGCCACAGAAGCCAGTGTAAGCCAGCAACAGTGTCCTGATGGCCACCACACCTGTACAGTGTTACCAAAGCCACTGTAAGCCAGCAACACTGTCCTGATTGTGCCTATTACCTACCAGTACTATTGTCATCAGGTATCAGTACAGTCACTGTCAAAAATGTACAATTAGGGTGTGCCCAGGCACAATACTTGGGAGGAGCTGAAGAATGTGTTTTAGGGTATTGGAAATATTCTTTTATTTGAAATCTTTTTGCAAAAAAAAAAAAAACAATATATATATATATATATATATATATATATATATATATATATATATATATATAAATTCTTTTTAAAAACTTGTGGCAAAAAATGAAAAAGTGTGTGATTTTTAAAAGACTCGCTATGGCAAAGTACATTTGAGTGTTTTCTTTCCAAAATGTGGTCGTTTTTTGGGTGTTTCTATTGTCCTGGAATTCAGTGGCTCAAAAATGTAATGCACAGTCAGTAAATCAGAAGCCTAGTTTATGCCTCTTTGAAAACATGAAGGTGATCCTTTGATTTGTGGGCTCCTTTTTATTTGACTAGGCTCGGATAAAGTCTGACACATGAGGTATCTCCATACTTAGGAATATTGTTTTCCTTTAGGGCTACAACAAAAGTGAGTTTCCATAGTTCATTGGGGTGCCCTTCATAATAAATGGCATCTCAATGCAGAAATGCATTTTATGTGCATTACCAAGTGTTGCAGTAACACACAATGCATGCATTAGCACAATGCGGAAGTGCAAATCTGGCCTCAATTACGCTCATTCGTAGAAGTCACCAAGGGTTTCCTCAGTGTTTCTGGCAATCCCAGCTTCCCTTTAAAGCCCGCTCCAGGCAAAAAAAAAAAAAAAAGTTTTCCCTTGCAATGGGGCTGTGCCCACACTGCATGGGTCAATTGCTTGTTTTGTCCAGAGGAGAGGAGAAAGCTGTATACTCACCCCTCCACCTGCAAATGATGCTCCCCCACCATTGGTGAAGTGTTTCTGACATCCTTATGTCCAGGGCAGGTCTATGGGCGTGATGACCTCAAGAACTGTCCACCACAGAGAATGGCTAGACAGAGAGGGGCAAGAGCCACGAGAACCGGTCTTGTGTGGGGAGGATCATAGGATTAGGTAAGTCCTTTGATTTGTGGGCTCCTTTTTTTTAATTAGGCTCTGATAAAGTCTGACACATGTGGTATCTCCATACTTAGGAAAAGTCTCAAGAGTCTGTTTTCCAATCCCCTAGACAAAAACAGGCAGTTGACCTGTGCAGCACAGCCTCACTACATGGGAAAACTTTTTTTGCCCAGAGTTGGACTAAAGCGGTTCTAAAGCCAAACATTTTCTACTTTAATGCATTCCTTGTATAAGGTAAACCCCCCCGCTCCCCTTTTACTTACCCGAGCTCCTAATTCCATCCAGCGCTGTGCACGCCTGCAGCTTTTCTCTTCCCACACTTCCGGGTCTCACTGGCTGGCATTGGGGCACTTGTTCTTGTTACTCGGCCCCATCCCAGCTTCCTCATCACTGGCTTAGATTGACAGCAACGGGAGTCAATGGCTTCGGTACCCCAGCCAGTGAGGAGGGAGCGGGGATGGGGCCGAGTAACAAGGACAAGTGACCCCATGGGGCGCTGAACAGGAAGGAGGAGCCAGGAGCGCCGGCGGGGGCCACTCTGTGCAATTATAAAGATCTTTGATATTTTTATTTATTTTTAATTTATTTTTACAATCACTTTTATAATAAACATTGTTTGAATGTTACAATGTAGCAGCTAATCATTTGCACCCATCAGTGGGTAGTAGACAACTCTGAAAATTGCCTTCAAATCTGAAAGGATCAAATTCTGTTCAATTTTTTCCTTTCTTTTTATATTTTATATATATAAGATTCTATCTATAGGCTTGAACTTAAAAAAAAATAACTTTTTAATTTTGTCTTATATATATATATATATATATATATATATATATATATATATTTATTAATTTTTTAATGATCCTTTTCTTTGCTTCGAAGTCAGACTTTATCAAATTTCTCTTTTCAATTTTGTGTTTTCTTTTTTTTTTTTTAAAGCAGGTTAGTATATAAAGATCTTTGTTATTTATTTGTTTTTCTCTTTATTTTTACAATCACTTTTATGATAAACATTGTTTGAATGTTACAATGTAGCAGCTAATCATTTGCACCCATCAGTGGGTAGTAAACAACTCTAGTGACCACAAGTGAAAATTGCCTTCAAATCTAAAAGGATCAAATTCCGTCACATTTTTCCTTTCTTTTATCTTTTATATAAGATTCTATCTATAGACTTGGACTTAAAAAATAACTTTGTAATTTCGTATTATATCAATATATATATATATATATATATATATATATATATATATATATATATATATATATATATATATATATATATATATTTTTTTTTTTTTTCTTTTTTTAATGATCCTTTTCTTTGCTTCGAAGTCAGACTTTATGTAATTTCTAATTTCTCTTTTCAATTTTGTGTTTTCTTTTTATTTATTTTTTTTTAAAGCAGGTAAGTATAAAGATCTTTGTTATTTATTTATTTTTTTCTTTATTTTTACAATCACTTTTATGATAAACATTGTTTGAATGTTACAATGTAGCAGCTAATCATTTGCACTCATCAGTGGGTAGTAGACAACTCTAGTGACCACAAGTGAAAATTGCCTTCAAATCTGAAAGGATCAAATTCTGTTCACTTTTTTTCTTTCTTTTTTTCTTTTATATATATAAGATTCTATCTATAGGCTTGGACTTAAAAAAAAAAATGTTTAATTTTGTATTATATCAATGTATATATATATATATATATATATATATATATATATATATGATGTATTTTTTTATGTTATTCCTAAATTTTCTTTTTTCAATTTTGTGTTTTCTTTTTTTTTTTTATCAAAATAAATGAATGTTACAATGTAGCAGCTAATCATTTGCACCCATCAGTGGGTAGTAGACAACTCTAGTGACCACAAGTGAAAATGCCTTCAAATCTAAAAGGATCAAATTCTGTCACTTTTTTCCTTTCTTTTTATCTTTTATATATATATACGATTCTATCTATAGGCTTGGACTTAAAAAAACTTTTTAATTTTGTATTATATCAATATATATATATATATATATATATATATATATATATATATATATATATATATATATATATATATATATATATATATATATATATATATACATATATATATATATTTGTGTGTATATATGTGTGTATATATATATATATATATATATATATATATATATATATATATATATATATACATGTATGTATATATATATATATATATATATATATATATATATATATATATATATATATATATATATATATATATATATATATGTGTGTGTGTGTGTGTATATATGTGTGTATATATATATATATATATATATATATATATGTGTGTGTGTGTGTATTTATATATATATTTTATGATCCCTTTCTTTGCTTCTATGTCAGACTTTATGTTATTCCTAATTTTTCTTTTCAATTTTGTGTTTTCTTTTTTTTTTTTTTTAATCAAAATAAAGTTTTAACGCAAGCATACCATTTTTATTACAAAATCAATGACTGCATGTCATGTCCATCAGTAAAATGACCACTTTAACATGGGTCGAAAGTAAGTAGCCACTATAAAAGTCTCTGTGAAAAATAGACGGCTCTTCCATTGATCTCTATCACTCAGGAATCATGACTCACCAGAAGGAAGATGTAGTATTCCAGAACTCAGCCTGTGAAGGGTTTCCTGACCATACAAACAGCTTATTGAGAAATACCAGAAATTTAAGGGGGAAGTATAGTGCATGTTGACTAAGAGCACATTTAGAATCATTGGATCTGATCTACCAAAGGAAATGAGGATGTTCACTTTGCAAGTGTATTTTTACTTAACCACTTCTGGGTCGGAAGGATTTTCCCCCTTAATGACCAGGCCATTTTTTTGCGATTCAGCACTGCGTTACTTAACAAATGACAATTCTGAAAAAAAAAAACATATTTCACTTTCTGCTATATAACATTCCTCCCAAAAAAAGAATAAAAATCATTTTTTTCATCCTCTAAGGCCAATTTGTATTCTGCTACATACTTTTGGTAAAAAGAAAATCGCAATAAGCGTATTTTGATTGGTTTGCCTAAAAGTTATCGTGTCTATAAATTAGGGGAAAGATTTATGTCATTTTTATTTATTTTATTTTTTTTACTAAAAATAGCAGCGATCAGCAATTTTTAGCAGGGCGGCGACATTGCGGCGGACAGGTCGGACCCCTGACTGACATTTTTGACACTTCTGGGGGGACCAGTGACATTACTACAGTAATCAGTGCTATACATATGCACTTTTACTGTACTAATCACGGCGTGTTTCTAACAGTATGGGGGCGGGGCTTGTGAAATGATCACAGAGACCTATGATCCTATATAGAAGGATCACAGGCGCTCTGTGATCATTCCAGAGAGAAGAAGGGTCAGATGTGTTTACAACAGTTACTGTACTAATCACACTGGCAAGGAAGGGGTTAACACAGTAAGTGATCAAGGGGTTAAATATGTAGCTTTGGGCATGTTTCTAACAGTATGGAGGCGGGGCTTGTGAAATGATCACAGAGACCTATGATCCTATATAGAAGTATCACAGGGTGCTGTGATCATTCCAGGGAGAAGAACGGTCAGATGTGTTTACAACAGTTACTGTACTTATCACACTGGCAGGGAAGAGGTTAACACAGTAAGTGATCAAGGGGTTAAATATGTAGCTAGGGGCATGTTTCTAAGAGTATGGGGGCGGGGCTTGTGAAATTATCACAGAGACCTATTATCCTATATAGAAGGATCACAGGCGCTCTGTAATCATTTCAGGGAGAAGAACAGCCGACCGTCCTTCTCTCTCAGCGGGGAACGATCGCGGGTGCCCGGCAGAAATTGGAGCCCCTGGCCCTGTGCATCGGAGTCCCCGCTGATGAGTGGGGGCGGGAGCGCGCCGCTGGCAGTGCGCGCTCGCGCGCTAGCCTCCTGCACGCAACCAACGTATAGCTACGTCGGTTTGCCCAGGAGCGGCTGTGTGCATCTGAGTTCTCGCTGACGAATGGGGGCGCCCACTCGCCCCCTAGCTGCAGGCACGCGACCGACGTATACCTATGTCAGTTCACGCAGGAGAGCCGCCCTGCGGCAGTATAACTGCGGCGGGAGGTCGGGAAGCGGTTCAATACCACCAAAAGAAAGCTCTATTTATGTGAAAGAAATTATAAAATTGTCTTATGGTTACAGTGTTAAATGACCGCGCAATTGTCATTCAAAGTGCAACAGAGCTGAAAGTTTAAAATTAAAAATAAATAAAAAATTGGCCTGGGCAGGAAGGGGGTAAAAGTGCCGGGTAAAATAAACCGTTGGCGGGCACGAAAACGGGGAAATGTGATGTCATCTTGAAGTTTGAGCCGAATTGTTCTAATGAGTTCTCTGGCCCCGGCAGAAGTTTCCCATAAACTTTTTTAGCCAAATGTTGTCCAATCTAACTGTGTGAGCGTCTACGGCTCCTAATAGAACACAACAGATCAGATGTGCGCACCTGTCCGCTCGTACGGCGTATTCCCCGAGAAGTGGCAACACTCGCCCAGATGAAATATTGATGAATGTCCTGCCTAATGTACACTGGCTGCTGCCAGCCCAGCTGCACCACACATTTTCAATCACGATTTTGTTACTTTTTTTGCTTATTCTATGATAACGCAGTTTACGCATCCTGTGAACAAACAAACTTAATTAGTTTTTTTTTCGCACTGCCCACATCATCTGTACAAGTCAGCAGCAATAAGCCTTCTCCCATTTTTTTTTCTTTTCTTTTTTTTTTTTTTTCTTCTGCCACATGCAGAGAAAATGAATTATGGACAAGCTGGTGATCTAGACTTCCTCGGCTTTATTAAATCCTAATCTTCTGAAAGGTCTTACTAAAAAGTCACATATGTAAATGGGATAATATTATTCCTATAGCTGCATAGCATGGAATAAAAAAATAAAAAAATATATTTTTAGAAAACATTAATTGGGACCCAAGGGAAAAAGAACATAGCTTTTTCAATCCCATTGATTTTTTTTTTTCAAGAGGAAATAACTGGAAATTTAATTTGGTACAGTTTTAGGCGAATTAAACTATAACTAAAGGCAAAACTTTTTTTATTTATTTATTTTTGAAAGGGATATGAGCACCTCTCAGGATTCTATTGCCGCTTGTGCCCCCATTAGGGACAGTAACCACTTCCCGACCTTTGCTACCTACTTCCGGGTTCAGGGTGTAGAAAGGGATTAGAACACCTCTCAGGATTCTATTGCCGCCTGTGCCCCCATTAGGGACAGTAACCAATTCCCGACCGTTGCTGCCTAGTTCAGGGTGTAGAAAGGGATTAGAAACACTTTTCAGGTTTCTATTGCCACCTGCGCCCCCATTAGGGACACTAACCACTTCCCGGCCATTGCTGTCTACTTCCGGGTTCAAGGTGAAGAAAGGGATTAGAACACCTCTCAGGTTTCTATTGCCGCCTGTGCCCCCATTAGGGACACTAACCACTTCCCGACCGTTGCTGCCTACGTCCGGGTTCAGGGTGTAGAAAGGGATTAGAATACCTCTCAGGTTTCTATTGCCGCCTGTGCCCCCATTAGGGACACTAACCAATTCCCGACCGTTGCTGCCTTCTTCCGGGTTCAGGGTGTAGAAAGGGATTAGAAACACCTTTCAGGTTTCTATTGCCGCCTGTGCACCCATTAGGGACACTAACCACTTCCCGACCTTTGCTGCCTACTTCTGGGTTCAGAGTGTAGAAAGGGATTAGAATACCTCTCAGGTTTCTATTGCCACCTGTGCCCCCATTAGGGACACTAACCACTTCCTGACCGTTGCTGCCTACTTCCTGGTTCAGGGTGTAGAAAGGGATTAGAACACCTCTCAGGTTTCTATTGCCGCCTTTGCCCCCATTAGGGACACTAACCACTTCCCGACCGTTGCTGCTTCTTCCGGGTTCAGGGTGTAGAAAGGGATTAGAACACCTTTCAGGTTTCTATTTCTGCCTGTGCCTCCATTATGGACACTAACCACTTCCCGACCATTGCTGGTTACTTCCGGGTTCAGGGTGTAGAAAGGCATTAGAACACTTCTCAGGATTCTATTGCCAATTCTATTCAGGGTGTAAGCATGCATCCCCCCGGCCAGAACCTGCTGTGATTGTACAGTCTGAGTCTGTCAGCAAGTCCTGGCTAATGATTTACGTCCAATCAGGGCTGCTGTTAGAAATCATGGGGCCCTATACAGCTTAACTGAGAGGGCCCCCCTTTCCCGGCTGAAAGTGACAGGACAAGTTTATCAGTCCCTTTCTCTGCAGCCTCAGCTGCACAGTTGAATGAATCAGAAGTGCTCTGAGGTTTCCTGCTCATTCACTAACTGAAGCATAATAAAAACAGGTTACTATGTATCAGTGACAAATGGACACAGGAGTGACTGGTAGCGATCGCTCACTGTGTTCATTCAGGAATGGAAGGGACCAGTAAATGACATATTTACCTGCCCCTTCCCCTGCTCTATAACCTTAATTATCCCCCTGTGTGCCCACAGCAGATAGGAGAGGCAGGAAGCCGGAAGCGCTGCAGGGGGGGGGAGGGGCCCTGGACAGCAGATAGAGGGGAGGCATGTGATAGAACCAATCCCCTTTCAGTGAAGCTGGAGGAAGTAAGAAGAGGAGAAGCTGGCAGCACTGAAAGGGGAGGCAGAAGAGGATCGGTGTCTGCAATAAGACAGTACAGCTGGACCTCCTGCTCAGCAAGTGCCCGGCCCCCCCCTTTTGAACTGATGGGGTCCAGGCCCAGTACAGGAGGGCTGGCTGAACTGCCTTATCAGTGGCCCTGTGTCCAATCACAGCCCAGAGCTTTGTGTTGACAATCAACACAGAGCTCTGTACAGAGAGAACGATCTCTCTGTTTCTCATCTCATTAACCCTTTGATTGCCCTAGATATTTGTGAACCCGCCATTTGAAATCCCAGATGGTGATATCACTGTGATAGTATCAAAACAATAGAACAACCCCCTGTTGTGGGAGGGACTTTCAAGGCAACCAAACATCAGAAAGTAATACAAATCGTATTTTATTCAATCATATAAAGGTAGTACAATGAAATACAAACAAGTATACATAGACCACATGTGCATGAGATACACAATGAATGGGTAGAGTGCGTGGAATATCCTGGTATAGGGCCCAGCCTTATAGGGTCTATTGGAGATTTGCTACCAGGATATTCCACGCACTCTGAACATTTTTACATTTATATGATTGAATGAAATAAGATTTTTATTACTTTATGATGTTTGGTTGCCTTGAAAGTCCCTCCCACAACAGGGGGTTGTTCTATTATTTGATTTGATCACCCTAGATGTTAAACCCTTCCCAGCCAGTGTCATTAGCATAGCTCCTAACTGTCCCTGATTTCGAGGGACTGTCCCAGATTTGAAACAATGTCCCTCTGTCCCTCTTTCCTCCTTATGTGTCCCTCATTTTGGTCTGATCTATAGAGTTGTATATAAAATGCACTTTTTATGTTTTTAACCACTTTACGACCTCCCGCCGCAGTTATACTGCATCAGGCGGCCGCTCCTGGGCAAACCACCGTAGCTATACGTCGGCCGCTTTCAGGCAGCTGGGGCAAGCGCGCGCTGCCAGCGGCGCGCTCCCGCCCCCACTCGTCAGCGGGGAAGCCGATGCACAGGCAGACGGCTCCGATTGCCGCCTGACACCCGCGATCGCTCCCCGCTGAGAGAGAAGAACGGTCAGATGTTGTAAACACAGCCGGCCGTTCTTCTCCCTGGAATGATCATAGAGCCCATGTGATCCTTCTATATAGGAACACAGGTCTCTATGATCATTTCACAAGCCACACCCCCCACAGTTAGAAACACGCCCCTAGGTACACATTTAACCCCTTGATCACCCACAGTGTTAACCCCTTCCCTGCCAGTGACATTATTACAGTAACAATGGATATTTGTAGCACTGATTACTGTAGTAATGTCATTGGTCCCCCCAAAAGTGTCAAAAATGTCAGTCAGGGGTCCGATCTGTCCGCCGCAATGTCGCAGTCCTGCTAAAAATCGCAAATCACTGATATTACGAGTAAAAAAAACAAAAACAATAAAAATGACATAAAACATTTCCAATAGTTAGCAGCAGTGTTGGGGTAGTTACTCAAAAAATTTAACTAGTTACTTCTGTAAATTGTAACGAGATTACTTTACTAGTTACTGCATTTGAAAAGTAACTTCACTACTTATTACTTTACTTTCCTCTTTCTTAATTGACCGTGTAGAAGAAGATACATGACGCTCTTTCTGCATAGAGTTTATTGTATAAACACAGGCTTTGGGAAACATGAGAACAAAACCTGAAAAAACAGAATAAAACATAAAATGCAACAAAAAGTCATAAACTTCATCCCTTTCTATTCTTAGAAATAATGATTGTATCGCACAGCTTGGGTAACGCAGGAAAGCGCGTTCCTATAGCCTAGTAAAGTAGTGTAGTTACTTCCTATAGTCTAGTAAAGTAGTGTAGTTACCTCCTATAGTCTAGTAAAGTAGTGTAGTTACCTCCTATAGTCTAGTAAAGTAGTGTAGTTACCTCCTATAGTCTAGTAAAGTAGTGTAGTTACCTCCTATAGTCTAGTAAAGTAGTGTAGTTACCTCCTATAGTCTAGTAAAGTAGTGTAGTGACCTCCTATATCCTAGTAAAGTAGTGTAGTTACCTCCTATAGTCTAGTAAAGTAGTGTAGTTACCTCCTATAGTCTAGTAAAGTAGTGTAGTGACCTCCTATAGTCTAGTAAAGTAGTGTAGTTACCTCCTATAGTCTAGTAAAGTAGTGTAGTTACCTCCTATAGCCTAGTAAAGTAGTGTAGTTATCTCCTATAGCCTAGTAAAGTAGTGTAGTTACTTCCTATAGCCTAGTAAAGTAGTGTAGTCACCTCCTATAGCCTAGTAAAGTAGTGTAGTTACCTCCTATAGCCTAATAAAGTAGTGTAGTCACCTCCTATAGCCTAGTAAAGTAGTGTAGTTACCTCCTATAGCCTAATAAAGTAGTGTAGTTACCTCCTATAGCCTAGTAAAGTAGTGTAGTTACTTCCTATAGCCTAATAAAGTAGTGTAGTTATCTCCTATAGTCTAGTAAAGTAGTGTAGTTACCTCCTATAGTCTAGTAAAGTAGTGTAGTCACCTCCTATAGCCTAGTAAAGTAGTGTAGTTATCTCCTATAGCCTAGTAAAGTAGTGTAGTTATCTCCTATAGCCTAGTAAAGTAGTGTAGTTATCTCCTATAGCCTAGTAAAGTAGTGTAGTTATCTCCTATAGCCTAGTAAAGTAGTGTAGTTATCTCCTATAGCCTAGTAAAGTAGTGTAGTTATCTCCTATAGCCTAGTAAAGTAGTGTAGTTACCAATATTAGTATTGTAACTAGTTACATTACTTTGTTACCAAAAAAGTAATGTAGTTACTGTAATCCGTTACTTTGTAACTCGTTACCCCCAACACTGGTTAGCAGACACGATAACTTTTGCGCAAACCAATCAAAATACGCTTATTGCAATTTTTTTTAACAAAAATATGTAGCAGAAAACAAATTGGCCTAAAATGTTAAAACATTTTGATTTAAATTGTTTTTTTGGGAATGTTATACATCAAAATGTGAAAAATATTGTTTTTTTTTTTCAGAAATGTCGCACTTTTTTTGTTTATAACATAAAAAATAAAAATCGCAGAGGTGATCAAATACCACCAAAAGAAAGCTTTATTTGTGGGAAAAATAGGACATCAATTTTTGTTTGGGGACAGCGTCGCACGACCGCGCAATTGTCCGTTAAAGTAACGCAGTGTCGAATCACAGAAAATGGCAAATCCTTCCAGTCCAGAAGTGGTTAAAAGTGTTTTCCAGTGCTAAACCTTTCATCCAATTTGTAAATTGCTACATTTGTATTTTTCAAAAGCAAATATAAAGGAATAGCAGTGGCAACAAAAGAAGCACTGGGGGGGGTTTAACTAATCTTTTTTTTTTTTTGTATAATTCTCCGTTAAGGGGGCGTGGCAGGGGTGTGTGTCCGATGCTCACATACTTTTGCTAATAGGTGTCCCACGTACCCATCTAAAAAGTTGGGAGGCATGTACTAGTAGAGTGACAGTTTATAGTATTAGCACTGATCACTGTATTAATGTCACTATGTGGCAGTTATTTAGTTCCCCCCCACGTCAGTTAGTGTCAGATTGCCTGCCGCAATATCGCAGTCCCATTATAAATGGTTGATCACTGCCATTACAAGTATAAAAAAATAAATATCTTTTAGAAAACATTAATTGGGACCCAAGGGAATAATAACAACTTTCAATTCCATTGATTTTTTTTTTTTGTTTTTCAAGAGGAAATAACTGGAGATTAATTTGGTACAGTTTTAGGAGTATTAAACTATAACTAAAGGCAAAACTTTTTTTTTTTTGTTTAAAATTTAGATAGGGATTGGAACACCTCTCAGGTTTTCATTACCATCTGTGCCCCCCAATAGGGACATGACCGTTGCCACCTACTTCCGGGTTCAGGGCATAAGCATGCATTCCTCCCCGAACCTGCTGTGATTGTCTGTCAGCAAGTCCCGGCCAATGATTTATGTCCAATCACAGCCCAGAGCTCTGTGTTGACAATCAACACAGAGCTCTGTACAGAAAGAACAATCTTACTGTTTCTCATCTCATTAACCCTTTGATCGCCCTAGATGTTAACCTCTTTCCAGATCAGATTTCCCGCCAAACTCATAAATGGTTGATCACCGCCATTATAAGTATATTAAAAAAAAAACTGGTATATATCCCATAGTTTGTAGGTGCTATAACTTAACCTCTTGCCCACTGCTCACTGGGCTGCTACTGCGGCAAAGTGGCTCGTTAATGTCTGGTGACGTAGACCTACGTCACCAGACTCTCCCCTATCTCGGCGGCACGAGCGTGCCGACGGAGGATCGCTCCTGCTGTATTCAGACACAGCGGGAGTCGGGCCAGGGGAAGAGAGGCGGTGATCACCGCCGTTTTTCCCCGATCGTCGGGGATCGAGTGAGGAAATCCGCCCGCTTGTGTGACAGAAAGGGAGAGATCACAGGGTTCAGCTATGCTGAATCCTGTGATCTGTGTCACACAATCCCCTCCCCCCACACACATCAGTAAGCATGAGGCATACATTTAACCCCTTGGTCACCAACAGTGTTAACCCCTTCCCTTCAAGTGTCATTATTACAGTAACAGTGCATATTTATAGCACTGATTACTGTAGTAATGTCTCTGGTACCCCCAAAAGTGTCAAAAATGTCAGTCAAGGATCCGATCTGTCCGCCGCAATGTCGCAGTCCCGCAAAAAAAAAAAATCGCAGATCACCGCCATTACTAGTAAAAAAAATAATAAACAATAAAAATGACATAAATCTTTCCCGTAGTTAGTAAACACAATAACTTTTGTGCAAACCAATCAAAATACGCTTATTGTGATTTTTTTTTTACCAAAAAATATGTAGCAGAAAACAAATTGGCCTAACATGTTAAAACATTTTGATTTATAATTTTTTTTTGGGGGGATGCTATATATCAGAATGTAAAAATTATTTTTTTTTTTTCAAAATTGTCTCTCTTTTTTCAAAAATTAGAAATTGCACAGGTGATCAAATACCACCAAAAGATGGCACTATTTGTGGGGGGAAAAAGGACATAGATTTAATTTGGGTACAGCATCGCACGACAGCGCAATTGTCTGTTAAAATAAAGCAGTGCCGAATCGCAAAATATAGCCTGGTCAGGAATGGGGTAAAATCTTCCGGTCTTAAAGCAGTTAAAAATACGCTCATTGAGAATTTTTTTGTCAAAGACATGTAGCTAAATACATTTTGGCCTAAATATATGACAAACATTGAATATATTGGATATGGTTTAACTGTCAAAGTAGAAAATGTCAATTTTTTCTCAATTTTCACAATTTTTTTATTAATATCGCAATAAATGAAAAGCGCAGAGGTGATCAAATACCACCAAAAGAAAGCTCTGTTTGTGGGAAAAAAAGGACGTAAATTTTGTTTGGGTACAGGATTGCATGACCGCGCAATTATCAGTTAAAGTTGCGCAGTGCCAAGTTACAAAAAGTGGCCTGGACGTAAAGCAGGAAAATCCTCTGGTGGTAAAGTGGTTAAAATACACGTATTAGGATTTTTCTTTCTTTTTTTTTTTTTTATCAAAGACATGTAGCCGAATTATTTTTGGTCAAAATTTTTGAAGACTTTTTTTTTTTTAACCTTTTTTTTTTTTATTGGATATGTTTTATAGCAGGAAGTAAAAAATATATATTATTTTCAAAATGTTTAGTATTTTTTTCTTTTATATTGCAAAAAAAAAAAAAAAAAAACAAGTGCTGATCAAATACCACCAAAAGAAAGCTCTATTTGTGTGAAAAAAAAATGTATATATATATATTTTTTTGGGATACAGCAATTTATGGACGCGCAATTGTCAGTTAAAGTGGTTGTATCCCCTGTGTAAAAAACAAAACAAAACAACCCTGCAGGAGAATGGCATAATGTGCTAGTATGCATCGCATACTAGCACAATATGAAATACATTACATAGTTACATAGTTACATAGTTACATAGTAGTTGAGGTTGAATAAAGACAATAGTCCATCCAGTTCAACCTGTGTAGGTGTATGTGGCCGTAATCATCTCTCATACCCCTGAATGTTCTGATCCTTGAGATGTACGTCTAAGAGTCTTTTGAAAGCCACCGTACTTCCCACAGAAACCACCTCTTGTGGTAGAGAATTCCACAATCTTGTAGCCCTAACAGTAAAGAACCCCCCACGTTGCCTGAGGTTAAAACGCTTCTCCTCTTATCGCATTGTATGCCCTCGAGTCCTCATGCAATCCCTTCGAATGAACAGCTTTTTTTCTAAGCTGGGATCCCCATTAAGATATTTATAAATTGCTATCATGTCCCCCCTCAGACGTCTCTTCTCCAGGGAGAATAAATCGAGCGATTGTAGACGCTCTTCATAGTCAAGGTCCTCCAATCCCCTAATTAGTTTAGTTGCCCTTCTAAATACTTACCTTAGAACGAAGCCCCCATATGGTCGCCCGGACACTGCTGAGGGAGCTGACATGTGCCATCGGCGTCTCTTCCCGGGGTCGGCGGCTCCAGAGCTGTGAGTGGCCGGAGTGCGGGAGTTCGCTTTCCGACAAGGAGCCGGCATAGAGCTCTGAAGGTCTGGCAAGATACGCCGGACCTTCAGAGCCCAAGCGTCGCTGGTGTCAGCAGCTGTATGCAGGGTGAATATCTCCTAAGCCGTGCATCTCTAGCGATAGCAATAGTCTTGACATGGCTGCTAATCCTTCCCTGCTCTATCTAAATAAATAAATAAAATAAATAAATAAAATAAATAAAATAAATAAAATAAATAAAAAAAAAATAAAAAAAAAAAAATAAAATCTTTTTAAGAGCCGGTTCACACTGGGGCGACTTGTCAGGAGACCTGGTCGCCTGACAAGTCGCCGAGGGTCGCCTGCCATAGATTAGCACAAGACCCGTTCTAATAGGAGCGACTTAGAAAAAGGGTCCGGAGCTACTTTGGGGCAACCTGGAGCGACCTGCATAGACTTCAATGATATGAAGTCCGTGCATGCCGCTCCGAGGTCGCGGTGCGAGCTGCGCACCGCGACTTCACAGGTCGCCCCGGCAAGTCGGGTCGCGCCTATGTGAACCGGCTCTAAAACTAAAAAGGTTTTGGCTATACATGCACTTTAATGCCTAATGATGCCAAATAATTTTGACTAGTCAGGATGATTTACTTTACCCATTAAGGGAAACATTTATGGAATATTAGGATCCCACTTTCCCATTCTAATAATGTGACACTAAAGATTATCTGCAGGCCTCGGTCTATGTTCTGTGGGCTCCATTGATTTTCTTCCCAGCCAAGAAGGTCATTTGCTGGTTGTACAACTCAAAAAAAAAGGAAAGTTAAAAAAAAAAAAGCTTTATGAACATCAATTAGTTCCACTCAACAAAGAGACACAACTACAGACAGCATGTACCTCAGTAATAAAACTATCGTCTTCATTATCTCCAATCCTCGTCTACAGTCAGCGGTAATAGCAATGAAGCCGTGTGATCGATCTTTGGATAGAAGGTCACAGGATGCTTATAAATAAAGCAATGCTTATTATACGCGATGCACATGATTAGGAAAATGGACAACCGCATCACTTGTTGTTTTATGTAACATAAGAAAACATTGTGGCCAAGGGAGAAGAATTTAGGTGGGGACAATGGGGTCAGGATTTCAGACCGTCGTCAACTGTTCAACTCTCAACAACTTTCAAAGACTGTTCAAAGTTTGTAACCACCTCAGCTTCGGAAAGTTTTACCCCCCTTCATGACCAGGGCATTTTTTTTTGCTATTCAGCACTGCGCTTCTTTAACTGGCAATTGCGTGGTCATGCAACATCGTACCCAAATTACATTTTTTAGCATTTTTTTTCACCTTTCTTTTGGTGGTTATAAAAGTGGTTGCTGATCAAAGACCAACAATCACTCACCCAGCGCTAACGGTCAATCCTGAAATGCTCAAACTTAGCATAAAATATATATAAAATGCATAGACTTAGTATTAGTCTGTAATAGGGATGATCGAACGTTTCTGGTCCACCCTCGGTTCGGCCCGAACATTGGGTGTTCGAGGTTCGGCCGAATTTAGAACTTTTTGCCCAAAAAGTTCGGAATTCGGCAACCAGAACTGACCAAAATGCAATGCTTCAGGAAATGGGCTTTAAAAGCCTGTGATTGGACCAGAACCATTAGCAAAAGCCAATTGAGGGGGCAGGAGAATGCTAGGAATGTGATTGGAGTGACTAGGGGGTCCCTAGGCCAATCATTAGGGAATACGCCCCCCAGTATATAAGATAGCCCCCGCCATATTCCTAGCATTGTTATACTGGACATGGAAGAGAGTGGAAGCAGTTCTGTTAATTTTACTTTAAAAGTGTCATTTAGCATTTATTAGTGTGAGGAAAGGGATATCTAGTGTAGTTAGAGTGCTCCTTTACACTTAAGTTAGCTTCAAAAATGTAGTTTCTGTAGGGAAAGTGTTAAGTGTAAGGGGACCGTAGTGTAGTGTAGGGTTAACTGGCAGTGACTGCTATGGCAGGGTGACAAAACCCTTCCATAGCAGGGTGACCGCTATAAAGAAATGATCATTTCTCTGAGTTGCTTCGGCACACCCATATGGCTTCTCACCAGCAAGCATTTTTTATGCTGCAGGGGTTGCCACTGCCAGTGCTTTTTTGAGGACATGTTTGATGTCAGACATGACATCTGAACATGTGTATAGGGGGTATATATACACATATATGTCTGTATATATACCCCTAGACATATATAGGTGTGATAGTAGCAGAAATATATGCTTGCGCTAATGAAATCATTTACAGTAATATATTTCTGCTACTATCACACCTATATATGTCTAGGTGTGTATATAAATATATGTATGTGTGTATATATACCACTATACACAAGTTCAGATGTTTTGCCTGCCTCAAAAGAACCCCAAAAAATGCCAAAAAAAACACTAGCGTCAAAAAAAAAATGCCCAGGTGTGTTTTTGCTGGCATTTTTTGGGGTTTTTTGGAGGCAGGCAAAACATCTGAACTTGTGCACAGTACCACTATACACAAGTTCAGATGTTTTTCCTGACTGCAAAGAACCCAAAAAAATGCCTTCTATTAAACCGGCAAGGTGTGAAAACCGAGAAGCTAACCCCCTGAGCTGAAAGTTTTCTAATACAAACAATCCTTTTTTTTATGGTTCTGGACATGCTACAGAGCTGAAACTTCACAGGTACACTTTTTAGACCCCCCAGATACGAAATCACACAAAAAAAGTTCTTAAAAATTGTCATTTTTTATAAAAAAGCTAATTATTGAAAAAATAAAAAAATAAATAAAAAAGAGATTTTTGGATTTCGTATCTGGGGGGGGGGTCTAAAAAGTGTACATGTGAAGTTTCAAAATCAAAAAATCTCTCTCTTTTTTTTTTTTAATAATTGGCTTTTTTATCAAAAATGACAATTTTTAAGAACTTTTTTTTGTGTGATTAATAGTTAATGGGGCATGACCCAGAACCCTAGGGACTTTTTAGGGGCATTTATTGGGTTTTAGGGCTTAAAAATGGTGTTTTTTGATTACCGAAGTTCGGGTCCCATTGATTTCAATGGGGTTCTGAAATCCGGGCCGAACTTTCGGGAAGTTTGGATGTTCTGGCCGAACCAAACTTTTCAAAAGTTCGATCATCCTTAGTCTGTAATAGCAGCTACTGTAAAATAAATCAAAATCAAAGAAAAAATGTAACAAACACTGTAGCGTTCCACAGATTACAGCATCAATCACACTCAGCAGTGCTGAATATGTTTGCACATATCAAACAATCATACTCTAATGTCTGTAATAGATAAGCGTGAGAAGGAAGTGAAACAGTGTCCATGTGCTGCTATTCTTACTAGGTGAGTCTAACCCAATACAATTCAAATATATTTAATTCAATGTGACTTGACAAGCGGTGGTACTCCCAGTGCTTGAATAGGTAAGAGTGGACTAAAAATCCTTCACCACACCTCCAGTGCACCCCGTGGTAATGGGCACTCACCAGATACACAATAGATCATAGGCACTTGTATGTTTACTCCAAAAGCTCCTCATCACCAGTAGAGATGTCCCGAACAGTTCCCGGCGAACTTCGCATGTTCGCATTCGCCTCTGCGGGCGAACATATGCGATGTTCGGTCCGCCCCCTATACTTCATCATTGAGGCAAACTTTGACCCTGAACCTCACAGTCAGCAGACACATTCCAGCCAATCAGCATACCTCCCTCCCACCTCCTATAAAAAAGCAAGGGCAGCATCCGTCTTAGATTCATTCTGAAGCTGCAGAGTTAGAGCAGGGAAAGTGCTGCTGCTGCTGAATTAATAGGGAAATCATTAGCTAGGCCAGTGTTCTGTGTCCACTCCTGCTGTAAGGACAGCTTCCTGACAGCACCCCAAAAAGCCCTTTTTAGGGCTGGTATATCAGTCTGCTTTTATTTATTTCTTTTCTATATATTTATCAGGCATTTTTGGAGGCAGGCATGACTTTTTTTGGATTAGTGTCGGGGGGGGGGGGGGGGTCTAAAAAGTGTACCTGTGAAGTTTCAGCTCTGTAGCATGTCCAGAACCAGAAAAAAAAGATCATATAGGTGTAAAAGGGGTTCCCACCATCCCTGCTCTACTGAAAAATGATCTTTTTTTCTGATTCTGGACATGCTACAGAGCTGAAACTTCACAGGTACACTTTTTAGACCCCCCCCCCCCCGACACTAATCCAAAAAAAGTCATGCCTGCCACCAAAAATGCCAGATAAATGCCTGCAAGAAAAACGCCGTAGAGAAGCCGTATTCCTGTTTTAATAAAAATTCTAAGAAAAATGCAAATTTTTTTCGGGTTCTGGACATGCTACAGAGCTGAAACTTCACAGGTACACTTTTTAGACCCCCCAGACACTAAATCCAAAGAATTTTTTTTTTTTAAATTATTTTATTTTTTTTATTTTTTCAATAATTGGCTCTCTATCAAAAATGACAATTTTTAAGAACTTTTTTGTGTGATTTAGTGTCTGTGGGGTCTAATGTGTACCTGTGAAGTTTCAGCTCTGTAGCATGTCCAGAACCAGAAAAAAAATATCATTTTTCAGTAGAACAGGGATGGTGGGACCCTCCTTTTACACCTATATGATCTTTCTTTTCTCGTTCTGGACATGCTACAGAGCTGAAACTTCACAGGTACACCTTTTAGACCCCCCAGACACTAAATCCAAAGACATTTTTTTTTTTTATAATTTTTCCAATAATTGGCTCTCTATTAAAAATGAAATTTTTTAAGAACTTTTTTTTGTGTGATTGATAGTCCCTGGGGCATGACCCAGAACCCTAGGCACTTTTTAGGGGCATTTATTGGGTTTTAGGGCTTCAAAATGGTGTTTTTTGATTACCGAAGTTTGGGTCCCATTGATTTCAATGGGGTTCTGAAATCCGGGCCGAACTTTTGGGAGGTTCGGGTGTTCTGGTCGAACCGAACTTTTCAAAAGTTCGATCATCCCTAACTGTAACCCTAATACTATGTATCAAATCCGAACCCTAAACCTATGTATATAACCCTAACCCTCTATATCTAACCCTAGCCCTAACCCTAACCCTCTAACCCTAGGTATCTAACCCTAACCCTATGTATCTAACCCTAACCCTAAGTATCTAACCCTAACCCCTAACCCCCAATCCTAGCCCTATACAAGCCCTAACCCTAACCCAAACCTCACCCAACCCTAACCACTAACCCCTAATCCTAACCACTAACCCTAACCTTAACCCCAACCCTAACCCTAACTCTAACCCTCTAACCCTCTAACCCCAACCCTAACCCTCTAACTATAACCATAAACCTAACTGTAACACCCTAACCCTCTAACCCTAACCCTAACCCTAACCCTTACCCTAACCCTAATCCTAACACTCTATCCCTAACCCTAAGTATCTAACCCTATCCCTAACTCTAACCCTAACCGTAAGTATCTAACCCTAACCATAAGTATCTATCCCTAACCCTAAGCCCTAACCCTCTAACCATAACCCTAACCCTCGAACCATAACCCTAACCCTCTAACCCTAGCCCTAAAAATAACCCTAGCCCTAATTCTAACCCTGACCCTCTAAACCCAGCACTAAAAAAACTCTAACCCTAGCCGAAACCATAGCCCTAACCCTAATGCTAATCCTAACTCTAACCCTAGCTCTAGGCCTGACCCTAACCCTAACGCTAACCCTAAGCCCTAACCCTTAACCCTAACCTTTAACCCAAACCCTAAACTCTAACCCTAACCCCAAACCCTATCCAACCTTAAAACAAACTCTATCTAACCCTAACCCTAACCCTAAATCCCTAACCCTAAATTCTAACCCTACCCCTAACCCTCTAACCCTAACCCTCTAACCTCAAGCACTAAAAATAACCCTAGCCCTAACCCTAACTCTAACCCTAGCCCTAGGTCTGACCCTAACCTTAATGTTAAACCCTAAGCCATAACCCTAACCCTTAAAGCCCAGTTCCTGTCCCATTTTGGTCGGTTCTGGTCTGTTTGCGGTTGTTTGCGGTGCGTTAAACGGGGAGTTGGGTCTGTCAGTGTTTGGTCTGTCACTGTGAAGCGGGCGTAACCCTTACACTACCTGATGGATACAACATCATACCTGATCGTATACACACACTGGATGTTTTAAAGCACGTTATTCCAAACAATTTAGGAATGTTAGGGGATTTATGCCCTTTATGGAATAAAACCCGACTCTGCGTCAACTACGTAATTTTCCATGGGAGTTTTGCCATGGATCCCCCTCTGGCATGCCACAGTCCAGGTGTTAGTCCCCTTGAAACAACTTTTCCATCACTATTGTGGCCAGAAAGAGTCCCTGTGGGTTTTAAAATTTGCCTGCCTATTGAAGTCTATGGTGGTTCGCCCGGTTCGCGAACATTTGCGGAGGTTCGCGTTCGCCGTTTGCGAACGGCAAATTTTAGGTTCGCGACATCACTAATCACCAGTGTTGGGGGTAACTAGTTACAAAGTAACGGATTACAGTAACTACATTACTTTTTTTGGTAACAAAGTAATGTAACTAGTTACAATACTAATATTGGTAACTACACTACTTTACTAGGCTATAGGAACGCGCTTTCCCTGCGTTACCCAAGCCGTGCGATACAATCGTTATTTAGAAGAATAGAGAGGGATGAAGTTTATGACTTTTTGTTGCACTTTATGTTTTATTCTGTTTTTTCAGGTTTTGTTCTCATGTTTCCCAAAGCCTGTATTTATACAATAAACTCTATGCAGAAAGAGTGTCATGTATCTTCTTCTACACGGTCAATTAAGAAAGAGGAAAGTAAAGTAATAAGTAGTGAAGTTACTTTTCAAATGCAGTAACTAGTAAAGTAATCTCATTACAATTTACAGAAGTAACTAGTAACTAGTTACATTTTTTGAGTAACTACCCCAACACTGCTCATCACTTAGTGGCCAGTCATAGTTCCTCGGGTTCTAATACCTCCCCTAATCCGATCTGTAGCCTCTTGATTTTCCCTCGGACATCCGGATCACATGTTGTCACCAGATTGTATATTGTAGTGGGCTTAGACATATACATCCCATCTGTGTCTCTCCTAGACTCTACTCTCTGGATGTAACCACAGATCTGATTTATTGTGTATCTGGTGAGTGCCCATTACCACAGGGTGCACTGGAGGTGTGGTGAAGGATTTTTAGTCCACTTTTACCTATTCAAGCACTGGGAGTACCACCGCTTATCAAGTCACATTGAATTAAATATATTTGAATTGTATTGGGTTAGACTCACCTAGTAAGAATAGTAGCACATGGACACTGTTTCACTTCCTTCTCACGCTTATCTATTACAGACATTAGAGTATGATTGTTTCATATGTGCAAACATATTCAGAGTGTGATTGATGCTTGCTGTAATCTGTGGAACGCTACAGTGTTTGTTACATTTTTTCTTTGATTTCTTTTGGTGGTATTTTATCACAATCAACAACCTGATCAACTCTATGCGAAGGAGATGTGTTGCACTGCGTAAAGGGCAAATGGTGGTCACACCAGATACTGACCCCCCCCCCCCAATACAGTAAAACTGCACATTTTAGAGTGGCTTTTTATTGTGGCCAGCCTAAAGCTGGATACACACTATACAATTTTCTATAGTTTTTTTTCCTTTAGTTTTACCAAAATCATATAATATGAGGTCAAACCTAAACACTTTCAATTTGTATGCAATCAGGCAGGCCCTTGCACTACATAGAAAAGGTAAATCTGAAGGAAATCAAACAACAAAAGTTGTATAGTGTGTATCCAGCTTTAGGCCCACCTGTGCAATAATCATGCTGTCCAATCAGCATCTTGATATGCCATACCTGTGAGGTGGATGGATTATCTCGGCAAAGGAGAAGTGATGTAAAGTAATGCACTTGGGTGCCAGAAACCAGAAAGCAAGCTACTCACTAGGGGGGGAACCTCTGGGTGAGTCTAGGATGGAGAAGGACCTGGGGGTCCTAGTGGACAACAGGCTTGGAAGTGGCATGCAATGCCAAGCCGCTGAAAGCAAAGCCAACAGAATACTGGCATGTATAAAAAAGGGGATTCACTCCAGAAATAAAGAGATTATTCTCCCACTCTACAAGACTCTGGTCCGGCCACATCTGGAGTATGCTGTCCAGTTCTGGGCACCGGTCCTCAGGAAGGATGTGCTGGAACTGGGGAGAGTCCAGAGAAGGGCAACAAAAATAATTAGGGGAATGGAGAACATCAGCTATGAGGAAAGACTACAAGCACTGAACCTATTCTCTCTGGAGAAGAGACGATTGAGGGGGGATATGATATCAATGTACAAATACTGTACTGGTGACCCGAGCATAAGGAACAAACTATTCAGAGAAAGGGAATACAATAAGACACGTGGCCACTCACTAAAACTAGAGGAAAAACGGTTTAACCTTAAAATATGTAAGGGGTTCTTCACTGTAAGAGCGGTAAGGATGTGGAATTCTCTTCCACAAGCAGTGGTATCAGCAGGGAGCATTGATAGTTTCAAAACACTATTAGATGGGCACCTTAAAGACCACAACATAGAGGGGTATACAATGTACAGCATACAGGGGTATACAATGTACAGCATACAGGGGTATACAATGTACAACATACAGGGGTATACAATGTACAGCATACAGGGGTATACAATGTACAACATACAGGGGTATACAATGTACAGCATACAGGGGTATACAATGTACAGCATACAGGGGTATACAATGTACAACATACAGGGGTATACAATGTACGGTTAACAGCAAACACACACACATCATAGGATGAACTGGATGGACGGATGTCTTTTTTCAACCTCACAAACTATGTAACACAGATTTATGAACAATATTTGAGAGAAATAGGACTTTTGTGTACATAGAAAAAGTCTTAGATCTTTGAGTTCAGCTCATGAAAAATGGGGGCAAAAACAAAAGTGTTACATTTATCATTTTGTTCAGTGTATATAAATATATGTATATTGTAGAGCGTCAGCCTGGGTTAGGTTAATAGTTAAAATGATTGTAAAGTCTTTTTTTTTTTTAATAAATAACAAACATGTTATACTTACCTCCTCTATGCAGTTGGTATTTCACAAAGCAGCCCCAATCCTCCTCTTCTCGGGTCCCTCTACTATGCTCCCGGCCCCTCCCTCCTGTTGAGTGCCCCCACAGCAAGAAGCTTGCTATGGGGGCACCTGAGTCGAGTCACAGCTCTCTGTGTCCATCACACACAGCGCCGCGACCTGGCCCTGCTCCCTCTTTCTCCTGATTGGCTGACTGGCTTAGATCTTTGAGTTCAGCTCATGAAAAATGGGGGCAAAAACAAAAGTGTTTCATTCATAATTTTGTTTAGTATAGATACATTATACACTTAAGGACCGCCCGCCGCAGTTATACTGCGGCAGGCAGCCCCTCCTGCGCGAACCGACGTAGGTATACTACATCAAAGTCCCCGCGAGCGCGTGCCACTGGGGGCGCATTTCCGCCCCCACTCGGCAGCGGGGCCTTTGATGCAGAGTGGGGGCGCCTGACACCCACGATTGTTCCCTGCTGAGAGAAAAGAACGGTCAGCTGTTGTAAACACAGCCAACCGTTCTTCTCCCTGGAATGATCACAGAGTGCCTGTGATCCTTCTATATAGGAACACAGGTCTCTGGGATCATTTCACAAGCCACGCCCCCCACAGTTAGAATCACTCCCCTAGGCTCACATTTAACCCATTGATCACCCACTGTATTAACCCCTTCCCTGCCAGTGTCATTATTAAAGTAACAGTCCATATTTTTAGCACTGATTACTGTAGTAATGTCACTGGTCCCCCCAAAAGTGTCAAAAATGTCAGTTAGGGGTCCAATCTGTCCGCCGCAATGCCACAGTCCCGCTAAAAATACTAGTAAAAACAAAAAAAACAAAAAATTACATACATTTTTCCCGTAGCTAGTAGACACGATAACTTTTGCGCAAACTAATCAAAATACGCTTTTTAACAAAAATATGTAGCAGAAAACAAATTGGCCTAAAATGTTAAATTTTGATTTTTACATTTTTTGGGGGGAATGTTTTATAGCAGAATGTGAAAAAAAATGTTTTTTTTTTCAGAATTGTTGCTATTTTTTGTTTATAGCGCAAAAAAGGTGGTGATCAAATACCACCAAAAGAAAGCTCTATTTATGGGGACAATTGCGCGGTCGTGCGACGCTGTACCTAAACAAATTTGACGTCCTTTTTTTCCCACAAACAGAGCTTTCTTTTGGTGGTATTTGATCACCTGTGCGATTTTTTGATCATGCGCTATAAACAAAAAAAAAGCGACAATTTTGCAAAAATAACAATATTTTTCACATTTTTTTTATATGAAATTCCCCAAAAAAAATGTAAAAATCAAATTTTTTTTACATTTTAGGCCAAATTTTTTTTTTTTACCATATGTTTGGTAAAAAAAAAGAAAAAAATCGCAAAAAGCGTATTTTGATTGGTTTGCGCAAAAGTTATTGCGTTTACTAACAAAGAGAAAGATTTTTGTCATTTTTGTTGGGTTTTTTTTTAGCGCGTAATAGCGGCGATCTGTGATTTTTTTTGCGGGACTGCGACATTGCGGCGGACAGATCAGACCCTTGACTGACATTTTTGACACTTTTGGGGGTACCAGTGACATTACTGCAGTAATCAGTGCTATACATATGCACTGTTACTGTAAAAATGACACTGGCAGTGAAGGAGTTAACTGTATTGGAGAGGGAGGGGTTATGTGTGTCCTAGGGGCGTGCATCTAACTGTGATTGGCTGTGGCTTGATGTGTAAGAACAGAGATCAATGGTCCTACATAGTAGAACCGTTTGATCATCATTCTTACACAGGGAAGAATGACAGGCGGCTTTGTTTACATTAGCCGCCTGCCTTTCTCCTGCTGTCACGGACGATCGCGAGTGCCCGGCGGCACGCGCTCGCTCCCAAAACCCTCACAGGCTAGCGACGTAGCCCTACGTTACTCTGCCTGTGAGGGGCTGACTGCCGACGTAAATAGTCGTGCGGCAGTCGGCAAATGGTTAAAGTAACGCAGTGCCGAATCACAAAAAATGGCCTGGTCATTAAAAGGGGCAAATCCTTCCGGTCCAGAACTGGTTAAAATATAAAATTAGTACAGCGAAGTCATCTATTTGAAAATAGTGGTCGATGTGCACAAACATCGCTACACATTAGAAAACATTTATATAAATGTGAATACAGTAAACCCCCCTCCATTGCGGAGGTTACGTTCCGGACCCAGCCGCGAAAAGTGAAAATCCGCAAAATCGAAAAACCCTATTAAAATGCATTGTAGGCATGTTTTTTTTTTTTACTGTCACTGTACGTGTAAAAGCATTTTAAGGTCTTTAAACACACTTTTAAAACAATAGAAACTCATTTAAACACATAAAAGGTACTGAGAGACAGAGCAAGAGCTATGGAAAACACAAAAATATTTCATTTTTAATGATTTATATAGTAAAATAACATTACAATAAAAAATGCAATATACCGGGGACCATAAAAACTGAACCGCGATGGAGCGGGGGTTTACTGTGATCTGTGTCAAATTGTAGCTAAATAACAGAAAAAAACTCAAGAGAAATCATCAAGAAACATTCATATATTCAATGTGTCTATCCAAAAATAAAGTAACATAAAAAAAGTCCAAAAACAATCAAATCCTTCAGTGACAGTCAGTCAATCCCAACAAACGAATAATCTTGCCACCTCTGTGTGTAGTAATCAACTGAGAAACAAGCGCTCAAATAATCCACCACCAGGTTTTCACTAGCAGCTCACCTCCAACTTTGACTCCTTTTTTACCAGGGAGTCAAGGTACGCTATTCCCCAGTAGGGATAAAGGAGCTCAGTATGGATGGATGGATGTCCCTGGATGTATCAAGATCCCACTCTTTCCTCATTCAAGTGCTTGCAATATAATCAGCCAAATGAAACAAAAACAAAATATCTAGTGCTCTCTGTAAAAGCAAATTTATTATGACAAAATATATTAACATAGGCTCACCCACATTGGGCGGCACTACAAGCCGTGCCAGCTGGAGGAAGCATATAGCAAAATCAATTCGGTAATGGTCCTGGGTAAGAGTCAAATATCAGCGCCTGCCTCCAGACGCGTTGCGTCTTCAGCAGACTTCTTCAGACTTAAGAAGTCTATTGATTTAGCTACAATTCAACACAGATGGTTCACGTTAATATAAATGTTTTCACATGTGTAAAAATTTTTGTGCACATAGGCCACTATTTTCAAATAGATGACTGCGCTGTACTCATTTTATATTTATATTGTTGGTGAGGGGAAATCACTTGTAATGGCAGCAACAAATCCACATTTTTATTCATATATATATTCAAAATATTTTTTTTTTTTTTTATTGAATTGCGCTGATTAACCACTTTAAAATTGGAAGATTTTGCTGCTCAATGATGTAATGTTCCGGTACCTTTGGTACCCTAAATTACACTTTCCACAAGTGTATGCGCCCCACCATTTACTTTTGGAAAAGGTGCGCATACACCTTTAAGACTGGAGCTGTCATCACCCAGCGCCGGACTAGATGGCTATTTAAAGCGCCGGTTCTCACTCACATGTGTTCGTTCAAACACTTATCCTTATCTGGATGCTAACCTTGCTTGAAGCTTCCATGCTTGCAAGCTTACTTCGCTGACGGAACCTCGCCGCGCTGATCCCTGTATCCCGCTACTGGATCATCCGCCTCTCCTGAACCACCTTTCGGCTGTATCGCTAATAGTGCTAAGTACCCCGCAGGGGAATTCTCTATAAACTTATACTAAGCTTACACTATCTAGCTCTGCATAGTAAAGACTGTTTATCACATCTGCATAACTAGATTGCTAGCTCTTGAGACTACTGCTACTTTTCTGCACTGGGTTGATCTCTTTTGTATGTCCACCTGCTATTCTATCATCTGCTATCATACAACATTGCTAAACCTTCCTGCATCCATCTGCTACTGTCTCACCTTCAAGTGTCTATCACCTACCACCTCCACTCAACCTATCCCTCAACCTTCATCATTGTGTTACCACATATAAAAAGTCACTCTAGGAACCAGCTTGCTAATTGTGTGTATTTACTGGCTGAAATAAGACCTTCCACACATGATGAGTCATTGAGGTTGGGAATGGTATCTCAGCATATCTCTTACATGACTACTGACGTGGGACTATTTCTGCAGCTGAAAATCCACACCATATAAAAAACGCAGGAGCGTTACAAATGACCAGGCCACTTTTTTCAACTTGGCACTGCGTGATTTTAACTGACAATTGCGCAGTCATGAAAAACTGTACCCAAACAAAATTTATGTCTTTTTTTTCCTATAA
The DNA here is from genome assembly GCF_965119305.1 of Pelophylax lessonae. Classification (NCBI taxonomy): domain Eukaryota; kingdom Metazoa; phylum Chordata; class Amphibia; order Anura; family Ranidae; genus Pelophylax; species Pelophylax lessonae. Next base: position 19,908,262 of record NC_138774.1, read on the forward strand.
ACAGAGCTTTCTTTTGGTGGTATTTGATCACCTCTGCGATTTTTAATTTTTTTAAAAAAGAGCGACAATTAAAAAAAAAAAAAAAAAAACAATATTTTTCACATTCTGATATATAACATTCCCAAAAAAATAAAAAATATATATTTTTTTTCTGTTTCAAGTTTTTGATTGAAGAATGCAAATGGGTAACAACGTTTGACATACAGAATAATGAGAAAAAGAGTATAAACATGAGAGTATATGAATGCTAATGGATGGATGGGAAACAGGTGAGCTTGGAGGTGGCCCAATCCTCCCCCAACCTGCTCCCAGCCATGACTGGTATTGAAAAACTAATGGCTATGTGGAAGCCATAGGGTGCAAACTAAAAAATGACCAGCTGAAAAAAACGCACACCCCCATCCCAATAATAGATGGTAAAGGCAAATTGGTACTTTAGATGAAACACCAGCCTGTAAAGCAAGCGTCTCCATCCCTGGCAACATGGAGACACACCTCCTTTAATCCCCTTTTTCTCTTCAGTTCTGTTATACACAGGGATGGAGACGCTGTGCAGTGCTCGCCGGTGTCTCATGTAAAGTCCCAAAACTGCCCAAAATTTTCCATGTTGTCAGGGATGGAGACGCTTGCTTTACAGGCTGGTGTTTCATCTAAAGTCCCGATTTGCCTTTACCATCTATTATTGGGATGGGGGTGTGCGTTTTTTCCAGCTGGTCATTTTTTAGTTTGCACCCTATGGCTTTCACATAGCCATTAGTTTTTCAATACCAGTCATGGCTGGGAGCAGGTTGGGGGAGGATTGGGCCACCTCCAATCTCACCTGTTTCCCAACCATCCATTAGCATTCATGTACCCCCATGTTGGAGACACTCAGTTTGAGTAGTGTTAGGTAGTGTTAGGACTGCAGAACACACAGGGTGCCTTGGAGTGGCCTACAGCTTATACATGCATTTGCAAATGTGTGTTAACTAAACCCCTGTCTTTAACCTATTATGTTAGACAGGTTTATTTGGTTTGTTAGCAGACTGGTGGGTAAGTATAGCAAACTAAAGGCCGACTGGTTTCCACACACACACACCTCCTTTAATCCCCTTTTTCTCTTCAGTTCTGTGGATGTGATTGGTTGTTCTTGGAACCGACATTTTAAAATAATTTATGAAAGGAGGAGGTGTTTTGGGTAAGTTTTTGGTGGAGTAAACTTTGAGAAGTTCACCTTTATTGATGCAGGGAATGTCCAATTGCCTTCAGGGAATCAGGAAGGAATTCTTTTTTTTCTGTGCTGGAGAAAATTGGACCATGCTTCATAGGGTTTTTTGTCTTCCTCTGGGTCAGCTGTGGGCTCTGTACATAGAGATTTTCCATTTCTGTATTTTTTCTATTGATTGAACTAGATCAGTGGTTTCCAAACAGGCCCTATGCTTGCCTTTATTCGTCCTTGGGGCACCATTCCATCCACTGACACCAGTCATGGGACACCATTTCATCCATTGACATCAATAATTGGGCACCATTGCTTCCACAGACACCAATAATTGGGCACCATTTCTCCCATAGACACAGATGATGGAGCACCATTTTATCCACTGACAGCAAGGAATGGACACCATTTCTCCCTTAGATACCAATGATGGGGTACCATTCCATCCACTGAAACCAATGATTGGGCACTATTCCTCTCACAGACAGAAATGATGGGGCACCATTCCATCCACCGACAGTAAAGATTGGATACCATTCTTCCCACAGACACCAATGATGGGGCGCCATTTTATCTACTGACAGCAAGGATTGAGCACCATTCCTCCCACAGACATCGATGATGGGTCACTATTTCTCCCAATCATATCAACATAGTTTACTCCCACTGATGCTGGGGCATTTTCTATGCCTACTTGCCATAGCCTGGCCCATCTAAAACCCAAAACACAATAAAATTGCCCTTCGTATAAAATGTAATGAGACCCCTGAACTAGATGGACTTGTGTTGAACTAGATGTGACTTTTTCAACCGAATTATGTAATTATATAACCCATCCACTACTTCTCAACCGACTCCCCAGTTTTAATTGAAATAGTTTCTATATATTTGCAGATGACCTCTAGGTTGCTCCAAAGGTCATTGTTGTCATCCATTTTGATACATCTGTTGGTTTATACTCAGAAATTCTTTTCTCTGTGGGCTGGTGAGATATGATCATTGAAATGACAACTGTTTGGTCTGTGTTACTCACCAAGATAATAAATATTTATAGATTGCCTCTCTGAGTGTATTTCTTCTGTAATCTTCTCCAGTGTTAGTCATCTTTGGTCCAGGTATATGGTTACCATTTCTAGTTTCATATGTGACCCAATCTAGTGGTTTGTCTTGCCTGCATATAGAATTTGAATATATATTTGTGTACTCCACATCACTCAACATTTATTTTCATGAAATGCTGTTGCCATGTCCACCTAGAATTAAAATTTCATTTTTTTTTTTTTTTTCAAATACTTTTATTGAAATTTTAAAATTACACATGTATCAACCAAATGATCAGGACACATGGCCCTAACATAAATCAAACAGAGTATAAGCTCAAAACAACAGGAGAAACCAGCCTTGTGGATTTGGCTGGCATTGGCCAAAAATCAACCAAGTACAGACTAATATGGCTAAGAGAGAGAAAAAGGTCAAGGTCACAATGGTGTAAACTAAAATAAAATAAACAGATCCTTCTGACACAGTAGAACAAATCCAGTAGCGCAACAACTGTAAGATTCACAACACAATTTAATGTACAGTGAAACAACAGTGGTGGTAATTAACTCCCTGCTGTAGTGAGATCAGAGAGTCACATATGCATATCACCGGTGACGAAGTCGGAAATGACGAAACGTGTCGGGGCGTGACCAGGCGACGCTCAGCAAGTATGAGACCAAGGAAGTGTTTGTTACCCGGCCGCTTTGTTTCCATGGCGTGGAACCTGGAGACAGTCTGTGAGACGGGCACAGCCTCCTGCATGGATTTTATCATTTATGTGCTTTTATCATCATGACCAAGTGAGTGTAACTTTTATTGTGACTGAATAAACTGGAGTTAAACGTTATTGCACTAGTGGGTCTTCACTTCTCTCTTTGCATGGCTAATGGGATCTACTGACCGGCAATGAGTATATGGGATTATGACGGTGAGGATGAGTGACGGCGAGTTTTGCTTGATTGCGAGAGTAATTAAGCAACAACATCTGGTGAGTGAGTTTTCCAGCCACCCTCTCAGACACGGTGGTGGTGGAATATTGGATGACCGCATAAGTCATTTCACATCAGTCAAGAAGCACTAGTTTGATCGTATCAGCATATCAGTGTGTGTCATCTCTTATGGACATTATATATGGACTTTTAAATTGAACATTTATGCTTCATATGGTGATATGCATATGTAACTCTCTGATCTCACTACAGCAGGGAGTTACCACCACTGTTGTTTCACTGTACATTGAATTGTGTTGTGAATCATACAGTTGTTGCGCTACTGGATTTGTTCTACTGTGTCAGAAGGATCCGTTTATTTTATTTTGACTTGTACAAGTAGCTGCATTCATTCATTCCTTTTTGTTCCTAAGCACTTGGGATTACTCATTTTTCCATTTTTTTTTTTTGGTTTGGTGGGTTTTTGTTAGATAAATGGTGTAAACTGTCTGGTTCAAAAAGCAAATGTCAAGGAAGATGTGGATCACAGGAATAATGCTTGATTCTAAGCTATTGCCTAGGTGAGCAATCAGATAGGCATAAAGTACATAGGTACTGCCATCTGCTAAATCTCTTGTGAAGAAAAAATAAACATAACAAATACGCACTCAAGGGGGGTAAGTCTGGACAAAAAGAAGGAAATGGGAGGTTAGGTTCGGGCACTGAGCCAGATGAGCGAAGCTTAAGTTTGCCCAGCGAATTTGTAAGATTAGCTTTTGCGTACCATTTAGTAAATTGAAAGTAGGGCATCACCTGAACTATTTCTGATGAAGAGAATGAATACTCTATGAAGGATCTCCAACGTGTAAAGAAGCGTTTTGTGGGTGAAAAGGTTTGGACCATGGCTCCCAGATTCTCCAAGCATAAAAGTCATTGCAGGTCTCATTTAACAGTGGTGACATAAGGCAATGTTGGCGATGTCCAAGCCCTGCAAAAGTTGACTGACAGCAGACCCTAATAAACGTAGGCACTGGATTGCAATCTTTCATCTGTCAAGTAGAATGTGGTGGTGGGGTTTGATAAAATGACCTTGGCACCTCTATTACACGGTGATTGGTCCTACGAGAAATAGGGGCCACTCACCCTAGGAGGTTTTATAAAATTACCTTGGCACCTCCATAACAAGGTAAGTGCCCCCCCAAGAAATGGGGGCCCTTGGTGAGGTTGAATAAAATTACCTTGGCACCTCTACAACAAGGTGAGTGGCCCCCCAAGAAATGGGGGGGTCAGGAAGGAGCAGTATTGGGGAGCCAGGGGGGAAACAGTAATGGGGAACCAGGAGCAAACAGTAATGGGGGACCAGGAGCGAACAGTATAGCACAGGGGGCAAGGAGGGAACAGTATAGGAGGACCAGGAGAGAACAGTAATAGGGGGCCAGGAGAGAGCAGTATAGCACAGGGGGCCAGGAGGGAAAAGTAAAGCACAGGGGGCTTGGAGAGAACAGTAATAGGGGGCCAAGAGAGAACAGTAATAGGGGACCAGGAGAGAACAGAATAGGGGGGCCAAGAGAGAATAGTATAGTGAGGCCAGGAAGGAACAGTATAGTACAGGGGGCCAGGAAAGAACAGTATAGGGGACAAGGAGGGAATAGTATATCGGGTCCAGGAGAGAACAGTAATGGGGGGCCAGGACAGAACAGCAATGGGGGGCCAGGAGAAAAAAGTAATGGGGGGCCAGGAGATAACAGTATAGGGAGGCCAGGAGAGACCAGTAATGAGGGGCCAGACAAGAAAAGTATAGGGGGATCAGGAGAGAACAGTAATAGGGGCCAGTAGAGAACAGTAATGCGGGGCCAGGAGAGAACAGTAATGGGGGGGCAAGGAGATAACATTATATGGGGGCCAGGAGAGAACAGTATATGGAGGCCAGGAGGTAACAGTATTGCACAGGGGGCCAGGAGAGAACAGTATAGGGGGACCAGGACAGAACAGTAATGGGGGGCCAGGAGAGAACAGAAATGGAGGCCAGGAGAGAACAGAAATGGGGGGCCAAGAGAGAACAGTAATGGGGGGCCAGGAGAGAACAGTAATAGGGGGCCAGGAGAGAACAGTATAAGGAGGCCAGGAGAGATCAGTAATGAGGGGCCAGATGAGAACAGTATAGGGGGATCAGGAGAGAACAGTAATAGGGGCCAGTAGAGAACAGTAATGCAGGGCCAGGAGAGAACAGTAATAGGGGGCCAGGAGAGAACAGTATAGGGAGGCTAGGAGGGAACAGTATAGGGGGGCCAGGAGAGAACAGTATAGGGGGGCCAGGAGGGAACAGTATAGCCAAAGGGACAAGGAGAGAACAATATAGGGGGGCCAGGAAGGAACAGAAATGGGGGACCAGGAGAAAACAGTAATGGGGGCCAGGAGAGAACAGTATAGGGGGGGCAAGAAGAGAACAGTAATAGGGGGCCAGGAGATAACAGTATAGGGAGGTTAGGAGAGAACAGTAATAGGGGACCAGGAGATAACAGTATAGGGAGGCCAGGAGAGACCAGTAATGAGGGCCAGATGAGAACAGTATAGGGGGATCAGGAGAGAACAGTAATAGGGGCCAGTAGAGAACAGTAATGCGGGGCCAGGAGAGAACAGTAATAGGGGGCCAGGAGAGAACAGTATAGGGAGGCCAGGAGGGAACAGTATAGGGGGACCAAGAGAGAACAGTATAGGGGCGCCAGGAGGGAACAGTATAGCCCAGGGGCAAGGAGAGAACAATATAGGGGGGCCAGGAAGGAACAGCAATGGGGGACCAGGAGAAAACAGTAATGGGGGGCCAGGAGAGAACAGTAACAGGGGACCAGAAGAGAACAGTAACAGGGGGCCAGGAGGGAACAGTATAGGAGGGTAAGGAGGGAACAGTATAGGGGGACCAGGAGGGAACAGTATAGGGGGGCCAGGAGAGAACAGTATAGGGAGGCCCAGGAGAGAACAGTATGGGGGACCAGGAGGGAACAGTATAGGGGGCAGAGGAGAGAACAGTATAGGGAGACCTGGAAGGAACAGTATAGCACAGGGGGCCAGGAGAGAAAAGTATAGGGGGGCCAGGAGGAAACAGTATGGAACCCCAATTGAGAACCACTGATGTAAGTCATCTTAGACTCTAATCATACCCCTTTAAGCCACGCAAATGCGTGGAATGTGGACATTACCCATCCCATCAGCTCCTGATGGGACGGGCAAGAGGTTAGACAAGGGGGACTATACAAACACCCGTGGCCTTGCCATCCAATGGGGCAAGATAGCTGGCGCAGGATCTCGGCCATCCGCTGTCAAACCCTACTTTTTAAAGCACAATCTTTTTTCTTCATGTAAACTGATTTTAACCAAACTGTCCTTATGCCGAAGCAGACCTTCAGCGCCGCTGACTTTTCTTTCATTAGTCCTAAGCTCAAGTCGCGGTGATAATGTACGGAGCCGCTCACGTTAAGAGCCATTTAAAATGTTCCTTGAACTTCCAACAACAGTTACATTGTTGAGCGGTTTGAGGGGAGCTATTTACTTGTACATAGCTTTAATAAATAAAGACCTGGTTTCCATGGCAACGCGAGAACACGCCGCGCCACGGAACATTCATATTAGTAAAAAGAATATAGTTTCCAGTAGTCTTTGGCTACGTTCGCGCTCTTATTGTTTCCTGGACACCATTGTAAAATGTGCCTTTCCACATAAATAAAATAAATTACATATGAATCTCTTTTTTTTTTTGTGTTTATTTATAATACAACTTTACAATAACTACGAAAAGGAAAGAAATGGGGAAGCGAGGAATTGTATATAATTTTACTGTTCTATGACGTTAGTTGAAAGTATGGAAATACACATCACTTGGGTCTCGGCTCTGATTTCCCGCTGAGCTGTGTATTGAATAGAACTCTGCGTCCTTCGCTGTATTGGTGTTCGGATTCTGCAGTTGGTGATGGACTACAGCAAATGTAAAACATGGCTTCAGCCAAGACAGGTCAAGACATGGGGGAAATTAATGTGGAACGATGGGCAAATGTATTTTTATTGTAGATCAGGGATTTTTCAGTGGTACCTAAAACACATAATATTTTTCAACGTATGGCTAATTTTTCTATTATACAAAAAACGGGCGGTATAATATTTGTAGACAGGAAAGGCACATACTGTACATGTGTGCAGGCTCGTAAATCTGAGGAACTCTGCTCGTGGCCAACACAAGCGCGTGCGCCTACACAAGCGCGTGCACGTGCATGAACACAAGCGCCTGCACGTGCACAAATATGCATTGGCACCAGGCAAGCCATTTAACCACTTGCCGACCGCCTACCGCATATTTACTGCGACAGGTCGGCTCTATTGCGCAAAATCATATACCCATACGTCATTTCGTACGATACCCACTCTGTGGCACGCACGCGTCACCGGAGGACCGTTATAATATTTGCAGACAGTAAAGGCACATACATGTGTGCAGGCTCATGAACCTGAGGAACTCTGTTTGTGGCCAAATTACAGGTGTGCGAATACAAGCACGTGGACGTGCACGAACACAAGTGCTTGCACGTCCACGAACGCAAGAGCCTGCATGTGCACAAATGTGCATTGGCACCATGCAAGCTATTTAACCACTTGCTGACCGCCTACAGCATATTTACTGTGGCAGGTCGGCTCTATTGTGCAAAATCACATACCTATACGCAATTCCGTGCGATACCCACTGTGTGGCACGCACTCGTCGCCGGAGGACCGTTATAATATTCGCAGACAGGAAAGGCACATACATGTGTGCAGGCTAACGAACCTGAGGAACTCTGTTTGTGGCCAAATTACAGGTGTGCGAATACAAGCGGGTGGATGTGCACGAACACAAGCGTGTGCACAAACACAAGAGCCTGCATGTCCACAAAATCACATACCCATACCTCATTTCGTGCGATACCCACTGTGTGGCACGCAGGCGTTGCCGGAGGACCGTTATAATATTTGCAGACAAGAAAGGCACATACATGTGTGCAGGCTCATGAACCTGAGGAACTCTGTTTGTGGCCAAATTACAGGTGTGCGAACACAAGCGCGTGCACGTGCACGAACACAAGCGCATGCACGTGCACGAACGCAAGAGCCTGCATGTGCACAAATGTGCATTGGCACCAGGTAAGCTATTTAACCACTTGCCGACCACCTACAGCGTATTTACTGCTGCAGGTCGGCTCTATTGCGCAAAATCACATACCTATACGTCATTTCGTGCGATACCCACTGTGTGGCACGCACGCGTCGCCGGAGGACCGTTACAATATTTGCAGACAGGAAAGGCACATACATGTGTGCAGGCTCACAAATCTGAGGAACTCTGCTCAGGCAAAATTACAGGTGTGCGAACACAAGCGCGTGCACGTGCATGAACACAAGAGCCTGCACGTGCACAAAATCACATACCTATATGTAATTTCGTGTGATAGCCACTGTGTGGCACGTACGCATCGACGGAGGACTGCTATAATATTTGCAGACAGGAAAGGCACATACATGTGTGCAGGCTCATGAACCTGAGGAACTCTGTTTGTGGCCAAATTACAGGTGTGCGAATACAAGCGTGTGGACGTGCACGAACGCAAGAGCCTGCATGTGCACAAATGTGCATTGGCACCATGCAAGCTATTTAACCACTTGCTGACCGCCTACAGCATATTTACTGTGGCAGGTCGGCTCTATTGTGCAAAATCACATACCTATATGTAATTCCGTGCGATACCCACTGTGTGGCACGCACTCGTCGCCGGAGGACCGTTATAATATTCGCAGACAGGAAAGGCACATACATGTGTGCAGGCTCACGAACCTGAGGAACTCTGTTGTGGCCAAATTACAGGTGTGCGAATACAAGCGCGTGGATGTGCACGAACACAAGCGTGTGCACAAACACAAGAGCCTGCATGTGCACAAAATCACATACCCATACCTCATTTCGTGCGATACCCACTGTGTGGCACGCAGGCGTTGCCGGAGGACCGTTATAATATTTGCAGACAGGAAAGGCACATACATGTGTGCAGGCTCATGAACCTGAGGAACTCTGTTTGTGGCCAAATTACAGGTGTGCGAACACAAGCGCATGCACGTGCACGAACGCAAGAGCCTGCATGTGCACAAATGTGCATTGGCACCAGATAAGCTATTTAACCACTTGCCGACCACCTACAGCTTATTTACTGCGGCAGGTCGGCTCTATTGCGCAAAATCACATACCTATACGTCATTTCGTGCGATACCCACTGTGTAGCATGCACGCGTCACTGGAGGACCGTTCTAATATTTGCAGACAGGAAAGGCACGTACATGTGTGCAGGCTCATGAACCTGAGGAACTCTGTTTGTGGCCAAATTACAGGTGTGCGAATACAAGCACGTGGATTTGCACGAACACAAGCGCGTGCACGTGCACGAACGCAAGAGCCTGCACGTGCGCAAATGTGCATTGGCACCATGCAAGCTATTTAACCACTTGCTGACCGCCTACAGCATATTTACTGTGGCAGGTCGGCTCTATTGCTTAAAATCACACACCTATACGTCATTTTGTGCGATACCCACTGTGTGGCATGCATGGGTCGCCGGAGGACTGTTACAATATTTGCAGACAGGAAAGGCACATACGTGTGTGCAGGCTCCCGAATCTGAGGAACTCTGCTTGTGGCCAAATTACAGGTACGCGAACACAAGCTCGTGCGTGAACACAAGCGCATGCACGTGCACGAATGCAAGAGCCTGCACGTGCACAAATGTGCATTGGCACCAGGCAAGCTATTTAACCACTTGCCGATCGCCTACCACACATTTACTGCGGCAGGTCGGCTCTATTGAGCAAAATCACATACCTATACGTCATTTCATGTGATAGCCACTGTGTAGCACGCATGTTTCGCCAGAGGACCGTTATAATATTTGCAGACAGGAAAGGCACATACATGTTTGCAGGCTCACAACACTGAGGAACTATGCTCATGGCCAAATTACAGGTGTGCGAACACAAGTGCATTCACGTGCACGACCACAAGAGCCCTGCACGTGCAAAAATGTGCATTGGCACCACACCAGGCAAGCTATTTAACCACTTGCCGACCGCCTACAGCATATTTACTGTGGCAGGTAAGCTCTATTGCGCAAAATCACATACCTATACGTCATGTCGTGCGATCGCGCACTGATTGGACACAGAGTATGCCAATCAGTGAGCCCAATGTCTGCCGGCCACCTGCGATTGTTCCCCAGAGAGGCAGATCGCCGTTCTGACAGGGAAGAAGATGGAGATCTTGTATTTCTACTAAGCAGGAACATGGATCTCCGTCTTCATCCAGTCAGAGCACCTCCCCCCCATACATTTAGCAAGTCCCCCCTAGAGGCACAGGCAGACCGACAATCTAAACAAGGCAGATTGTCATGAAGGCAAGGCACAGATCCTGTGTTTGGGCAAAGCAGGAGCACAGTTCTTTGGCTTCCCCTAGTCAAAGCATCTCCCACAGTAAGTAAGCACAACCTAGTGTAAGGGGCTAGCTCGGTAGAAGGTGTGGGTGACCCCTTGGGTGGGTTCGTTAAACAGAGAGACAGCCGAGGAGTGGTTGAAAACAACGGTCTATGATTTATTCTTCCAATTTGCTGGAAACAAGTGCAAGCATCCAAACAGCATAAATCAAACAAACATAAAATAAACCCTGGCCACTTGGGGCGTCTACCTTCACAACACAGGAACCTACCTATGGTGTCTGTCCCAACCTACTGCTGGGCAGACACTGCTGGTCATACAGCAGAAGACCAATAGTCCATTTGTTTTCCTTTCACACAGAAAAAGTCAACACCACCTCACCTTCAGAAGTCTCTCAGATCACTGCTCTCCTTAACGCACACAGCTTCAGGATGCAGCAATCAGTAGTCATCCTCTGGATAACTTATAGAGGCCTTAATTGCCGCATTCTGAATAGCTGAAGCTTTCCAACGTCCTTAAACCTTTCTGGCTACCTCCGCAGCTGACAGCTGATAGTAATTGGTGAATTGTCTAAACAAGGCAGAAATGTATCTCCCGTCTGTGACAACACCCACAGATTTACATGACTTCCTGTCACACTAGGCACACAGTTAACCCTTTGATCGCCCCTAATGTTAACCCCTGCTTATCCAGTGTCATTAGTGCAGTAAAAGTGCATATTTTTAGCACTGATCACTGTATTGGTGTCACTGGTCCCCAAAAAAAAAAGTGTCAGTTAGGTGTGCAATTTGTTCATGACAATGTCGTAGTCCCGCTAAAAATCGCTGACCGCTGCCATTACTAGTAAAAAAATAAATATATAAAAATTCCATAAAAATATCCATTTTTTTTTTGCGCAAACCATTTAATATACGGTTATTGGGATTTTATACTAAAATATAGTATAAAACTTTTATAAAACTCTGGTCCGACCGCACCTGGAGTATTCTGTCCAGTTCTGGTCGCCAGTCCTCAGGAGGGATGTGTTGGAGCTGGAGAGAGTCCAGAGAAGGGCAACTAAACTGATTAGGGGGTTGGAGGACCTTAATTATGAAGAGCGGCTGCAATCGCTCGATTTATTTTCCCTGGAGAAGAGACGTCTGAGGGGGGACATGACAGCAATTTATAAACATCTTAATGGGGATCTCAGCTTAGAAAAAAAGCTGTTCATTCAAAGGAATTGCATGAGGACTCGAGGACATACAATGCGATTAGAGGAGAAGCGTTTTAACCTCAGGCAACGAGGAGGGTTCTTTACTGTTAGGGCTACAAGATTGTGGAATTCTCTACCACAAGAGGTGGTTTCTGCGGGTAGTATGGTGGCTTTCAAAAGACTCTTAGACTTGCATCTCAAGGATCAGAACATTCAGGGGTATGAGAGATGATTACAGCCACACACACCTACACAGGTTGAACTGGATGGACTATTGTCTTTATTCAACCTCACCTACTATGTATATATATATATATATTGTGACCGGGCCCTGACATTCCACCATTGTGGGGAGGCCCCCAAGATGCAGAACTTGTGAAAGGGTCCTGCTGTGGGACCGTAATAAAGGGCCCCGCAATGAGAGTAAAGGGCCCCAGGATCAGTGGGAAGAGCTCAAGGCTTGAAGGGAAGGGGTCCAGGGGGCCGGGGGCCCTTCATGATTTCTTGAACCAGGGCCCTGAAGGTTCTAGTTATGCCTCTGCCTAGATGCCAGTATCATTAGTATAGTGACAGAGTATAGTATTATCACTGATCACTGTATTCGTTTCACTAGTGATGTCAGTTCCCCCCCAGTGTCAGATTGCTCCCCGCACTATCGCAGTCCCATTATAAGTCGCTGAACACTACCATTAGTGGTATATGAAAAAAATAAAATTCCAGTATACACTATATTACCAAAAGTATTGGGATGCCTGGCTTTGCACACACATGAACTTTCATGGCATCCCAGTCTTAGTCCGTAGGGTTCAATATTGAGTTGGCCCACCCTTTGCAACTATAACAGCTTCAACTCTTCTGGGAAGGCTGTCCACAAGGTTTAGGAGTGTGTCTATGGGAATGTTTGACCATTCTTCCAGAAGCGCATTTGTGAGGTCAGGCACTGATGTTGGACAAGAAGGCCTGGCTCACCGTCTCTGCTCTAATGCATCCCAAAGGTGTTCTATCGGGTTGAGGTCAGGACTCTGTGCAGGCCAGTCAAGTTTCTCCACCCAAAACTTACTCATCCATGTCTTTATGGACCTTGCTTTGTGCAGTGGTGTGCAGTCATGTTGGAACAGGAAGGTCCAACCCCAAACTGTTCCCACAAAGTTGGGAGCATGGAATTGTCCAAAATGTCTTGGTATGCTGATGCCTTAGGAGTTCCCTTCACTGGAACTAAGGGGCCAAGCCCAACCCCTGAAAAACAACCCCACACCATAACCCCCCCTCCACCAAATAATTTGGACCAGTTTGATTAATCCGAGTTCCTCTTTAAGTTTGCTTGGCTCTAATATAAAACCTGAACAATTATCTGGATAAAACAATACACCATTCTTCCAGAGGCGCATTTGAGAGGTCAGGTTCTGATGTTGGATGAGAAGGCCTGGCTCACAGTCTCCTCTCTAATTCATCTCGAAGATGTTCTATCAGGTTGAGGTCAGGACTCCCAAGTTCCTCCACCCCAAACTCACTCATCCATGTCTTTATGGACCTTGCTTTGTGCACTGGTGCTCAGTCATGTTGGAACTGGAAGGGGCCAACCCCAAACTATTCACACAAAGTTGGGAGCATGAAATTGTCCAAAATTTTGCCTTAAGAGTTCCCTTCACTGGAAGTAAGTAGCCAAGCCCAACCCCTGAAAAACAACCCCACACCATAATACCCCCTCCTCCAAATGATTTGGACCAGATTGATTAATCCGAGTTCATCTTTAGGATTGCCTGGCTCTAACATAAAACCTGAACCATTATCTGGATAAAACCATACATCACACTTAGTGCCGAAATAAAAAACATCCAGGACCCCTTTAGGAATTTACATATGAGCATACGGGGGTCACATGGCCATGATTTAGTACAAATTCCAATTCAGTAAAAAGCAGAACCGGCAAATTACGCGGCTCTGTATCATAATTACCATTACACGTACATTACTGACTATAGAAAATTGATGGCTGGAATTTCAGCAATTTTAACATTACAAGTCATCTTTGATGTATACATATTAAGACAAGTTATTGTCAGCAACCGCTATCAATCATGGCCAATTTATCACCGACGCTGCCAATTACTCCCGGCTCCAAAATGGCTCAATATCAGCAGAAAGACAACATTTTTTTTTTTTTTTTTTTATTCAGCGTATGCATCAGAGAGAGCCACATACACTATATTGTCAAAAGTATTGGGACACCTGCCTTTACTCGCACATGATATTTAATGACATCCCAGTCTTAATCTGTAAGGTTCAATATTGAGTTGGCCACCCTTTGCAGCTTTAACATCTTCTACTCTTCTGGGAAGGCTGTCCATGAGGTTTAGGAGTGTGTCTATGGGAATGTTTGACCATTCTTCCAAAAGGACATTTTTGAGGTCAGGCATTGATGTTGGACGAGAAGGCCTGGCTTGCAGTGTCCGTGCTTATTCATCCCAATGGTAGTCTATCAGGTTGAGGTCAGGGCTTTGTGCACTGGTCTAATTGGGCAGCTATGTCAGGTTACCACAGAGTTAACTGGTCTCTGGTCATCTCTATCATCCTGGGAGGCCAGAAGCGATGTCACTTCCAGCTCTGGGAGATGTAAACTCTGCCAGCTTTTTTTTCCCTGGAAAGCAGAGATCAATATATATATATATATATATATATATATATATATATATATATATATATATATATATTTTTTTTTTTATCTCATGCTTTCTGGGTAGAGGAGAGTTTTTTTATTTTTTATAGACCCCATATGTCTCCATAAAGAGGACCTGTCATGCTTTATTTTTATCAAAAGGAATGTTTACATTTCTTGTAATAAGGATAAAAGTGATAAAAAAAAAATAAAAATTAAGGGACAATGTAAAAAAATGAAAAGAAAAAAAAAAATTTCTTAAAGTGCCCCCGTCCTCTTGTGTTGGAACACATACGTAGGTCATGCACACATATGTAAATGGTGTTCGCATCACGTATGTGAAGTATCGCCACAAACATTATAGCAAGAACAATACTTCTAGCTCCAGACCTCCTCTGTTTTTGCAGTGTTTGTGCACAGAGGGGGGATTTGCACTGGAAGGGGGTATATGGGGGGCGAGGATTGGTGCTTAGGGGGGTGATTTGTTCTGGAAGGGGTTTTTGTGTTGGGAGGGGGGAGAATTTGTGTTGAGAGGAGGGATTGGGGGGGAGGGGATAAGAGAATGTGTGTAAGTAGGAGGAGTATGGTGGTATTTATGCTGGAAGAGAGGACATTGGGGGGGTTTTTGCTAAGAGGGGGGATTGGTGCTGGAAGGGAGTAGATGGGGGGGGGATTTGTGCTGAGAGGGGGATTTGTGCAGAAAATAGCCATAACCCCGGTACATAACTTGTAAACCGCACTGTATATATACGTATTGCAGTCGGCAAGTAGTTAAAAATGTCTTCTGGACCACTCACATCAGTCCGGCAAGAGAAATAAACAGCGTCCCATAGTTTAAACCTGATGACTTTAATGAGTTTGTGTACTGTCTGCTTACATTAAACACCATATAATAAGCATATCACCATCTCCACATCACACAATGACCACACAGGCTCCGCCTTGACGTGTTTCGTCTAGTGGGACGTTCTCAAAAGGTTGGCTGGGCTGAGCCGAATGCAGCTCAACTAACTTGCTCCTTATTCTGCTTTTTACCTCCTCAGTCTCAGCTCTGCTGTACAGCGACTGCAAGAGGCCAATACCAAGTCAAATTCAGGTTCTTACACTGCCTGCATGAAAAGAAATGCAATCACTTAAAGTGGTTCCAAAGTCTTAAGTTTTTTTCACCTTAATGCATTCTTTGCATTAGATGAGATGGTCATAGGCTGTGCGGATATGGTACAGGAGATGTCAGAGGCTGTGGACATGGTACAGGAGATGGTCATAGGCTGTGTGGACATGGTACAGGAGATGTCAGAGGCTGTGGACATGGTACAGGAGATGTCAGAGGCTGTGGACATGGTACAGGAGATGTCAGAGGCTGTGGACATGGTACAGGAGATGTCAGAGGCTGTGGACATGGTACAGGAGATGGTCATAGGCTGTGTGGACATGGTACAGGAGATGTCAGAGGCTGTGGACATGGTACAGGAGATGTTAGAGGCTGCGGACATGGCACAGTAGAGTAATAACAGGAGATGATCAGAGGCTGCAGAGGGGTCCGGTCTTACCCAGTCGTGATGAGCGGCGAGCACTAATGCCAAGACCTCACAGAGACCAGTGCCACTGCTTTCTTACATTTGAAAATAGGCCATTACATCACTGCGCATGCGCCCGCGTCAGAACGATGCATGCACAGTTGAAATGTCGGCCTGGGCCCGCAGACATATTTTTTTTTTTACGAGCGCTGCTGCCCTCCCTACTGGGAAATTTCCCGATATTGGTCAATCTGGCCCTGCATGTTTGTTATTAAAAAAAAAAAAGAAAGACTTTAATTTCACTTTAATGGATTCTAATGAATCCAAAGTTACAACAATCTGTGTCTTCTACATCTACCAGAGTTTAGCTGTAACTATAACTCCACTAAAGCCTTCTGCAAGGCATGGCTATATAGACATGTGACTAAAATATCAATGTTCTTTAAGATATGGCTATTCAATTAAGATATGGACTATGCAATTAGAATATGACATTTCCATTTCATTATCTGTCACTTATATATAGAGATGACATATTTTCTTATATATAGAGAGGACAGTAACCCAATCAGTCCCTGCCCCAGTGGAGCTTGCAATCTAATGACCTTATCACTGAGTCTTTTTTAATCTAAAGGCAAAAAGGGCATTGAAGAGGTCCCTCTAAGACGTGGACTTCATTAATCATCAGTAAAACCCAGTTACTACTCCTGCAACAAAGGGCAATAATGTAGAGTGCGCAAAACTATAGCAACACATCTCCTTTTACTGTTTAGACAAAGGATACAATATGGTGGCTGTGAATTTTCCAATATTGCTGCTTTCAGAATGGGCTTATTAAATATAGATTTAAATTTAACAAAATTAATATTTAATGCAGTTGTCTTGGTCACTGCTGAAATTTTTTTAGATGATTGTAAAGGGTTATTAAAAAATAATTCTTACCTGCTTTGTGCAATGGTTTTGCACAGAGCAGAGCCGATCCTCCTTTTCCCGGGTCCCCCACCAGTGCACCTGGCTTCTCTCCCATGCCTCTTGCTATGGGGGCACTCAGGCAGGCTTGCTCCTGAGCCGACTTTGTGTGTGCCCCACCCCCAGCTCCCTCGTCACTGGTTGTAATGGAGAGCAGTGGAAGCCAATGGCTCCCATTGCTGTCTCTCAGCCATTGAGGAGGGAAAGAGCCAAGAGAGCCTCTGATCTCATGCACAGTGCTAGGTTGAGATCAGGCTCAGGTAAGTATAAGGTGGGGCTTGGGGGGAGCTGTATGCAGAATTTTTTTTTTTTTTTTTCAATTATGTTTTTAGAGATTAGAGATTTATCAAGTTACAAATAAGTGGAAGAAAGCAACATGACATTCATCAGGAGTCCAGCAGACGTCCTCTGACGAAACGCGTAGGGTGGAGTCATACGTCACTACATCACTTCCAGTTTTTGGAGCTAGGGCCGTGGAACGCGGAAGCTTCCTGGCTTCACTACTGATCGTGGACAGCTTTAACTATGAGTTACTACCTCCGCTATTCCCGATTGCACTTTGTATTACACCAAGGGGTTCCCTTTCTATCTTTTATTTCTGAGGAACTGAGAGTGATTACATCGGAGGAACCCCTGGACACTACCATCTTTGTCCCACAAAATCTACTATAAGGCAGGTTGTATAAGAGGTGCGACACCTAGTGGTCACACTGGTGAATGCAACCAAAGGTTTTTTGTATTTGTTTTTTTCACCTGTCCATTCACTCATATTTTTATTTTGGGTTGGTTTCCTATCTGAATTTTTGGTTACTCTTTACCAAGAAGAGTTATATCTCATCTATTAGATTTGATTTATGGATAATTCACTACCATCATCACTGGTGTAACCACACTGTAAATCATCAGTTTTTTTTTTTTTTTTTTAAATAAGATTCACTGTTTCTTTATTTATCTTTCTTTATTGATTTATTTGCACTAGCACTTTGCACCCCATTATTGCACATTATTCTGGGGCATTAATAAATTTGTTACCTCACTGACCATAAATCACTAGTGCACTTTATATTTATTTTTACGATATAAGATACAATCGTACCACCATTTATTTATTTATATACTTGGCACTTTATCACTTGGAAGGTAGCGCCGTCTCAATATTTTGCACTTATCTCATATAACAGATATGAATCAATACATCTGTATAACAAATGACTAAAATAAAGAACGCATCAGACCCATCATGAGACCGATTCTAGGACAATATCCCCCCCGGACAATATCCCCCTGGACAACATCCCCCTGGACAATATCCCCCTGGACAACATCCCCCCGGACAATATCCCCCCTGGACAACATCCCCCCGGACAATATCCCCCCTGGACAACATCCCCCCGGACAATATGCTCCCTGGACAATATCCCCCTAGACAATATCCCCCCTCTAGCCCTAACCCTATGTCAAGGGGGATGTTTTCTGGGGGGGATATTGCCCAGGGGATTTTGTCCCAGGGGGAATTTATCCGGGGGGATTATGTCCAGGGGGATGTTTTCCGGGGGGATATTGTCCCGGGGGATATTGCCCGGAGGATAATGTCTGGGGGGATATTGTTCGGGGGGATATTGTCCTGATACCCATGAGCCCTAAAGGAAAGGTCGGGGCATATTGGAAAATATTGGAGTACACACAACAAGGGAGGGGGGAGGGAGGTGTCTCCTACAGACTGTTAGCTCACCTATAGGGTGCACACAGATTGCAGCCTCGTGCTGCACTGAATCCCACATGGAGCCCTCCTGACTCCTGGGCCAGACCTCCTGTCTGCCGGGGTGGAGCCCAGAACCACAGTTAGGTCATTATTAAAATCCCAGCACACACATGACCAATTAGTATGCTGGCTATACTGAATAGCTGGACCCAGGATTGGAGATTTCATGCCACCCGTATCACTTAGAAATCTCCAGGTCCCAAACTGGACTTTTTAAAACACAGAGGAAACTGAAAAGCCAGTTTGCTCTTCATTTCACAAGCTCCCTGGAGCCCCTCAACCTGCCTAGTTGAGAATTCTGGGTCACACTCATGTTCTAGACCCTGGCAGGGCAAAGCTCTGCCACAGAAGGTATTTCTAAAAGAAACATCAAAAAGGGACGGGGTGAATGTAAATTGGGGTGCTAGGGAGAGTCAAGTCACCAAAAACAGAGTTATCCCAGGTTTCCCAACATTTAATAAGTTGCGAAAGACTGTCGGTTGTAGTGGCTGTAAGGAATTCCATTCTTCGGATGACAGCCATAGTATGTAAAAGTTGTGTTTTGGAGGGCGAAACAGTGGATTTCCAATTCAGGGGAGATTACTCTCCGAGCAGCAAGTAGTATATAGGAGATTAAACGTGTTGCCGATTTTGTAACACCGGAGAAGGAAAGGCCTAGTAAATAGTGAATAGGACCTAGTGAAAATGAAATGTTAGCCACTTAACGACCGGAAGATTTTGCTGCTTAATAACCAGGCTCTATTTTGCGATTCGGCACTGCGTCATTTTAATGGACAATTGCGCGGTCATGCGACGCTGTACCCAAATAAATCTGACGTCCTTTTTTTCCCACAAATAGAGCTTTCTTTTGGTGGTATTTGATCAGCTGTGCGAATTAAAATTTTTGCACTATAAACAAAAAAAGAGCGACAATTTTGAAAACATAAAGCAATATTTTTCACATTCTACTATATAACATTCCAAAAAAAAAAAAAAATCTAACTTTTTTAACGTTTTAGGCCAATTTGCTTTCTGCTACAATAAGCTGCTGCAATAAGCGTATTTTGATTGGTTTGCGCAAAAGTTATTGCCTCTACTAACTACGGGAAAGATTTATTTTATTTTTTTGTTTTTTTTTTACTAGTAATGGCGGCGATCTGCAATTTTTTGTGGGATTGTGACATTTCGGCGGACAGATTGGACCCCTAACTGACATTTTTGACACTTTTGGGGGTACCAGTGACATTACTACAGTAATCAGTGCTAAAAAAATGCACTGTTAAGCTAATAATTCCATTGGCAGGGAAGGGGTTAATACTATTAGTGATCAAGAGGTTAAATGTAAGCCTAGGGGAGTGATTCTTACTGTGGGGGGGTGGGGGAGTTGGGCTTGTGAGATCATCACAGAGACATGTGATCCTTTATAGCAAGATCACATAGCCTCTGTAATAATCTAAGGGAGAATGACGGACGGCTGTGTTTACATCAGCCGTCTTTCCTTCTCTGTCAGCGGGGGGAGATCGCGAGTGGGCGGGAGAGGGAGAATGACGGAGCCGCCTGTCACACGCACTGGCTCCTCGGCTGACGAGGGGGGGCGGGAGCGCGTCGCCGCCGGCGCGCGCTCGCCCCCTAGAGTCTCCTGAGCGAGCGACGTAGTACTACGTCAGTTTGCACAGGAGCGTCCGCCTGCCACAGTAAATGTGCGGTGGGCGGTTGTCAAGTGGTTAAACAACTGTTCCAGTAATAACTTGACATCATCCCAGAAAGACTGTAAGTGTGCACATTGCCAGAAAATATGATAGAGGGAGCCTTGCTCATGACCACAACGCCAGCATAAAGCTGAGAGTGAGGAGTCTTGGCGATGTAGCATATTGTTTGTCTCTCTTTGCACCACACATCTGGATGATTTGAAGGCAGCTGACCAGATCTTGTCCCAGAGATGTAGTGGGATAGGTCTGTGAAGAATATGTGCCATTTACGCATATAGAGGTGTGTTTCTTCCGTAAGAGGGGTTACCTCATGAAGAATCTTATATATGGAAAAAAATTAAATGTAATTGGTGTGGCCCCTGTCCACATATACATTCAAAGGTGGTTAGTCTACCTAGGGACTAAGAGACGGAGCTAGTGGCTGGAAAAAATGTTTGACTTGTAAATAAAAATAAAACAATGTTTTGGGATTATTATATTTTTCTTGAAGGTCCCCAAAAGTGAGTAATTGGTGGGACACAGGCTCAGTACAGCTTGAACAACTGTAAATTTTCTGTCCCCTAAAATAACTCAACACAGCCATTAATAACTAAACCGCTTGCAACAAAAGTGAGTACACCACTAAGTGAAAATGTCCAAATTGGGCTCAGAGTGTCAATATTTTGTGTGGCCTCCATTATTTTCCAGCACTGCCTTAACCCTCTTGGGCATGGAGTTCACCAGAGATTCACAGGTTCCCACTGGAGTCCTCTTCCCCTCCTCCATGACGACATCACGGCACTGGTGGATGTTAGAGACCTTGTGCTTCTCCACCTTCTGTTTGAGGATTCCCCACATGCTCGATAGGGTTTATGTCTGGAGATGCTTGGACAGTTCATCACCTTTACCCTCAGCTTCTATAGCAAGGCAGTGGTCATCTTGTAGGTGTGTTTGGGGTCTTTATCATGTTGGAATACTGCCCTGCAGCCCAGACTCCGAAGGGAGGGGATCATGCTCTGCTTCAGTATGTCACAGTACATGTTGGCATTCATGGTTCCCTCAATGAACTGTAGCTCCCCAGTGCCGGCAGCACTCATGCAGCTCCAGACCATGACACTCCCACCACCATGCTTGACTGTAGGAAAAACACACTTGTCTTTGTACTCCTCACCTGGTTGCCGCCACACACGTTTGACACCATCTGAACCAAATAAGTTTATCTTGGTCTCATCAGACCATGTCCTGTAATCCATGTCCTTAGTCTGCTTGTCTTCAGCAAACTGTTTGTGGGCTTTCTTGTGCATCATCTTTAGAAGAGACTTCCTTCTGGGACAACAGCCAAGCAGACCAATTTGATGCAGTATAAGGCGTATGATCTGAGCACTGACAGGCTGACCCCCCACCCCTTCAACCTCTGCAGCAATGCTGGCAGCACTCATATGTCTTTTTCCCCAAGACAACCTCTGGATATGACGCTGAGCACGTGCACTCAACTGCTTTGGTCAACCATGGTGAGGCTTGTTCTGAGTGGAACCTGTCCTGTTAAACCACTGTATGGTCTTGGCCACCGTGCTGCAGCTCAATTTCAGGGACTTGGCAATCTTCTTATAGCCTAGGCCATCTTTATGTAGAGCAAAAATTCTTTTTTTCAGATCCTCAGAGAGTTCTTAGCCATGAGATGCCATGTTGAACTTCCAGTGACCAGTATGAGAGAGTGAGAGCGATAACACCATATTTAAAGCAGAGTTCCGGCCTCAAAATCGACAAAATCAATTTTGGGCCATCTGCTTGCTGAGTGTCACCTGAAAAACAAATGGATAATCACGATTTTCTTTTTGTTCACTTACCTTGTTATTGAAGAAAATATACTCACCTTTCTTCCTCTTCCTCCCTCTGCGGCCGCGGCCCGCACCATCACTTCCTCTTTGCATTGATTCCTGGGAGCTGAACGTCATCGCTCTCAGGAATCAATGCGCCTGCACCGGCCCGCTCGTCCCTTCCGGTGCAGGCGCGTCATACCCTGCTAAACAGCTTCTGGGCATGCCCAGAAGCTGTGCAGGGATGACACGTCTGCACCGGAAGTGACGGCGAGGCCGGTGCAGTGCATTGTGGGACCGAAGAGGACACGGAAGAGGAGGCAGAAGAGGACGCGCTGGCTTCAGCTGCCCACACCTGAGATGGCAGCACTGGAGAAGAAATTTTCAAGGTAAGTATTTATACTAAAAGGTAAGTGCGACCTGTGACAGTTCAGAGGCTATCCAATATGGAATGTACTAGCCCTGACTGTCCCAGGGGTATTTTTATTAAAAAATCATGTCCGAGGCCGGAACTCCACTTTAACACATCTGCTCCCCATAAAGATCTGAGACCTTGTAACACTAATGAGTCACACCAGGGAAGGAAAATGGCTAATTGGGGCCAATTCGGAAATTTTCACTTAGGGGTGTACTTACTTTTGTTGCCAGTGTTTTAGACATTAATGGCTGTGTGTTGAGTTATTTTGAGGGGACAGCAAATGTACACTGTTATACAAGCTGTACACTCACTACTTTACATTGTAGCAAAGTGTCATTTCTTCAGTGTTGTCACACGAAAAGATAGAATAAAATATTTACAAAAATGTGAGGGGTGTACTCACTTTTTTGAGATACTGTATATACCATCAATCCATTTGAAGATGAAAAGGTATGAGAACAGATAGAAAATAAAGTGTGCATTGAATAGACACCACGGAGGACAGAGCGGACAGGAGAGCGGTGATGTAGCGTCCTCCACGCTCAGCTCCTCATTTTATTTTACCAATCCCTGAACTCCGCACTATCCACCTTCCTACCTCAGAGGCGGCGATATAACCCATCATGGCGGAGATGATTTTAAACTTGGACATGTCGGGCGGACCGTCCAGTGGAAACGCTGAACCCCGGAACAGCAAGCATCAGCGTTTTCTTAAAAGGAGAACGTTTTTGGAAAGAAGAGGTTTCCTGAAGCAGAAGCAGTGGCCCCAAAAGAACCCCAAAAAGAAAAAGGAGCAGCCAGCGAATTCCTGGGCCACAGCAAACACAATGGACAGCACCGGACTGACAGACCACATAACAACTTCTTCTGTCCCAACCAGCAGCTGCCCCCCCTCCGGGACGGTCACCACGGGCGCCCCGCACCAGTCCGTTACTCTGACCGTCAGCATCGGCTCCGGCGCTAATCATTCAGGCAATGCAACGTTTACGACTTCCAAGGGCCACTGTTCTTCCAAAGCGGCTGAGACTGGTCACCCGTCATCTACACCTTCTCTTCACCAGCAGAAGATCAGCGAGTATGAGAGCGGAATCCCCTCGGCCTCTTCCACCCCCAGCTACAAAATAGTGGCCATAGACTGTGAGATGGTGGGCACGGGGCCGAAAGGAAGCATCGGTGCCTTGGCCTGGTGCAGCATCGTCGATTATAACAGGGACGTGGTGTACGATCGATACATCAAACCAGCCAATCCAGTCACAGATTACAGGACAAGATGGAGCGGAATAAGGAGGGAACACTTAGTCAACGCCATTCCGTTCTCTGCCGCACAAAAAGAGATCTTAAAGATCCTTCAAGGGAAGATGGTGATTGGTCACGCCATCCACAATGACTACAAGGCCTTAGGATACTTCCATGCCACGGAGATGACCCGAGACACGTCCAAAATCCCATTGCTGAACCACAAGGCGGGTTTCCCGGAGAAGCAAGCAGCGTCACTAAAACATCTGGCCAAACAGCTTCTCCAGAAAGACATCCAGAAGGGCAAATGCGGCCACTCTTCCGTGGAGGACGCCAAGACAACAATGGAATTATATCGCATTGTGGAGGCCGAGTACGAAAGAGAGTTGGCGTCAAGTCATGCAGATTGATGATTTTTATTGGGCGGGGGGTTCAGATTTATATACACGGGAACATATCAACTGTTGATTTTTACTGCTTCATAAAATAAAAAATGGAATTCCGGGAAAATAAAGTGCGTTTACTCCCATCATGTAAAAAGTACTCATCTTTAATTGAAATCAACATTAAAATACAGATATATATGAGTGACAAGACACCTAAAATCATGCCGCAAATAATCCGCTCCTGACTGGCCTACCCATTTGTGCATCTTTACCGTTTTAATGAGTCTAGCATGCTAGTTTCTTGACAGACACGTGTGGTAGATAGGTGATCACCCAATGTCTCGTGCAGTATAGGTAAGTTCATAAATTTGGACGCCGTGGCTCTGATGACACCTTCCTTGTGCATTTAGTATATAGGTTTCTTATAAGCTGCGTGGGGAAGGGAGTGAGAGAAAATATCCCTTGATAGATAATATCCAATGGTTGTAATGTCTTTACACTCGTGGTCTAGAGGAGGTATACTGGAGTGATAGAGAATATTCTCTATCACTCCAGCCGGGACGCCGGGACGCCAGGCGAAACCGGTCAGGCCCTTGATGCTGTCCTTTTATCTGCTCCTCTGGACCTTGTGACACCTTTGGCGTATAAAGCACAAAATGACTAAACAATGGAACCCACTTGGAGGAATGGTTGCCGACAGAGGATGGGAGTAACCGCACTTTATTTTCTATCTGTTCTCATAAATTTTCATGTTTCATGGATTAATGGTATATATAGACCAAAAAGAACCTGTATATTTTGAATAACTAAAATGCGGTAGCTCTATCTGAGTATTCTGTCAAATAATTCAAATGAACCTCAAAGCAAGATGATCACCTTAAGGAGTGTTGGACAGGAGATTAAAAAGAGCCTATTTCATCTACTCAATGATCAACCAGGTATCATTTATTTCAGATACTATTATACATTATTGCTCGAGTCCTGTGGAAATAGGGATCTAGTACACCTGAAATGCATTAGCTGTATCTGATAATTCTGTGAAATAATTCAAATAAACCTCAAAGTGTGATGCCCACCTTCAGGAGTGTTGGGAAGGAGATGCAAGATGAGCCCTCTTCTTTTACTTGGTCAGGTCTGACTTCTCCCCTCACTGCAATCACACTCAGACCAAATCCAATCCTAATTCAGTCTACAAAGATCATCTCCTGATACCATTACACATTATTGTTCAAGCCCTAAAGAAGGGGGAGTGCAGTACCACCAAAACACATTGGCTGTATTTAACACGTCTGTTCAAAATAGAAATTCCAATGAACCTCCACATGGGATGACCAGGATGATCAGGAGTGTTGGGCAAGTGATGGAAGAGGAACCTTCTTTATTTACTCAACTGTCGCTGGCCTGTTGTGTTTATAACCATGTTTGTCCAATCTCCATTAAGGATACCTGATAACACACATGCTGAAGTTGCAACTTTTGGTAAAGTTATCCTAAACCCCCCCCAAAAAAAAAATAACCCAGCAAGTCTGGTCCCGACTTATAACCGTGAACCAGTCCAAGTAGTTCTCAATATTGTGATCACTATGTCAACCATGATAGAGTGATTGTGAATAAGTGCAGGCTGGAGGATTCACTGAAAAAAAGTAAAAGCTGCAGGAGGCTAAAGATGATTATTGCCACCTGAAGATGACTAAGCCCTCAAGGGTAAAACACGTCAGAGAGGGGTGGTCTCCAAGCGAGGATGACCTGCGTTACTTTTATAACTGAATAAAAATGTACTGTTGTTCATTAAAGTTCCAGCTGCGGCAGAGCTCGGGGGACTACCCTTGAAAGTTTCTCTGACACCACAAGACTTTAGCTAAGCACCCGGTCCATACAGCCTAACTGGAAGGCACCTTGAGGAATCGGAATGGGCACAGCTGTTCCCCTAGCCTTGTGTGTACTATTCTACTACAAGATTCTGGTGACTGAGTACTGTGTGACTAAGCCAAGTAGTTCCTCTCCTGAGAGGTTCATACCTCTAGCCTCCCCTTGTCTCCCAAGGGAAGTCTGTACTCTGAACTGGGGCCAAAAAGTTCCTCTCAGGAAGGGCTTCATATCTCTTGCCTTCCCTAGTCTCTTGTGGGAGAACCATCCTCTGAACTGGGGCCAAAAGGTTTCTCTCCTGAGGATTTCATACTGCTGGCCTTTCCTAGTCCCTCATGGGAGGACTGTACCCTGATTTAGGGCCAAGTAGTTCCTCTCAATAAGGGCTTTATATCTCTGGGCTTCCCTAGTCTCTTGTGGGAGAACCATCCTCTGAGCTGGGACCAAAAAGGGGTCTCTCCAGAGGGGTTCATACCTCTGGCCTTTCCTAGTCTCTTGTGGGAAAATCCTCCTTTGAACTGGGGCCAAGTAGCTCCTCTCCTAAGGGGTTCATACCTCTGGCCTTCTCTAATCTCCCATGGACAGATTGTGCTGTGAGCTTAGCAGAAGATTTGTTCCTGAAGTTTGCAACCAGAAGTGTAGCAATTGTGCTTTTGATCATCATCAACCAGCAGCCATTCTGAGGTAGGGATACATTGTTTAAATGTCTCTGGAAATGTGTAAATTTCTTTTTATTTTTTTTTTACCGACTTGCTGCCATCTTTTTGTATGACCCCCTGTATAAACTTTTCTGATAATATGTGAATTCTTTATAGCCGCTAGACAAAATACAAAGTACACTAATAGCAAATTTAATAAAATGTGGAATAAAAAAATGCACCCAGATGACCTGTCTCACTGTGGCTGGCGGCTGGGGTTAGATTGTGCTATGTGAGAGGGGTCACCTGGACTAGACCTGGACAGTGAGATACCATTGCATTTATTTCTTGTGAGTAAATTTTATCTGTATCCAATGTTCCATTAAATTTACTTCTTTATCAGTAGGCTTTTTATTTGTACTTCCTTTTTTGGAGATGATTGGTGGGATTGTCCATGCTGATTCGATATGAGAGTTGCAAGATAGTTGGTTACTGCAACTACATCTCACCTGCTGAAATACATCTTCAGGTGACCTATTCAGATGAATAGGTTGACAGGGGATACTTTTTGCCACTCTGCGATGCAAAGCATAACTGCTAGGGCTTGTGTGTACCCCATCCGCTGCCTTTTCAGCTTAAGGGGGACTAGTTGGGATGTGGTAGAAATGTTGTTCAACACCATGTTTTACCACTCCACAACCCCAAATGTAAATGAAGCCTTAGTGCCTAGACAGAGAAATGTAAATAGGAAATATGTTTTCGATGTGTAGCTGTCAGGTCATCTGTGGCCAGATGACGACTGCACCCTGTTGGAGGCAGGGGTGCACTGCAAGGTAGTGAACACAGTAGCTGACTGCTGCGGATGGACAGGAACATGAGCCTAAGATTCCCCAGCGCGTGGAGTCTCTAAGACCCAGCAGGTGTTCACCAGAGCCTCTAGTGGTGAGGATGGACTTGACTGCAGCTGGGCCCAGGTCGCGGCCCCTGGGGTCCTCCGGGTCACGCTCCGTAGGGAGAGAGGGGAAGCAGCCACTCAGGACACAAGGGATCGAGATGGGTAAGATGAGGTCGGGACAACAGGCAGACGAGGGTAACCAAGGAACAGGCCAAAGGTCAGGGTCACAGGCAAACAGGAGTAGTCATAGACAAGCCAAAGTCGGTACACAGAAAAGGTAGATCAAGCACACGGCAGACAGGAAACAACTAACAAACACTGTTGAACAGCAAAGCAGACCTGCAGTGCACTGGTTAATATAGACTTCCTGTGATGGCCTGGGGTGGGGCCGAACAGGAAGGAGAGATGATAAAAAGGAGCCAGAATGGGAATCTGGCCTCTAATGCAGACATGAAGGAGCAGGTAAGCTGCCAAACACTATTGCAAGCCCATGACAGTAGCGCTACCCAGAGAGCGCAAAGACCACCCATCACACAAGCAACAGTCCTTTTACTCCAGCTCATTAAACAGTCCAGGTGATTCTCTTTTTTAATTGTATTTATTGCTGGTCAAAACTTGAACAGTAGGAAAGGATGCAGGATGGTAGAGGATACACCAGGAACATTGAATAATAACAAGAGGACACACCTCACTAGGCCAGGCTTCTCTGAGTAGCCATTTTGCCAGGAGCAAAGGAGAGGACCAGAAGTGAAACCCTGTAAGAGTTGTCCCAGTTAGAGCTACCACTGGAACTTTTACTCAAAAAAGAAAAAAAACAGCATCAGTCACGAGATGTTTGGAGCTCAGGTCAGTACTCACAATTTCAAAGGATAGCCAAATACTTCCCAGTATCCACCAGACACTCTTCAGTGAAGGAGAGGTTAATGCTCACAAAGCCACAGCCCATCTATGCACCCTTTATCTTCAACTGAACACTCTTCAGTGAGTTCCCCAGACCAGATCCTTAACTCCAAAAGGATTTAGAAACAGGCCCCCTAACTATGCTACCACTGGGACCTTGGTGAACATGCGGCAAACTCCAGGACTCTGCCTCAGAGGGGCAGAGCCTCTGAGGCGGGGGACTCCTACAGCAGTACTAGACCAGGGCTGTCCCAGGCTTCAGACTAGTTATGTCCCTCTCCAGCCACCTACTGGGCACACTTCCCTAGGGATTGGCTTCATCACTAGGGTTGAGAGAACACTGACTGTATTATTCGTGTTCATACCGAATAATTGGATTTTTGTTACCCGAACACGGACCCGAAAACTTTACTGTATATTCGGGTAAAAATCTGTGTTCGGTCATTTTATTTTTGGATTTTGTATGCATTGGCGCGCTTTTCATGGCGGGCTTTCAACAGCCAATCAACAAGCGTTTAACTGGTGTGCCTTAAGCCATCCCAGCCATGCCTACAAATGTATTAGTAGCTGTGATTGGCCATCTGAAGCATGTGACCAAGTCTTTATAAGTTCGAGCCAGCGCCGCTGCGTCATTATGCTGTGTAGTTCAGGGACAGAGCACACATCGTGCTGGCTGCTGATTAGGGACAGACAGGCAAAAATCATTTGTGTCCGGATAGATTTGAGGGACAGGTCGGAGTGTTTTAGGCAGGGCGAGTTGTAGGGCATTTTAGGGCGAGGCTGCTGATTTTTAAGGTCAGTGTTCTACAATCGATTTTGCTGTGTGGGGGGGGGGGGGGGGGGTTTGCAGTGACCGATCTTATCAATCCTTTTAGGGAGAGGCTGGAGATAGGCAGGTGTCAGTGGTCCATATCGATTTTGCTGTGTGTGGGGTGCAGTGAACACAATCTTTTTTGCCCACTGAGGAGGAGGAGGGAGAAAAGTATTTTTCTATCAGTCACCGTGTGCAGCGTTTTTCCTTCAGTGCTGCTGTGCTGACTGTGATAATACACTGCTGTGTTCACATGTGCTATTATTGAGTGATTTCAAAAGTTATACACTTTTTTCTATTCCACTATTCAATATACACCCTTGGGTTAAAAAAATTAAACTGTGGCATAGTCTGTACTAATCTAGTTAAAAATTACAAACTTAAAAGGGGAATTTTTTTTTCCCTCCATAGCCTGCAGCAGAGCTGGTCCACATCGATTTTGCTGTGTGTGGGGTGCAGTGAAAACAATCTTTTTTGCCCACTGAGGAGGAGGGAGAAAAGTCTTTTCCTATCAGTCACTGTGTGCAGCGTTTTTCCTTCAGTGCTGCTGTGCTGACTGTGATAATACACTGCTGTGTTCACATGTGCTATTATTGAGTGATTTCAAAATGTATACACTTTTTTCTATTCCACTATTCAATATACACCCTTGGGTTAAAAAAATTAAATTGTGGCATAGTCTGTACTAATCTAGTTAAAAATTACAAACTTAAAAGGGGAATTTTTTTTTTTTTCCCTCCATAGCCTGCAGCAGAGCTGACTGATATAAGACACTGCTGTTCACATGTGCTATTGATAAATCACACCAATTTTATATCATATTTTCTATTCCGCTATTCAATAAAAACCTTTGGGTATAAACAATTAAATTGCGGGATAGTCTGTGTTGGTACGTGTGAGATACCTTTCCAATTTTTGGGGTGCATCTCATACTTCCGAGGATTTGAGGGTGCTGCCTGTTCTGAACTCCTCCTACTCCTCATCCTGCCTTTGGGGGTACAAAAAATAGTAATTGGGGCCTAGTCTGGTTCTGTACGTGTGAGATACATACACCTTTTTTTGATAATATTTTCTATTCCGCTATTCAATAAAAACCTTTGGGTATAAACAATTAAATTGCGGGATAGTCTGTGTTGGTACGTGTGAGATACACCTTTCCAATTTTTGGGGTGCATCTCATACTTCTGAAGATTTGAGGGTGCTGCCTGTTCCGAACTCCTCCTACTCCTCATCCTGCCTTTGGGGGTACAAAAAATAGTAATTGGGGCCTAGTCTGGTTCTGTACGTGTGAGATACATACACCTTTTTTTGAGAATATTTTCTATTCCGCTATTCAATAAAAACCTTTGGGTATAAACAATTAAATTGAGGGATAGTCTGCGTTGGTACGTGTGAGATACACCTTTCCAATTTTTGGGGTGCATCTCATACTTCTGAAGATTTCAGGGTGCTGCCTGTTCCGAACTCCTCCTACTCCTCATCCTGCCTTTGGGGGTACAAAAAATAGTAATTGGGGCCTAGTCTGGTTCTGTACGTGTGAGATACATACACCTTTTTTTATATAATATTTTCTATTCCGCTATTTAATCTACACCTTTGGGTAAAAACAATTAAATTGCGGGATAGTCTGTGTCGGTACGTGTGAGATACATACACCTTTTGATATCATATTTTCTGTTCCGCTATTCAATCTACACCTTTGGGTAAAAACAATTAAATTAAAAAAGAATAGCGTGCAAATGCAAAAGAAATTACTACCAAATCTGAAGAGAGTCCATAAATAAAAATGGGGGTTTGGTCCCATCATATGGCCATATCGTGCTCAAGCCCACTACTGCGTCAAAGTACCCCATTATCAGTGGGTCCTACACTATCCATGAAAAAGAGACGAATCCAGCCTTTCTAACCCTTGGAGATAATACTCCTTGCTGGGAGAGATGTGCAAATGCACTACAGGGGACTCCTCCTATATCCACTTGATGGTGGACACTGACTGAGTACAGGTGTGTGTGGGGGGTGGGGAGGGCTGCTCAACCTCGATAGTCTGGTCAGACCGAATACATAATAAACAGGCAAAAAATTTGGGGGAGCATACCCATGTATTTCCAAAGCTGCTGCAGCTATGAACCAAAAGACATGTATATTAAAAAAGAATAGCGCGCAAATGCAAAAGAAATTACTACCAAATCTGAAGAGAGTCCATAAATAAAAATGG
This sequence comes from Pelophylax lessonae, assembly GCF_965119305.1. Classification (NCBI taxonomy): domain Eukaryota; kingdom Metazoa; phylum Chordata; class Amphibia; order Anura; family Ranidae; genus Pelophylax; species Pelophylax lessonae. The sequence continues at coordinate 19,939,869 of NC_138774.1, forward strand.
GGGTTTGGTCCCACCATATGTCCATATCGTGCTCAAGCCCACTACTGCGTCAAAGTACCCCATTATCAGTGGGTCCTACACTATCCATGAAAAAGAGATGAATCCAGCCTTTCTAACCCTTGGAGATAATACTCCTTGCTGGGAGAGATGTGCAAATGCACTACAGGGGACTCCTCCTATATCCACTTGATGGTGGACACTGACTGAGTACAGGTGTGTGTGGGGGGTGGGGAGGGCTGCTCAACCTCGATAGTCTGGTCAGACCGAATACATAATAAACAGGCAAAAAATTTGGGGGAGCATACCCATGTATTTCCAAAGCTGCTGCAGCTATGAACCAAAAGACATGTATATTAAAAAAGAATAGCGCGCAAATGCCAAAGAAATTACTACCAAATCTGAAGAGAGTCCATAAATAAAAATGGGGGTTTGGTCCCACCATATGGCCATATCGTGCTCAAGCCCACTACTGCGTCAAAGTACCCCATTATCAGTGGGTCCTACACTATCCATGAAAAAGAGATGAATCCAGCCTTTCTAACCCTTGGAGATAATACTTCTTGCTGGGAGAGATGTGCAAATGCACTACAGGGGACTCCTCCTATATCCACTTGATGGTGGACACTGACTGAGTACAGGTGTGTGTGGGGGGTTGGGAGGGCTGCTCAACCTCGATAGTCTGGTCAGACCGAATACATAATAAACAGGCAAAAAATTTGGGGGAGCATACCCATGTATTTCCAAAGCTGCTGCAGCTATGAACCAAAAGACATGTTTTTTTAAAAAAGAATAGCGCGCAAATGCAAAAGAAATTACTACCAAATCTGAAGAGAGTCCATAAATAAAAATGGGGGTTTGGTCCCACCATATGACCATATCGTGCTCAAGCCCACTACTGCGTCAAAGTACCCCATTATCAGTGGGTCCTACACTATCCATGAAAAAGAGATGAATCCAGCCTTTCTAACCCTTGGAGATAATACTCCTTGCTGGGAGAGATGTGCAAATGCACTACAGGGGACTCCTCCTATATCCACTTGATGGTGGACACTGACTGAGTACAGGTGTGTGTGGGGGGTGAGGAGGGCTGCTCAACCTCGATAGTCTGGTCAGACCGAATACATAATAAACAGGCAAAAAATTTGGCACAGCTTTCCCAGCAAGGAGTATTATCTCCAAGGGTTAGAAAGGCTGGATTCATCTCTTATTCATGGATAGTGTAGGACCCACTGATAATGGGGTACTTTGACGCAGTAGTGGGCTTGAGCACGATATGGCCATATGGTGGGACCAAACCCCCATTTTTATTTATGGATTGTCTTCAGATTTGGTAGTAATTTCTTTTGCATTTGCGCGCTATTCTTTTTTAATATAAATGTCTTTTGGTTCATAGCTGCAGCAGCTTTAGAAATACATGGGTATGCTCCCCCAAAATTTTTTGCCTGTTTATTATGTATTCGGTCTGACCAGACTATCGAGGTTGAGCAACCCTCCCCACCCCCCCACACACACCTGTACTCAATCAGTGTCCACCATCAAGTGGATATAGGAGGAGTCCCCTGTAGTGCATTGGCACAGCTTTGCCAGCAAGGAGTATTATCTCCAAGGGTTAGAAAGGCTGGATTCATCTCTTTTTCATGGATAGTGTAGGACCCACTGATAATGGGGTACTTTGACGCAGTAGTGGGCTTGAGCACGATATGGCCATATGGTGGGACCAAACCCCCATTTTTATTTATGGATTGTCTTCAGATTTGGTAGTAATTTCTTTTGCATTTGCGCGCTATTCTTTTTTAAAAAACAATTAAATTGCAGGATAGTCAGTGTCGGTACGTGTGAGATACACCTTTCCAATTTTTGGGGCGCATCTCATACTGCCGAGGATTTGAGGGTGCTTCAGTCTGCCTCCTGCCTGTTCCGAACTCCTCCTCTTCCTCATCCTGCCTTTAGGGTACAAAAAATTGTAATCAGGTCCTTGTTTGTGTTTGTACGTGTGAGATACACCGTTTTGTAAAATTTGTCCTATTCCGCTATTCAATATACACCCTGTTTGAGTGTAAAAAATTTAATTGCAGGATAGTCTGTATCGGTACATGTGAGATACACCTTTTTAAATTTGTTTGGCGCATCTCCTTTTACCGCCGAGGATTGCAGGGCGCTTCAGTTTGCCTCCTGTTCCCAACTCCTCCTACTCCTCTTCCTCATCCTGCCTTTAGGGTACAAAAAATTGTAATCGGGGCCTAGTTTGTGTTTGTACGTGTGAGATACACCGTTTTGTAAAATTTGTCCTATTCCGCTATTCAATATACACCCTGTTTGAGTGTAAAAAATTAATTTGAGGGATAGTCTGTATCGTACATGTGAGATACACCTTTTTAAATTTGTTTGGCGCATCTCCTTCTACCGCCGAGGATTGCAGGGCGCTTCAGTTTGCCTCCTGTTCCCAACTCCTCCTACTCCTCTTCCTCATCCTGCCTTTAGGGTACAAAAAATTGTAATCGGGCCCTAGTCTGTGTTTGTACGTGTGAGATACACCGTATTATAAAATTTTTCCTATTCCGCTATTCAATATACACCCTTTTGGAGTGTAAAAAATTAAATTACGGCATAGTCTGTATCGGTACGTGTGAGATACACCTTTTAAATTTGTTTGGCGTATCTCCTTCCACCGCCAAGGATTGCAGGGCGCTTCAGTTTGCCTCCTGTTCCCAACTCCTCCTACTCCTCTTCCTCATCCTCCCTTTAGGGTACAAAAAATTTTAATCGGGGCCTAGTCTGTGTTTGTACGTGTGAGATACACCTTTTTTTTATCCTTTTCCTATTCCGCTATTCAATATACACCCTTTTGGGGTAAAAAACATTAAATTGCGGCATAGTTTGCATATTTGACTGTGAGATACACCCGTGCGATACTGTTGTTGTTTTGTTCCGCTATTCAATAAACACCTTTCTAGGGCAAGATCATAAATTACAGAAATATGAGGAGACCGTCAAATAGGGGGCGTGGCCTGAGTCGTGGTGCTGCTGGTAGAAATCCTGTTGCAAGGAGAGGACGTGGTTGATCTGTGCCAGCTACACGCACAAGTGAAACACCTTCCTCAAGTGTGAGTAGGCGACAGAACCTGCATCAGTATTTGGTAGGGCATCATACGCCTCTAGAAGTGATGAGGCCAGAACAAGTAGAGGCGATAGTAGATTGGTTTGCTGCTGACAGTGCCTCCAGTTCCTTCACATTGTCTCCCACCCAGTCTACTGCAGAAAGGTCAGAGTTGGCACCTGCAGCCGATGTCCAACCGTCTTTCACCTCACCCCCTTGCAAATCAGGCAAGCAGTCTGAGCCCCAGGCCATACAGCAGTCTCTTCTTCTTTTTGATGACTCTGTAAGGAGGGTTTCCCAGGGCCATCCACCTAGCCCTGCCCCAGAAGTGGAAGAGATTGAGTGCAGCGATGCCCAACCACTTATTTCTCAAGATGAGTACATGCAAGGACCATCGCAGCGCGTCTCCGATGATGACGAAACACAGGTGCCAACTGCTGCGGCGTTCAGAATTGTGGAGACCGACAAGGAGGGCAGGGGTGAAGACTGGGTGGAAGATGATGTTGAGGACGATGAGGTCCTCGACCCCACATGGAATGAAGGTCATGCAGGTGACCTGAGTAGTTTGGAGGAAGAGGCGGTGGTTGCACAGAGCCACCAGCACAGCAGAAGAGGGAGCAGGGTGCAGAAGCGGAGCGGCCGTGCCCTAGACACTACGCCTGCTACTGCCCAACGCAGCAAGGGAACGAGCGCAGCAAAGCCAGCTCAAAGGAGTTCTCTAGCGTGGAAGTTCTTTAGAAAATATGCTGATGACAGGACACGAGTGGTTTGCACCCTGTGCAATCAGAGCCTGAAGCGAGGCATAAACCTTCTCAACCTGAGCACAACCTGCATGATCAGGCATCTAAGTGCAAAGCACGAGCTGCAGTGGAGTAGACACCTTCAAAACCAAGAAACGTCTCTGGCTCATCCTGCTTCCTCTTCTGCTGCAGTCTCGGCCGCTCCATCCACATCTGTAGTGATACCGGCACCTGCCACACCGCAAACAGACGATCTGTCAGCAACACCATCACCTGGGTCACCAACCATCTCCACAATGTCCCGTGGAAGCGTTCAGCTTTCCATCTCCCAAACACTTGAGAGGAAGAGGAAGTACCCCCCTACCCACCCGCGATCCCTGGCCCTGAATGCCAGCATTTCAAAATTCTTGGCCTTTGAAATGCTGTCATTCCGTCTGGTGGAGACGCACAGTTTTAAAAGCCTTATGTCGGTGGCTGTCCCACAGTACGTCGTGCCCAGCCGCCACTACTTTTCCAGGCAAGCCATCCCTTCCCTGCACAACCAAGTGGGGGAAAAAAATCAGGTGTGCACTGCGCAACGCCATCTGTGGCAAGGTCCACCTAACTACCGATACGTGGACCAGTAAGCACGGTCAGGGGCGTTATATCTCCCTAACGGCACACTGGGTAAATGCAGTGGCGGATGGGCCTCAGGCCGATAGCAATTTGGCGCATGTCCTTCCACCACCGAGGATTGCAGGGCGCTTCAGTTTGCCTCCTGTTCCTAACTCCTTCTACTCCGCTTCCTCATCCTCTACCGCCTCCTCATCCGGACAGTGTAACACCTTCACCACCAACTTCAGCACGGCCAGGGGTAAACAACAGCAGGCAGTTTTAAAACTTGCCTGTTTGGGGGAAAAACCACACACTGCGTTGGAGTTGTGGAGGAGCATGGAACAGCAGAGAAATGAGTGGTTGCTGCCAGCGAGCCTTAAACCCGGCCTGGTGGTGTGCGATAATAGGCGAAATCTCATAGCAGCTCTGGGCCTAGCCGGTTTGACGCACATCCCTTGCCTGGCTCATGTGCTGAATTTGGTGGTGCAGAGGTTCCTTAAAAATTATCCCGATATGTCAGAGCTGCTGCAGAAAGTGCGGGCCTTCTGTGCGCACTTTCGGCATTCTCACCCTGCTGCTGCTCGCCTGTCAGCGCTGCAGGGTAACTGGAAAGACTGTGCGAGCAGCAGCAGGCCATAGTGGAGTTTCAGCTGCAGCACGCACGCGTGAGTCGCTCTGCGGAACAGCACCACTTCACCACCAATAACTGGGCCTCCATGCGATACCTGTGTGCCTTGTTGCGCTGTTTTGAGTACTCCACCAACATGGCCAGTGCCGATGACGCCATTGTCAGCTTAACTATCCCACTTCTATGCCTCCTTGAAAAAAACAATTCGGGCGATGATGGAAGAGGATGTGGCACAGGATGAGGAGGAGGAGGAGGAGGAGGATGAAGAGGTAACATTTCCAAGGCTTTCAGGGCAGTCATTCGCAAGGGGCTCCGAGGGTGGGTTCCTGCACACACAAACGCCAGGGACACAATTGTCCAGCAGGGGCACAGTTCTGGAGGATGAGGAGGAGGAGATGGAGGAGGATATGGAACCATGTTCACAGCAGGGTGGCACCCAGGCCAGCTCATGGCCATCACTGGTGCGTGGCTGGGGGGATACAGAGGACACAGACGATACACCTCCCACAGAGGACAGCCTTTCGTTGCCTCTGGGCAGCCTGGCACACATGAGCGATTACATGCTGCAGTGTCTCCACAACGACCGCCGAGTTGCCCACATTCTAACTTGTGCTGATTACTGGGTGGCCACGCTGCTGGATCCCCGTTACAAGGACAACGTACCGTCCTTAATTCACTCACTGGAGTGCGATCGCAAGATGCGCGAGTACAAGTGCACGCTGGTAGACGCGATGCTGCTGGCATTCCCACCTGACAGCGGGGCCACAGTGGAAGCACAAGGCAGAGGAGGAGGAGGAAGAGGAAGAAGAGGTCGCCAACGCAACCAGGGCACCGCCAGCACCTCAGAAGGCAGGGTTAGCATGGCCGAAATGTGGAAAAGCTTTGTCAGCACGCCACAACAAACAGCAGCACCAGCAGCTCATATGAAACGTCTTAGCAGGACAGGAGGCAGCATTTCACCAACCTGGTGAAGCAGTATGTGTGCACACGCCTAGACGTACTGAATGACGGGTCTGCCCCCTTCAACTTCTGGGTCTCCAAATTGGGCACATGGCCTGAGCTTGCCCTTTACGCCTTGGAGGTGCTGGCGTGCCCTGCAGCCAGTGTATTATCTGAACGGGTATTTAGCACGGCTGGGGACGTTATCACAGACAAGCGCAGCCGCCTGTCCAGAGACAATGTGGACAAGCTCACGTTCATTAAAATGAACCAGGCATGGATCCCACGGGACTTTTCCGTACCTTGTGCAGAATAGCGATGGATACCGACCTTACCCAGCCATTGTTCCATTTTTGCTCTTTCTCACTCTTTTGGGGTGTACCCTCATTTAAAATTTCTGAAAAAAAGCAGTGTTGGCTACCTCGTCCTCCTCAGGGCCAGATTAACATAGGAGCTATTGGAGCTGCAGCTCCAGGCCCCTACCTTTTATATAGGCCCCGGGTTGGCCATATTCACTGTTACCGCTCTTCTGTCACTTGTAAACACAGAAGTCTGGCTTCTATGCTCGCCTCCCCAGGCAGCTCCCTCAGAACCTCCCCACACAGCACGAAGGCCGGACAAGGAGGGACAGTTGCCGATGCATGGATGTGTTTATGGGCTTCAGAGACAGCATCCCATGTTGAATTAGGCATGCATGGCTGCACCCTTCCTCCTCTGGGTGCATGCCAAGGCACGGCCCTTAAGGCCCTTCAAAATCCTCAGCACCAAGCCCATGATGCTCTTAATCCGGCCCTGGTCCTCCTCCACCGCCGCTTCCACCTACACCGCCCATAGGTGTGCGCAGCCTATTGCATAAGGGTGTGCACCCCAAAGTTTTAATACACATGCATGCGTTTGCCTACATGTACATGGCCCCGATACATTACTCTCCCTGCTGGCAAAGAGAAATAGAGCAGAGCAGGTCCGAGGGAGATCTTTCCCATCTCTTCACTGGCAAACAGAGCGATAATGCTATGTGCCCTAGGTGATTAGGGTGTGCCCAGGTACACCCGACACACCCTGTGCGCACGCCTATGACACCGCCACATCCACCACCACCTCAACCTCCCTCCTACTCCATATGGGCCTCGTCCTTCAGAGATGAAGAATATTGTTTTATTTTTCTGTTTTTGTTTTTTGTTGTTTTAAGTTATTTCCCTATCCACATTTGTTTGCAGAGCACTTGCCATGCTCTTAACTACGTTTTGCTGCCATTTGCAGCACTCTAGCCCTTTCCATTGGTGTTTTAGAGCCATTTTAGTGCCTGAAAGTTCGGGTCCCCATTGACTTCAATGGGGTTCGGTGTCCGGGAAAAGTTCGGCAAAAGTTCGGGACACGGACCCTGACTTTTTTTTTAAGTTCGGCCGAACCCGCCGAACACGGACATCCAGGTGTCCGCTCAACTCTATTCATCACAACTGAACCTTTCAGCCCTCTGTGTTCTAGAAACCTTTAAAATGCAGGGGGAAGCAAACCTGCAGCCTGTGAGGTCCAGAAAAGCCCAAAGAAATCAATAGCTGCTCAACTGATTAAAGAGGAGCCAAAAATACCTAAATTTCCATAACATCCTTGAAACCCCCTGTCTGGGAGGGTACTACAGATGCCTCTCATGTGTTCATGTATTTTACTTAGGTATTTCAAGTTGAACTTCATTAAAATAGCTTGATACTCATTTGAAATACATGATCTGTGAACTATTTTACCTGGCAAAACATTTGTAATTTTTTATCGGCTAGTCTTGCGGTTTGGGTTTTCATACACTTTAAACATATTTTTAACTTAAAAAAATGTTTGGCCCCTTAAGTCGTTGTGACAAACAGGAAGTCGGGTTTATATATTTATTAGAACGCCCATACAGTCTGGTTATATTTCCACCAGCTGGGCTGGGGTCAGAGCCCCTCACTCTCCATGTATATTTTCAAAAGGTCAAAGAATAAATACTGTTTAACCACTTGCCTACTAGGGCTATTTTTGACATTTGGTGTTTATAAGTTAAAATCAGTTGTTTTTGCTAGAAAACTACTTAGATTCCCCAAACATTATATATTTTTTTTTTAGCAGAGACCCTAGAGAATAAAATGGAGATTATTGTAATATTTTTTATCACACCGTATTTGCGCAGCGGTCTTCCAAACGCAATTTTTTTGGAAAAAAATCACTTTTTTGAATTAAAAAATAAGAATCCAGGAAAGTTAGCCCAATTTTTTTCCATAATGTGAAAGATAATGTTACGCCGAGTAAATAGATACCCAACATGTCATGCTTCAAAATTGCGCACGCTCACGGAATGGCGACAAACTTTGGTACTTCAAAATCCCCATAGGCGACACTTTAAAAATTTCTACAGGTTGCCATCTTAGAGTTACAGAGGAGGTCTAGGGCTCAAATTATTGCTCTCGCTCTAACGATCGCGGTGATACCTCACATGTGTGGTTTGAACACCGTTTACATATGTGGGTGGGGTTTCCGTGTGCGTTCGCTTCTGCACGCGAGCTAACGGGGACAGGATGCTTTATTTTTTATTTTTTTTTACTATTTATTTTATTTATTATTTTTTATTTTTACACCGTTTTTAAAAAAAAAATTGATCATTTTTATTTCTAATACAAGGAATGTAAACATTCCTTGTAATAGAAATAGGCATGACAGGACCTCTTTTTTGTGAGATCTGGGGTCAAAAAGTCCTCAGATCTCACAAGTACACTAATAAAGATGGAAAGAAAAAAAAAAAATGACAAAAAAAAAAAAAAAAAGGGACCTTTAAGCCGGTTGCTCGGCAACGATGTTTGCCTTCGCTCCGGTCCTCCAAGACAATAGAGTCGAGTGAGGGCAAGCTTGCCCTCACTCGACATCCTGTCTGTGAGGATCCGGGACCCGATCGTTTTCCCCGCTGCCGGCGGGTCCGGTAAGCGGGGTAAAAGGACCGGGACGCGGCGGGAGGGGGGGGGGGGGCACCCCTTCCGCCATCCCGGAGGGTGATCTCGCGGCGAATCCGCCGCTGGGACCACCCTTATCGGAAAGCCCATCGCCTGCAGTTTAAAAAAATACCAGGGTTATGGCAGCTATCTGCTGCCATAACACCGGTATTTAGCTTTAAACTCAGGACGTCAATTTACTATGGGCCGGGTATTGAAGTGGTTAAGGGAATCCAGTCATTAACAAAAGAATTGGAAACGTATTCTTCCCACAATTCAATGTCAGCTATTGCTTTCACATATTTCATAAAATAGGGACATATCACCTTAAAGGGTAACTCCAACTTCATGGGGAAAAAAAAAGAAAAAACAATATAGCGTATACAATTGTGACACAAGTCATATTGTAATTGAATGTTATTAAAATTACCTTTATTTTCAATCTGCAGCCGCTGTAATTTTCTGAAAATGCAATGCAATATGGCCGCCTGGAGCTGTTCTGTACACAGATAAAAAACTGAAAAATTGGGCGTGCAAAATTATTCAGCCCCCTTAAGTTAATACTTTGTAGCGCCACCTTTTGCTGGGATTACAGCTGTAAGTCGCTTGGGGTATGTCTCTATCAGTTTTGCACATCGAGAGACTGAAATTTTTGCCCATTCCTCCTTGCAAAACAGCTCGAGTTCAGTGAGGTTGGATGGAGAGCGTTTGTGAACAGCAGTTTTCAGTTCTTTCCACAGATTCTCGATTAGATTCAGGTCTGGACTTTGACTTGGCCATTCTAACACCTGGATATGTTTATTTGTGAACCATTCCATTGTAGATTTTGCTTTATGTTTTGGATCATTGTCTTGTTGGAAGACAAATCTCCGTCCCAGTCTCAGGTCTTTTGCAGACTCCATCAGGTTTTCTTCCAGAATGGTCCTGTATTTGGCTCCATCCATCTTCCCATCAATTTTAACCATCTTCCCTGTCCCTGCTGAAGAAAAGCAGGCCCAAACCATGATGCTGCCACCACCATGTTTGACAGTGGGGATGGTGTGTTCAGGGTGATGAGTTGTGTTGCTTTTATGCCAAACATAACGTTTTGCATTGTTGCCAAAAAGTTTGATTTTGGTTTCATCTGACCAGAGCACCTTCTTCCACATGTTTGGTGTCTCCCAGGTGGCTTGTGGCAAACTTTAAATGACACTTTTTATGGATATCTTTAAGAAATGGCTTTCTTCTTGCCACTCTTCCATAAAGGCCAGATTTGTGCAGTATACGACTGATTGTTGTCCTATGGACAGAGTCTCCCACCTCAGCTGTAGATCTCTGCAGTTCATCCAGAGTGATCATGGGCCTCTTGGCTGCATCTCTGATCAGTCTTCTCCTTGTATGAACTGAAAGTTTAGAGGGACGGCCAGGTCTTCATAGATTTGCAGTGGTCTGATACTCCTTCCATTTCAATCTTATCGCTTGCACAGTGCTCCTTGGGATGTTTAAAGCTTGGGAAATCTTTTTGTATCCAAATCCGGCTTTAAACTTCTCCACAACAGTATCTCGGACCTGCCTGGTGTATTCCTTGTTCTTCATGATGCTCTCTGCGCTTTAAATGGACCTCTGAGACTATCACAGTGCAGGTGCATTTATACGGAGACTTGATTACACACAGGTGGATTCTATTTATCATCATTAGTCATTTAGGTCAACATTGGATCATTCAGAGATCCTCACTGAACTTCTGGAGAGAGTTTGCTGCACTGAAAGTAAAGGGGCTGAATAATTTTGCACGCCCAATTTTTCAGTTTTTTATTTGTTAAAAAAGTTTGAAATATCCAATACATTTCGTTCCACTTCATGATTGTGTCCCACTTGTTGTTGATTCTTCACAAAAAATTACAGTTTTATATCTTTATGTTTGAAGCCTGAAATGTGGCAAAAGGTCGCAAAGTTCAAGGGGGCCTATTACTTTCGCAAGGCACTGTATACTGACCACACCCCCAGAAACATAATTTCCTGCTTGTGTGATTGGCTCACCAATTTTCCCAGAAGTCTACACCAGTATTTTCAGTCAAGGCACCCTTTAAAATTATGGATAATCTCAAGGCACCCTTTAAAATGTTGGACAGTCTTGAGGCACCCTATTCCAAAATATAGAAAACTATTCTAATAGTTTTACATAAAGCAGCAACATCGACACAAGTAGGACACCCAACGTTAGAGGTGATTTATTCTTCCAAAGCAAATACAGTTTTAAACACTGGTTCTGACTATTAGTCTAATGTTTCTCTTCTCCCTCAATCACTCAGCTAATGTGACCCCAGCACTGATGGATAGGGGCAGGGGAGGGTCAAACAAGGATTCTGTGCAGGCAGCCATCATCCTCATTATTAACCACTTCTGGACCGAGTCCATTTCTGACACATGTTGTTTACAAGTTAAAGTCTGTATTTTTAGCTAGAAAATTACTTAGAACCCCCAAACATTATATATATATTTTTTAACAGACTCTGGAGAATAAAATGGCGGTTGTTGCAATATTTTTTGTCACGCGGTATTTGCGCAGCGGTCTTTCAAACGCTATTTTTTTGGAAAAAATACTTTTCACTGCGTTTAAAAAAAAAACGATACAGTAAAGTTAGCCCATTTTTTGTATATTGTGAGAAATGATGTCACGCTGAGTAAATAGATACCCAACATGTTACTGTTTAAAATTACGCACACCCACGGAATGGCGACAAGCTACAGTCAATAAAAATCTCCATAGGCGACACTTTAAAAATCTTTAACGGTTACCAGTTTAGAGGTACAGAGTAGCTCTTTTTCAATTTTTGCTTCCGCTCTGGCGGCAATACCTCACATGTGTGGTTTGAACAGCGCTTTCATTTGCTGGCGCAAATTCCGTATACGTCTTCTTTCGTGCGCGAGCTCACGGCGACAATTTTTTTTTTCCCTATGTATTTTATTTAGTTTTTTCCTTTAAGCACAGGTTTAAAAACAAAAAATCTGATCACTTTTATTGCTGTCACAAGCAATGTAAACATACCTTGTGACAGCAATGGGCAGTGACAGGTACTCTTTATGGAGGGATCGGGGGTCTAAAAGACCCCAAACCCCTCCACTGTACTACAATGTATTCAAAACGACGAAAACGGAATTTTTGAATACAGTCACTTGTTAATATTCTGCGCCTTTAGCCTATGAGTAACCCGGACGTGACGTCATGAACGCCGCTTCCGGGTTACATCATCGGTGACCCGATAGAAGCCGAATCTGGCTTCATTCGGGACTCCAACCAACCAGTGGAGGTCCCGGCTGGTTGCTCGGGTCTCCCGGTGGGCAGAGCCGCGGAAGGTGGTGGGTGGGGGGCATCCCCTCCCGCTCGCTGGGGTAACGACTGAGTGGCTCCAGAGCCACATCAGTCATTACCGCCTGAAAGCAGACCGCGGGCTCTAAAAAATGGTACTGGGATGATGCTTCTAGCTGCAGGCATCACCCCGGTACAGCCACTTCTTGCAGACAACGTAGGGCTACGTCGATTCGCAGGAAGTGGTTAACTGATGATGTCATTGGTTGTTAGGACACTGGCGGCTAGAAGGTTGTAATGGTGCACAATGATAATCTGTGGCTTTGTGTAACTAAAGGCAGACTTGTTCCACTCACTGGCTAGTAGACAATTTTTAGGCATTTTGCTAAGGCACCCCTGAAGGTACCTCAAGGCACCCCAGGGTGCCTGGGCACCCTGGTTGAAAAAGACTGGTCTACACTAAGATGCAAGTCAGATTTCCGGCATCCCCTGCAACAAAAATTTCATTTTTGTTGAGATACTCCCAATGGGAACACGTCTAAAGGGATACAGGCCAACCAGATTTTTTCATTAGTGCCCTGCAGCTGCACAGCTGATTGATAATTATTAACCACTTGCCGTCTGCCTAACGACGATTTACATCGGCAGTCAGCCCCTCACAGGCAAAGTGACGTAGTACTACGTCGCTAGCCTGTGAGGCTCCCGCTCGCTCACGGACCCCCCCCCCACGCTCGTGTGACCGGCGGACCCGATGTCCGCCGGTCACTTCCGATCGTCGGTTACACCGGGAGAAAGGCAGGCGGCTAATGTAAACAAAGCCACCTGTCATTCTCCCCTGTGTAACAGCACAGATCATACGGTCCTGCTATGTAGGACCGTAGATCTCTGCTGTTACATCACAAGCCACATCCAATCACAGTTAGAGTCACGACCCTAGGGACACACTTAACCCCTCCTTCTCCAATAAAGTTAACCCCTTCCCTGCCAGTGTTATTTTTACAGTAACAGTGCATATGTATAGCACTGATTACTGCAGTAATGTCACTGGTAACCCCAAAAGTGTCAAAAATGTCAGTCAAGGGTCCGATCTGTCCGCCGCAATGTCGCAGTCCCGCAAAAAAAATCGCAGATTGCTGCCATTAATTGCACGACCGCGCAATTGTCCGTTAAAGTCACGCAGTGCCGAATCGCAAAATAGGCCCTGGTCAGGAAGGGGGTAAAATCTTCCGGGGCTTAAGTGGTTAAACCACTCCCATTAGACCCACTCAGTACAGAGAAACAGAGGAAGAAACAGGGTTTTTTTCAGAATAACAAAAGGTAGGAATCTGCAACAAAGGTTGTTCTAATCCTTACACCCAGAGGAGAATGTTTTTTTTTTTTTTTTTTTTCTCAACAAAAGTGGAATTACGCTTAAACTGTTTTAGAATAGAAAATAAAGGAAATAATGTTTTTAACAAAGCAAGTATTTTTTTTTAAATACATTTTAAAGATATTATGTATCATTAGGCTTTAGAAAAAACAGTCATCAGCAAAAGAAAGCCTTGACATCGCCAGACCTATCTTTTTTTTTTTTTTCCATTAAAATATTCTTTGTTAAAGAAGAACAAAGTTCTTCAATTTATTTGAGTTTCATAGATCAGAAAAGTGTAAAAACAACGAGTACAGAACAAAACAAATCAGTGTGGCTTACAGTACAAGAAGAATTAGAAAAGGTGGCCTTCAATCCCATGTGATACCAACATGGTTGATATTTATTTCTAGCATACAAATTAGGTGCACAAAAAACAATAAAATGTATTCAAATGTAGATGAGATATTCATTTATTAAAGACTGTATTTCTAAAAAAAAAGGATAACTATGATCTGTATTCTTTATGGGATCAAATGCATAATGCAATTAGAAATCACAAAATGTGGCTAGGAATACTCAATGGCTATCTAACCTGAAGACCAAGATCTCCAAAAACTTGAGCAAGGGTACAAGCATAGGGCCATTTAACCAATCTCTTGCTCCAGATCTTCATAAATTTTGGAGAGTTACCTATATAGGCATTAGTTAAGCTTTCCAAGTGCAAGATGGAGTTCACCTTTTTATCCAAAGGCATGTGTTCAAGGCTTGTGCAATAGTTTTCCTGGCCAGGTATGACGATCTGGTTAACCAGTTGCCGACCACCCGGCGCAGTTTTACTGCGGCAAGGTGGTTCGGCTGTGCAGACTGATGTAACTGTACGTCAGTTGTGCGCAGGGGTAGGGGAGCACGAACGTGCTCCCACTGTCCCCGCAATGTGCTGATTCAGTTTAGAAACGATCAGTCATCAGGTCCAGGCCAATGATTTTTTGGCTTGGACCTGGTGATCGGTTCTGACCAAATGCAGAGTGAAATTATGAAATCTTCTCTCCTGGAGCCCTTTTCGGTTCCAGCGTGAGAGAAGAGAGCATCAACTGTAAGTACACAAGCACTACACTGACACCAGTACACATAGGTACATATTTAACCCCCTGATCACCCTCCAGTTAACCCTTTCACTCAATGTCAGTGTCACTATATACAGTATACAGATATCTTACTGATCACTGTATTAGTGTCACTTGTTACTTCAGTTAGTGTGAGAGGCAGTTAGTGGTAGTTAGTGTCTGTCACAGATAGTGTTAGGGTACCCGCCATACATCCCCTAATAAATATTTAACTCCCTGATCACCCCCAGTTAACCCCTTCACTGCCCTGTCACAGTGTCACTATTATAGTGTACAGATCCTTTTTCTGATCACTGTATTAGTGTCACAGGTGACATCAGTTAGCATTAATGTTAGTTAGCATCAATCCAGGACAGCCTCAGATTGCCCGCCGCATATTTAGTAATACATTTTAGCCCTTTGATTGCCAGTGACACACATATACTAAACACTTCCATTACTAGTATAGTGTCTGAATGTATCAATATCTTTGATCAGATCAGAACTATACTAGCGTCCCCAATAATTTAGTACAGTGTTCCCAAAATGCAGCGTTAGCAGGAACTGCCCCGACACCTGCCAGCACCTGCATTTAGCCCTTCCGCCCGTCCCCCAAGAAGTGCAGTATCAGCAGATTACTGTCACTTCCAATACACGGCACACTAAACCGCAGTGTTAGCAGAGTCAGGCCTGATTCCTGCTAGCACTAGCAGTTAAAATTTTTGGTAGCGATTCAAACAGTCCTTGACAACCAGGTGCTTTTTTTACCTGTGAGATGCACTAAGTACCTATAAATTTATTGGCCAAAATGTCCAAACAGAGGTACACTAGTGAAGAGGCCTACACAGAGCATGACAGATGAGAGCGATGGGGAAGCCTCACTGTCAGAATCAGGCTCAGTATTTAAACCTGTAGAGAGCAGCGGCACCCTGACAGATAGCTATGATCACGGAGTAGTGGTCCCTGCTAAGGTCAGGCATACCCGACCCCATTCTTCTGTTGCTGAGGTGCACCAACGTGCAGGGTTCTCGTATGCTGTAGAGTGTCTGTAATAGTGCCGCTCCAACTTCTGGTGAACTGGCAAGCATCAGTGACCTAGTACTTCCTGTTTGTAGTCAAACCAGCACTGCAGTAACACTTGGAGACTTGGTGAGTCCCATAAGTGCAGTTCAAGCTGGTGCGGTGGCTAGCACAAGTAGTGCCACCAATAATTCAAAGACAGGCCTGTAGAGCACATAGTGTCTTTCCTGATGCGCTGGCAAATCCTATTTTGGAGCCCACCACTTCTGCAGTGCCCGTACTTCCCCCATTCACTGGCCAACCCAGAATTCAAGTGGAAACAGCCGCTTTTATTCCCCTTGGTTTTTATGAGCTGTTTTTCACAGAAGGTCTTTACAGATCTATTGTGGACCAAAGCCTTTTATATGCCGATCAATTTATGGCTGCAAATCTTACCAGAGAATTTTACTCTTGCCAGAGAATTTGCATGGAAACGTATCACTGTTTCCGAATTTAAAACCTTTCTGGGCCTATCCCTCCTCATGGGCATTACTAAAAAGAGTGAGTTGTGGTCATATTGGTCCACTGATCCAATTCATCATATGCCCATGTTCTCTGCGGCCATTGCCAGGACTAGATACGAGTAAATCTTGCGGTTCATGCACTTTAGTGACAATGAACTCTGTCATCCTCGGGGTGACCCTGGATATGACAGGCTCCACAAAAGTTGGCCCCTAGTAAGTAACTTCAACCAAAAGTTTGCAGCTTTGTATACGCTCCAACAAGCTGTCTGCGTTGATGAGTTACTGAATACGTTTTCTGACCGCCTTGCTATCAAACAGTTTCTCCCCAGCAATCGTGCCAGATATGGGGTCAAGAAGTATAAGCTCTGTGACAGGGCAATAGGCTATACATGTGGTTTCCGGATTTTCGAGGGCAAAGATAGCAATGTAGATCCCCCCAACTGCCCAGACTACATGGGGAGCAGCGGCAAGATTGTTTGGGACTTGGTGTCACCCTTTTTTTGGAAAGGGGCACCATTTATACGTGGACAATTATTGCACAAGTGTGCCACTTTTTAGTTTTTGGTTTTGGAATTGGCGCATGTGGCACCGTGCGACCTAATCGCCGGGGCTTCCCCCAATGGCTTGTAGACACCTGACTTAGATGGGGGGGAGAGAGCCTGCTTGAAGTGTAATAAATCGCTTGCAGTGAAGTGGAGGGACGCATGAAATGTTTTTGTTCTGTCCTCCATTCACGCAGATACGACAGTCCAAATTGCAACTGTGACTGGTACGACAGTCCAAATTGCAATGGCGACTGGTGTTGTTGAGAAGCCCCTTTGTATACATGAATACAACCTTAACATGGGAGGGGTGGACTTCAATGACCAGATGATGGTGCCATACTTAATTGCCCATAAAGCCAGATGCTGGTACAAGAAAGTGTCTGTATACTTATTCCAACTGGCTCTGCTGAGCACTGATGTGCTATACAAAGCGTCAGGAAAAAGTAGATCCTTCCTAAAATTCCAGGAAGAGATCACCACAGCCCTTCTGTATCCAGAAGGTGCTGTGGCCCAAATTCACAATCCAGAGGCAGTGAGCCGGCTGCACGAGAGCCATTTTCTGGATGTCCTCCCTGGTACCCCTACCCAAAGAACACCCCAAAGAAGATGTTCTGTCTGTAGAAAATCCGGATATAGGTGTGACACCCGTTATTTTTGTCCCTCATGTCCTGGCCAACCTGGTCTCTGCATCGGGGACTGTTTCCATCGCTACCACACACTAGTAGAGTATTAGTATATGGCACACTTTCACGCGGGGTCTTGAAAGATGTTAGATGCGTAGCACCCTCCTAGACAGGTGCTAGGTAAGAGCATATGTTTTGCTCTGTCTGCTTATCAGGGGAGCCTGATCTTTTAGTTAGGCCTGCTCATTGTGGCCAGTGTGTATTCATCTGGTCTGAGGGAGTGTCCCCACTGCATCCTATAGGGAGGCCTGTAGGACAGTAGAGGAAACCTGGTCAATGATACACAGGCTTTTGTGGCAGTCCCAGTGGGAGGGCACCACCGCAGATCATCCTGGGATTGAAAATAAAAGCCCAGAAAACATGAGGCAGGGGGTCTTTGGGCGGGAAGCCAGGTCCCAGGAGGAGGGTGACGGCTGAGAGAAAGGTGGTCACAGGCAGTCGGCCTAGTGAGCCAAGTGTGGAGCTGAGCCAGAGAAATCCTGAGGAAACTTACAGTAGAGCTGAAGGCAGAGCTACCTGGGAAAAACAGTGTCCATGAGTACCAGGGTGCTTGCCAGGGGTCTGCCTAAGAAGTGGACCACTCCATTGAGGTAAGTCGACAGAAGGTCAGCACACATAGTAAGCAAGAAAGGGGGTGCCAAGTTAGACCTAATAGAGGAATCTACCGCATAGTTCGCCTTTCAACATTTCACCTCAGTGGCAGGGTGAAGCAGCGGCCTTGCTGCATTTATTACAGATAGAAGTCCTCAAGATTGTGCATCAAGTTGGAGTATCCCACTCATCCCTTCTCCCATCCAACTTCCATATAAATTCAATAAAATACAAAAAAATCAAATCCCCAGGACTGTTTACTGACTGAGCCAAGGACTTAAAGTGCTAAGAATTTACAAGTTGTTGCTATGGGTAACCCAGGGGAATCCATTCTCAGCAGCTCCCAAGGGGGCAGTGCTACAGATGGCTACAGCATTTTCAAAGACCCTAGCCTGAACGTCTAAAGTTTTTTTACAGTTACGAAAAAAGTGTAAAAAAAGTTTAAAAAACCCCCCAAAAATAAAAAAATAAATAAAAAAGCCAAAAATAGTTGTCGTTTTATTCAGTTAATTTTCTGTTCTTACTCTTTTACTGTACTTTAAAATATACTGTAATGTTTTATTGTTACCGTTTTTCATTGTTAACCATAGTTTTCTTTACAGATTTCACTGTTCTACTGTTTTACTGTACTATATACTGTTATATTACCAAAGTGCGCTAACAAAATAAGAACAAAAGTTCAAAAGTTCATGGATGATGTCTGAATTGACACCAAAAACATATACATTCAATTCCAAAAAAGTGCAAAACTATAGAAAGTCTCTCAATTCAAAAAATGGAGTGAAGGTAAGGGAGTGTTGGGAGGTAGGTGGGGCCTCGTCCCAAAATGGTGATCCAAAGTGGTTCTCAATGACCTGGTATACACATGTGAACACCCAGTGATAGGAGTGGACTCTTACCACAATGTGAAGAGATGTGAGCATATACTGTGTTTTGTCCAGAGGTCCCAACTGATCAGGCTGAAAGGGATGGCTCTCGGAATGGACCGGATCAATCAGCTGCTTCCAAAGTGGGGGGGGATCTGTAGGCTTCCAATCAGGGGAAAATGCCAAGAAAGATCGTGCCCAGAGAAGAGAAGAGGACTATAGTGCATTACCTTCGGCTTTATTTGTAAATTGAGTGAAAAGACACTTACACAATCCAGACGAAAAAACAGCATGTACAGGACGGTCGCGGATGTCTGCAGTACAAACCGGGACCTATGACAGCACGGCTAGCTCCCCCCGACGCGTTTCCACTGACAAGTCAGCTTCTGGGACTGGCCCAGTCCCCCCCCACTTTGGAAGCAGCTGATTGATCCGGTCCATTCCGAGAGCCATCCCTTTCAGCCTGATCAGTTGGGACCTCTGGACAAAACACAGTATATGCTCACATCTCTTCACATTGTGGTAAGAGTCCACTCCTATCACTGGGTGTTCACATGTGTATACCAGGTCATTGAGAACCACTTTGGATCACCATTTTGGGACGAGGCCCCACCCACCTCCCAACACTCCCTTACCTTCACTCCATTTTTTGAATTGAGAGACTTTCTATAGTTTTGCACTTTTTTGGAATTGAATGTATATGTTTTTCGTGTCAATTCAGACATCATCCATGAACTTTTGAACTTTTGTTCTTATTTTGTTTTAGCGCACTTTGGTAATGTTTCGTATATTTCTATTTTTCCATATCTAATTTGTTTTTCAGTGCTGCTTTCACCTCACTTTCATCTGCTTTTAGGTTCGCGCACCTATTTCTTTTCACATACTGTTATATTGTAATGTTTTATTGTTACTGTGTTTTATTGGTAACCATTGTTTGCATTGCAGTTATGCACATCAGCTGCAGCACTGATTTGTTTATTCTGACACCTACAGAGTTTGCTCTCAACATTTACGTAAATCAATGATTGCAGCGCTGTAGGAGGTGATTTCACCACCACAGTTAAAAAAAGAGCATGAATGGCATAGAGACATTTTGAGTTTTTATTTGTTCATCTCATGGGCTGAACTAAAAAAAAATAGGCATAGTAGGTTCCTGCATTCTCATCGATCGATGTGGATGAAGAAATCTCTGCCAAGAAAAGTGTTACAAAAATATATGGCGAAGCATAGGGGAGATCCACCATCTGTGTCCACCCCATACCCAACGCTTCGCCATATATTTTTTAACACTTTTCTTGGCAGAGATTTCTTCATCCACATTGATCAATGCGAATGGAGGAATCTGCTATGTTCTTTTTTTTCATTCACCCCATGGGATGAACAAATAAATACTCAACATGTTTCTCAGCAAATACCTTAGGGTGTCTACTTTCCGAAAAGGAGTCATTTGGGGGTTGTGCTGTCTCGGCATTTCATGGCCTCTGAAACTGTTATAGGTAGTGAGGAGTGAAATCAACAATTTATACCCATAGAAAGCCTGAAGGTGGTGATGGTTTTCGGGGTCCCGTACGCGGCTAGACTGCCAAAAAGTCTCACACATGGGGTATCCCCATACTCAGGAGAAGCAGCAGAATGCATTTTGGGGTGCCATTTCACATATACCAATGGTATGTTTGAGCAATATATCATTTAGGTAACAACTTTGTGAAAAAAAAGAAAATTTTCCTTTTCCCAAAACTTGTGGATAAATATAAAATATTCCATGAACTCAACATGCCTCTCAGCAAATACCTTAGGGTGTTTACTTTCTGAAAAGGGGTCATGAGGGGGTTGTTCTGTCTAGGCATTTCATGGCCTCCGAAACTGTTATAGGTAGTGAGGAGTGAAATCAACAATTTGGGTCCTTAGAAAGCCTGAAGGCAGTTATTGGTTTTCAGGGTCCTGTATGTGGCTAGACTGCCAAAAAGTCTCACACATGGAGTATCCCCATAGTCAAGTTGGGGTGTAATTCCACATATACCCATGGCATGCGTGAGCAATATATCATTTCATTGACAACTTTGTGTAAAACAAACTTTTTTTTTTAAATTTTCAAACACCCGTGACAAAAAATTAAATATTCAATGGGCTCAACATGCCTCTCATGAAATTCCTTGGGGTGTTTACTTTTCAAAAAGGGGTAATTTTTTTTTTGGGGGGGGGTTGTTACTGCCCTGCCATTTTAGCACTTTAAGAAATGAGATGGGCAGTCAGAAAGTAAAAACTGCGTAAATTCCAGTATATACACCATACTTTGTAGACCCTATAACTTTTGCGCAAACCAATAAATATACGCTTATTGAAATTTTTTTTTTTTAATCAAAGAAATGTAGCTAAATAAATTTTGGCCTAAATGTATGACACAAATTGAGTTTATTGGATATTTTTTATAAGAAAAAGTAGAAAATGTCAAAAATGTTTTGTCTTTTTTCGTTTATATTGCAAAAAATAAAAACAGCAGAGGTGATAAAATACCACCAAAAGAAAGCTCTATTTGTGGGAAAAAAAGACATTCATTTTATTTGGGTACAGCGTCGCATGACAGCACAATTATCAGTTAGTCACGCAGTGAAAAATTGCAAAAAATGGCCTGGTCATTAAGGGGGTAAAACCTTCCGGTCCAAAAGTGGTTAAACACAAAAGGGCGCACCAGTCTAGTGCATTATCCCACGATAACGCTTTTGTGGGATAATGCACTAGGCTGGTGCGCCGTTTTGTGTTTATCTATTGTAGTAACTTCAGGACACCCCCCATCTTAAAAGGCAGCAAAGCTTGAAGTGTATCCCTGTGAAGTGAACTTATCTCCAATACTTGTACCAGGCTACCACATCCATGCCCAGGAAATATTTCCTTTGATTGATAAAGTTCTGGTTACCGCTATTTCAAGGATAGGATCTTCCATAGGCATGCACAGGGGGTGTGCCAGGTGTGCCTGGGCACACCCTAACCACTCTGTGCGGTGCTGATTCCCCATACTGCCTGGGTTCCCCCCCCCCCCTCCCTGCAGTGCTGCTGGCTTCCCTCCTCTCTTCTCCCCCCTCAGCTGCTGTGGGGAATGTTTCAACATGGAGAGCGGGGTAAAAGACTAGTCAATATGTCATTTAACAGCCTCTTCCTTTTCAAAATGAACACATTCACTCACTGTGTTCATTCATAACCGAAGCATAGTAAACTGTGTTTACTATGCTTCGGTTTGCGAAAGAACAGCAAGCAGCTCAGCACAAAGCACTTTCCATTCATTCACTGTCCTGTGCAGCTGAGGCTGCAGAGAAAGGCATGTGTGTTTGAGCTTTGGGGTGCACACCCTAATGCAATAGGCTGCGCACGCCTATGGGATCTTCAGAGGGGAGCCCCAAGATTCCTAAGATGGAAATCAAAATGAATAGAAAATTGGCTAAAATATAGAATTCAGAGAGTAGTGGTTAATGATTCTTACTCTGAATGGTCTAAGGTTATCAGTGGTGTACCCCAGGGTTCAGTGTTGGGACCCTTACTTTTTATTATCTTTATAAATGATATTGGGTCTGGGATTAAAAGTACCATTTCAGTCTTTGCAGATGACACCAAGCTTTGCAGTGGAATAACTTCCTTACAGGATGTCTCCAACTTACAATCTGACCTCAATGCACTGTTTCATTGGGCAACTATGTGGCAAATGAGGTTTAATGTTGATAAATGTAAAATATAAATATGCATGCAGCATACATATTAGGTGGAGTAGAACTGGGGGAATCCATAGCGGAGAAGGATCTGGGGGAATCCATAGCGGAGAAGGATCTGGGGGAATCCATAGCGGAGAAGGATCTGGGGGAATCCATAGCGGAGAAGGATCTGGGGGAATCCATAGCGGAGAAGGATCTGGGTGTCCTGGTAGATCATAAGCTTAATAATAGCATGCAACGATGCCAAGCTGAGGTTTCCAAAGCAAGCAAAGTCCTTTCTTGTATTAGGAGAGGTATGGACTCCAGAGAGAGAGATATCATTTTACCCCTGTACAAATCATTAGTAAGACCTCATCTGGAATATGCAGTTCAGTTTTGGGCACCAGCTCTTAAAAAGGGTATCAGGGAACTGGAGAAAGTGCAGAGAAGGGCAACCAAACTGATAAGAGGCATGGAGGAGCTCAGCTATGTAGAAAGATTAGAGAACCTTAATTCTATCTTTAGACGAGGAGATTAAGGGGGGATATGATCAACATGTAAAAAAACATAAGGGGTCCATATAGTGAACTTGGTGTTGAGTCAACACAATTTTGTAGGAACAGTTTGGGGATGGCCCCTTCCTTTTTCAACATGACTGCGCACCAGTGCACAAAGCAGGGTTCATGTTTTAGACCCCGTTAGGGAGATACGTACCCTCCATTTGTCCTGGGCAACATTGTTACTGGGACTGAAAGTTAGGGAGAAACCAACATTTTGAGTTGCCACCCAAATCGAGGGGATATCTTCAAATGGGGACACCTGTTCTGGTGATAACTGTCTAAGATGGCTTTCCTTCACCTTTATGAGATTTTCTCTTACTTTCTGATGTGTCTACAGAAAATAAAGTAATGAACAATCTCTCTAATTGGGTGCATATTGTAAAAAAAAAAGAACCTTGCAAAAGTTTTACCATGCCTTACTTTATCCAAAATGACAATTTTTGGGTTTAGTTAAACATTAAGAGGGTCCAACTATGCAAGAGGGGTCGTTGTGTGAGTCTCATAGTGGCTTATTTTTAATTATTTTTTAACAACCTATATCATATAAACTAAAACAGTTCCTATGAATCGGTGTATTATTTTTCTCTGGCTCTTTTTCTAAAGCCGTTTTTCTAAATATGTGCAAATAATCAAACAGAATAATTTATGTTTTGCTCTCAAAATGTGCATTGGTAACAAAAAAATATATATTTATTTAGTACTACGTTTATATGATTTATGGATTTAGAACCACTTGATAATTGTGCCGCACGTTACCCCACGCAGGTTAACATTCAGCATTTGGCAGCTTAATGTGCAATAATTTAAGGTAGTCCATTCATTTTTTATAGACTGCCAATTCACCACAACATTCTTAAAACCAGACGTCGTATTTTCAATGCACTGTACCACAAGGCATTTTCAGGTTGAATGACACCCAGTATTGTTCAACCACTTCCTGGGAGCCCACTGTGTTAACATGCTCCCTTACCACTGTGTCACCATGACCCCTAACCAGTATACCATTCTGCCACCCAGCTCCCTTACCACTATACCATTGTGTCATCATACTCCCCTACCACTAGGTCAACATGCTCTCTTACCACTATATCAACGTGACCCCTTACAGTGTGGCACCTGGTTCCCCTACCTCTTTACCATGGTGCGACCCAGCTCCCTTAATTTTATCTCACTGTGCCCCCCAGAACCCTTACCACTATACCACTGTGCCACCCAGCTCCATTACCACTATACCACAGTGTCATTTTAATCCTCTACCCCTGTGTCACTGTGCTGCCCTACCACTGTGTCAACATGACCCCTTACGGTGTGGCACCTGGTTCCCCTACCTCTTTACCATGGTGCCACCCAGCTCCCTTAATTCTATCTCACTGTGCCCCCCCCCCCCGAACCCTTACCACTATACCACTGTGCCACCCAGCTCCATTACCACTATACCAGTGTCATTTTAATCCTCTACCCCTGTGTCACTGTGCTGCCCTACCACTGTGTCAACATGACCCCTTACAGTGTGGCACATGGTTCGCCTACCTCTTTACCATGGTGCCAACCAGCTCCCTTAATTCTATCTCACTGTGTCCCCCCAGAACCCTTACCACTATACCACTGTGCCACCCAGCTCCATTACCACTATGCCACAGTGTCATTTTAATCCTCTACCCCTGTGTCACTGTGCTGCCCTACTGCTGTGTCAACATGACCCCTTACCACTATGTCACCTGTTTCCCTTACCATTATACCATATTGCCACCCATCTTTCCTAATCCTATACCACTATGCCACCCAGCACCCCTACCACTGTGCCACCTAACACCCTTATTACTAAACCACTGTGGCCCCCAGCTTCTTAAACCACTATATCACTGTGTCACCATGCTCTCTTAACACTATATCACCATGACCCTCAAATACTAGACCACTGTACTACCCATCTGCTTTACCACTACAAAACTCTGCTACCAAGCTTCCTTGTCATTATACCACTGGACCATTATACTCTCCTACCACTGTGTCACATACTCTCTTACCACTAAGTCAACATAAGCCCTTACCACTATACCACTGTATTACTATGTTCCCTTACCTTTTTACCACTGTGCCACCCAGCTACCTTACTACTATACCAGTGTACTACCACCTAGCTTCTTTACAACTATACCACTATGTCAGCCAGCACACATACTACTGTGCGCCACCCAGCTCTCTTATTTCTAAACCGCTGTGGCCCCCAGCTTTGTAGCCCTTCATCGTTCTGCTCCACCGTTTGGAAGAGCTCTTTTTTGTTAAAAATATTTGTTCTATTTTATGAGGAACCACTTTATCATTGTGTCACCATGCTCTCTTAACACTATATGACATGATCCTCAAATACTAGACCACTGTACTACCCATCTGCTGTACCATTACAAAACTCTGCTACCAAGCTTCCTTGTCATTATACCACTGGACCATTATACTTCCCTACCACTGTGTCATATACTCTCTTACCACCAAATCAACATCAGCCCTTACCACTATACCACTGTATTTCCAGGTTCCCTTACCTTTTATACCACTGTGCCACCGAGCTCCCTTACTACCATACCACTGTGCCACCTTGCTCTTTTACAACTTTACCACTTCACCACCAAACACTATTGTCACTATACCGCTTTGTCATCCAGCTCCCTTATCGCTATACCACTGTGCCAACTAGTGCCCTTACTACTATATAACTTTTCACCAAAGAACATTTACCACTATATCACTGGGCCACCAAGAATATTTACCACTATACAACTGGGCCACTATCACATACCTGATGAAGACTGGAATGTTGTGGAGGCCTCTCTTGCCCCTGCCCAACACTCCTGAAGGTAGAGACAGAGAGTGTGAAGTGCCAGAGTAGCTGGCTGGTGGTCCGCTCTTGAGGTGGTAGACGCAGTCCTCAGGATGCAAGAGCAGCTTGGTACCAGAACAGAAAACAGAGGCAGGACCAGAAGACAGGCAGCCGTTAGCAACAGCTGGACTGTGGGGGACCAGATCAGCAGGCAGAGCAAATCCAGGATGCAGGCTAAGGTCATTAACAGCCAGGCAAAGTGGTACAGAGTCAGCAATCAAAGACAAGTCCAGTAAATAGGCTGGCGTCAGAATAATTAGATGGGCAAGGTTGAGGCAGGAGCAGGAGCAAAGTCTAAGGCCAAAACGGGTCATACACAGGTAAGCAGGAGCAGCAGATCAGGTCTCAGGAACACGGGAACAAGCTGAAGACCATTCAGCAACTGCTTATGGTAACAGACTAGTTGAATTAGGCCACTGGATGCCACGTGCACCTGCTAATTGGTATGTGCACAAGTGCGTGCACAATGAACTGGAACAGTACATCTAACATTACCCCTTTGCTCGGAAGTATGAGCATGTGTGCAATGCACATGTGCACGAGCATAGGTCCAAACTGGTCTTCTGGTACTAGGAATCCAGTTTACCTTCCAATCACCCCACACCCTTACCTCTATACCATTGTGTCACCCAGTTCACCCACCACTAGACTACTGTACCACCCAGAACCCTTAACCCAATGTATACAACTGTGCCACCCAATGCCCTTACCACTATGCCACCCAGTGCCCTTACCACTATACCACTGTGCCACCAAGGACTTTTACCACTATACCACTGCACCACCAAGAACATTTTTTTTTTTTTCAAATTCTTTATTTAGGGCAAGATAAGTAACATCGACAAGGCGTATAAAAAAAATAAGGCATTACAGTGTTGTAGCATGTATCTGAGGAACAATAAACAAGTGAGAAAGGCATCATCAAAGTAGTAAAGCACATAACCCAAGGAGCAAGTCAGCAATTGAAAATCATCAACCTAAAACTTTGTGGAGTAATGAAACTATACTCAGAGACGTGGGTATTCAGCAACAGGTCATCAGGTGTGCATGATGAAATGTACTAAGAGAGTTATGTCACCATTTGTTGTGGAAGAAAAGGTAACTGAAGAACATTATTCAATAGAGATAGAGAGGAAAAAGGCATACAACACATAGGGGAGCGAAGGGATAAAAGAACCGATGGGGGGAAATCGGGGGGAGTTAGGTTGCCTAAGAAGAGGGTGGAGATGAGGACAGGAGGGGGGGGGGGGGGGAAGAGGGAGGGAAACACGGGGAAAGGATAAAGAGGGAAAGAGGTGGGGAGTCAGCGCGGGGGAGTAAGCAACACCATTATCCTGACTGGTATAGAACCCAGAGGGAAATGGGGGAAGTAAAAGAGCGGGGAGGGGGGGGAGACCGGATGGATCCCGTGCGGTGTGTCAGCTCTCCAGTCCTGGGAAATTAGGTGATACTATGGAGTGCCCTTCCCTCATCCGAATAAGCAAACATATTCCAGAAGCCCCAAGTCGCCGTATAGAGCTCCCTCCTACCCTGCGAGGTCAGCACCAGGTCCTCAAAGTCATTGATGAGCTTAACAATGGACAGCCAAAGCTGTATTGACGGAGGGGTTGTGGACTTCCAGCACAAGCCTATGCATGCCTTGGCTGCATTTAGTAGGTGACGTAAGACCGATTTCTTATAGAGGGCTGAAGGAACAGAGGAACAGTGTAAAGGCCCGTACACACGATAAGAAATTCGGCAGGGAAATTTCGTCCGACGACCGATCTGCCGATCTTCGGCTTGTTAGTATGGTGCTTCCGACAGCCGACTCCGACTTTTCGGGCGAAAAAATCCTGGTGTGAAGGCTATATAATTTTTGTCCTCCGTCAAAACACGTCCGATTTTCGGTGGAAATTCATTGCATGTGTACGAGGCTGGATCATCCTGGAGGACATAATCAGTCATCTTTTGGGAGATCCTCCTCACTTCTCTCCAGAAATCGATCAGCAGCGGGCAGCTCCAGAACATATGAAGCATGGACCCCCGGTCACTTTGACACCGCCAGCATCTGCCGGAGGCCCCCGGAAAGAAGCCGGCTATTCTCGCCGGGGTATAGTACCAATACGTCAGCAATTTACCACCAAGAACATTTATCCACTACACCACTGCGCCACAATCTGCCCTTTACCACTATGCCACTGGCAGCCTTTTGTTGAACTATGCACCGCTATCATTCCTTTGCTAATGAATCTTCCCACATAGGCATAAAAATAAAGGCTGCCGCTTTATCTCCACAGACAGTAACATACTCCAAAATGGAATTAACGCACGCTGAATGACAAATCTAAATGCAAGCAATTTGGAGGAATGAAGAGTGACACATTATGATCATTTTCATTGTGTGGCTCCGAAGCCTCATCAATTCACATTACATTAGGGAATGTTTAAACGGAATGTTCACTCACTTGGCAGAACTCTCCAGAACAATTATTCCTCAGTTGATTTAGTACACTTGCTTAAAATAAAGGAATACTATTTATTTCAGCATTCTAGAAGGAGAACAATTACATCCACATGTGTCTCAATTTTCTGCCGCGTTTCAAAATTCCCCGAACGATTCATACCTCAATAAAGTATGCATTTACTGCCGGAGGTGTTAAAATCTTCATAGACACAGAGCATCTTTTTATCCACTTTGGTAACAAGTCGCTACCAACGCGGAATCTTCCTCTTCTCTCGCAGCTGACACAATGGAAAGCTGATTTTTCTTCTATTTTTTTTTTTGATCCGGCAAAGCAATTCCAATAAGTGACAAGCAAAGGGACATAAACATTTACACTTTCAGGAAAACATAGAGGGTTTGTTATTTTTGTGATTTGTTGTAGAATTCATATATAGGTATAGAAAGTAATGTAGATGGAGGCTGTTTAACGTATTGTAAGAAGGAAATGGCTTTCTGGAGATTTTGCTTTTCAGGCATGCTGATGTCAATATTAACTGTTAACCACTTAAGCCCCAGAAGGGTCTTTTTTTGCGATTCGGCACTGCGTGACTTTAACGGACAATTGCGCGTTCGTGCGATGCTGTACCAAAACGAATTTGACGTCCTTTTTTTCCCACAAACAGAGCTTTCTTTTGGTGGTATTTGATCACCTGTGCGATTTTTACATTTTGCGCTATAAACAAAAAAAGAACGACAATTTTGCAAAAATAACAATATTTTTAAAAATTTTTATATGAAATTCCCCAAAAAAAAAATGTAAAAATCAAAATTTTTTAACATTTTTGGCCAATTTGTTTTCTGCTACATATGTCTGGTAAAAAAAATCACAAAAAGCGTATTTTGATTGGTTTGCGCAAAAGTTAGCGCGTTTACTAACTAAGGGAAAGATTTCTGTCATTTTTGGTGTTTTTTTTTTAAACGCGTAATGGCGGCGATCTGCAATTTTTTTTGCGGTACTGTGACATTGCGGCGGACAGATCGGACCCTTGACTGACATTTTTGACACTTTGGGGTTACCAGTGACATTACTGCAGTAATCAGTGCTATACATATGCACTGTTACTGTAAAAATGACACTGGCAGGGAAGGGGTTAACTTTATTGGGGAAGGAGGGGTTAAGTGTGTCCCTAGGGGCCTGCTTCTTACTGTGATTGGACATGGCTACTGGTGTAGGAACAGTGATCAACGGTCCTACATAGTAGAATGGTATGATCACCATTCCTACACAGAGGAGAATGACAGGCGGCTTTGTTTACATCAGCCGCCTGCCTTTCTCCCTTCACGGAGGACGATCGCGAGTGACTGGCGGACCCGAGGTCACACGCACGGACTTCCCAGGGAACGAGTCGGGGCGGGCGCGCGCCTCAGCGGGTGCGCGCTCGCCCGCTATTGGCTCACAAGCAAGTGACAGGCTAGTGACGTACCGGTATGTCATTTTGCCTGGCCGGGGCTGACCTTGTGGCGGTCGGCAACCGGTTAAGCATGTGATGTCAATATCAACTGCTGATCTTCAGCAACTGGAGAACGTATAGAGGGAGATTAATACTGTATATGAGGGAGGGCGTGGCTTCCGGCGCTGAAGATGGCCGCTTAGATCTTCAGCTCCGCTCGGCCACCGGGGACATCGCCTAACTACAGCCTCCACAGCGGGGTTAGGAACCTCCACGCTCTCGATACTACCTCCGGGCACCATGAGGAACAAGAAGGGTGCCGCACAGTCGCACAAACTGGACGGATTCCTCCTTTCCAACTCGGCGGGACTCAGGCAAGATGGCGCCGGCAGGCCCCCACCGCACGCTTCTTCCCGGGAAGGGAATCAGCAACACAGGTCACAGCCGCTTAGGCAAGTAGCCAACCCAGACAGCGGGAACTCCTCCGGCGCATCCACCCCTCCTTCTCCCTCCTCGAGAAGCTCGGCGAAGCAGCGCCCGCGCTGGAGCTCTCCCCCCCCCCCGATCCCTCTCAGCCATGCGGGATGGAGCAGGCGGCATCCTCTCCCTCGGAACCCGGAGGCATGAGCACAATGCCTGCAGACCCCTTCGCTGCTTTCCCAGTGGGAGACCACCCGATCTCTGGTACACTCCTGAAAGGCATGCTTCACTCCCTATGGTCCTCTCTGCACACAGACGTGATGCAGAGCCTTGCTCGAACAAGAAAAGATGTCCAGCAGCTGGAGGTGAGAGTGGACACTGTTGAATCCTCCATGTCAAAATGCACCTTGTCTCTCAACACCCTCATCACAGCCCATAATGATCACACGGGTGACATTGACTGGATCAAAGACAAACTTGCGGACCTAGAGGACAGGTCCCGAAGAAACAACTTGAAATTAAGGGGGATCCCGGAAACTGTCCAACCCCAACACCTGCGTAAGATGGCTACAGACCTCTTTTCTGCACTGATCCCTTCCCTGACTGCGTCTGAACTGGAGAATCCACAGGATTCCTAAGCCTCACTTTATAGCTCAGGACCTGCCTCGGGATGTCCTTCTCCGTGTGCATTTTTTTTCAGACAAAGGACAAAATCCTAATGGCCTCAAGGTAACTTCAATCTCTTCCTGGGGACTTTCCACAGGTTCAGATTCTGCCAGACCTCTCTAGGCACACGCTCCAGAAGCGTAGGAACCTTGCCACCATAACCAAAGCCCTGAGGAATCACCACCGGAGCCTCCATCCGCCTCCTCGCGGTCTTCCAGATCTCCATCGCCACAGGCCCTCTCGGATGATTGGCACGTTGTGTCCAGCAAAAGGTCTAAATCTAGACACTCCTCACCTGGAGGTGAACTCCAGTACCCGCCTAAACCTGCTCAACGCTAGTCCCTGGCCAAGGTATCGTTGACCTACTGGCCCCTCTGTGACTGTTGCAGGTCGCACCTGCCTCTAGACTCTTTTTTACTCTTTGTCTGGCTCCCCCAGCCTCCCTGCCTTCCCTTCCCTTCCCGTTTTGTTGCTCCGGTCGGACTAATGGACTTGTGCTTATTGAAATGCCCGCACTACCCACGGCCCTCGTCCAGATGACCCGTTTTGCCTCTCTGAAGATACCATGACCATCAAGTTCCTTTCTCTAAATGTAAATGGTCTAAACCACCCAGTCAAGCGATTCTCCCTATGGACAGAGCTTACCAACAGTGGGGCTGATGTGGTATGTATCCAGGAGACCCACTTTAAGCATTACCACCAGCCCAAGTTCTCGCATAGGAACTTTCCTACTCTTTTTTTTGCCAGTGCCCCCGTGAAGAAAAGAGAGGTGATGATTGCTCTGAGAGACTCGATTGCCTTCTCACTCCGCAACCTGACTCAAGATCCTGACGGCAGATTTCTCATCCTTCAGGGTGACTTTAACGCAATGCCATTAACCCTGGTGGCGGTCTACGCTCCCAATACTCATCAGAAACGTTTCTTTTCCAGATTAATGAAGGAAGTCTCCAGTAACGTCTACGGTAACCTAGTGGTGTGTGGTGACATGAACTCTGTGGTCGACCCAGGGCTTGACACCTCGGTGCCCGCCC
Organism: Pelophylax lessonae; assembly: GCF_965119305.1. Taxonomy (NCBI): domain Eukaryota; kingdom Metazoa; phylum Chordata; class Amphibia; order Anura; family Ranidae; genus Pelophylax; species Pelophylax lessonae. The sequence goes on from NC_138774.1 coordinate 19,971,880, forward strand.
GGGGTCGACAAATTTCATTGGGCTCTCTTTTGGCTTCGGAACAGCTGTTTGATGTCTGGCGCTGCCAACATGGTTTGGAAAGGGACTATTCATTTTATTCCTTTAGACACAAATCGTACTCACGTATTGATATGTTCTGGGCTGACCTCCCTTTACTGGGAAAGGTCTCCTCCTCGGCCATCAGAAGCATCACGTGGTCTGTCCACGTGGCTGTGGAGATGGTTTTGGAGGAGTCCGGTCCCAGGGAACGGACGTCGGTCTGGCGATGTGATGTTAAGGTGCTGCAGGACCCAGCTGCTGGTAAGTCAATCCGAAACCAACTCTCTGAATTCTTTAGTCTCAATGTTCCCTCTGTGTCGGACCCCTGGGTGCTCTGGGGAGCGCACAAGGCGTTCGTCCGAGGCGTGTGCATCCAACAGACAGCAAAACTCCGTAAGGCATACAGCCGCAAGCTCACGGCTCTCCCAACCGAGATCCGTGACCTTGAGAAAGTGCACAAATCTTCTCCCACGCACGACCTAGCCTCACAGCTCTCCCGTGCGAGAGACTCTCTGAAGTCCCACCTTATGGAACGCTTCGACCGTCATCTGAGGGTGCTTAAGCTTAAATACTATGCGCATGCGAATAGGGCTGGCAAGTATCTAGCAGCCAGGATTAAGCAACGCAGGGTGTCCACGCGTATCTCCCATCTCTCCCAACGACAGACTGGCGCTAGACTGACCCATCCCAGGGACATCGCAAATGAATTCGCCGACTTTTATGGGTCCCTATATAACTTAGCCCGAGACCCCGACACTATCCAACCGACTCCAGCTCTCATACGCCAATTTTTGGACAAATTGCACCTGCCCTCCCTGACAGACGACTAGAGACAGTTCCTGTCATCCCCGTTCACTCTAACTGAAGTTTCCAAGGCCATTAAACTACTCCCCAATGGGAAATCACCGGGTCCAGACGGACTATGCAATGAATATTATAAAATCCATAGCGACACCCTGGGTCCACACTTGGTAGAAGTATTCAACCAGGCCGCCCGCAAAGCTGCATTCCCAAGTGAGATGTTGAGTGCCTACATCACCACTATCCCTAAACCCGGCAAAGACGCTAGATTCTTGCTCTTTACTCTTGCCCCTCAGCAAAGGTCCTTACTGCTGGTATAACCTCGAATCCGTTTAAAACCACTAATGGCACCCGCCAGGGGTGCCCCCTTTCACCTATGATCTTCAACCTGATGATCGAGCCCCTGGCGGAGGCCATTAGATCAGATGATGAGGTGATGGGGTTCCGGGTGGGATCCACATCCCATACGGTCAACTTGTTCCCGGACGATATCGTAATCGCCCTCACTAACCCTACTCGCTCACTTCCGGCTGTCCATAGAATTCTCTCTGAATTCAGCTCAATCTCTTACCACAAGGTGAACACATCTAAGTCATTAGTATTGAATCTGGGAATTAAAAAACGGGACGCTGACCGCCTTCAGAAAGACTTCCCCTGTCCCTGGACCGAAGACTCTATCCCCTATCTAGGTGTACTTATAACTCCCACTATCAAACGCCTCCTCACTGTTAATGTAGACGCCTTATTGAAAAAGACTGCTAAAGAGATGGTAGCCATGTCCAAAGTGGAGCTCTCCTGGGGTGGCTGGATGGCCGCCTATAAAATGTCGATATTGCCCCAAATCTTATATCTTTTTTCGTGCCCTCCCTCTAACATTTCCTAGAAAATATTTGGATGCTCTTTCCAGGAACATGCGTGACTTTATCTGGGGTGGTGCAAGGGCCCGAGTAGCTGCCTCCACCTTGGCTCTACCCAAGTCCATGGGCGGTGCCAAACTTCCTGACCTCAATCTGTACCTATGGTCCACTAGACTGGTCCAGCTCTGTATGTGGTTCTCCAATTCCAACACCCTCCCTTGGATTCAACTCGAAAGCCACCTAGCCCCCACTGGAGACCTCCATCGGCTTCTCCTCGGTGACCTATGGCTCCCATGGTCGTTCTCTCAGCTGCCCCCCACGTCCCAGTCTTCGGTCTCGGCGTGGCGCAGACTGGCTCTCGCCGGCGGGAGACAGGCGGATGGACACTCCCTAAATTCCTTGACACTCCCGGTTTCCATCCTGGCCGCCCACATTCCTTCTCTCCAACTGACCCAACTGGCTGAACTGGGTTTGACCTCACTCTCGCACTTCTACGAACGTGGTTCTTTGCGCTCTACGGCTTCATTGATGAAGGACTATGGAGTCCCTCCCACGCTGATTTTCTCGATTCACCGCATACATAGCTTCCTAGCTAAGCACTCTCCGACGACTGTTCATCTACCTGCAAAACCCTGGGCGTTCTACCACACTGATTCAGGCACGACCAAGGGCATCTCCATTTTTTATGATAGCCTCCTCAACCTAGCGGACGTCCATAAATCTATGCTAATGCTTAGGTGGGAGAAAGATTTGGCGCTCACTTTTACCACAACGCAATGGTCCAGAGCTTTGACGTCCACCTATCGTTTTTCACACTGCACCTCCCACTGGGAACTTATGCTTAAAATTACAAATCGGTGGTACTATACACCCTTCAGGCTCTCAAGGTTGTTCCCCTCCACTCCAGCACACTGTTGGTGTGAATGTGGTGGCATAGGAACCCTGTTGCACATTCTCTGGGAATGCCCCTCACTCACAAGTTATTGGAAGAAAATTTTCAGTTGTATAGCGGATTGTACGGGGATTCTAAACTCTCCGAAGAAAGAACTGGCGCTGTTGAATTTGGGTATTGATGAATACCCAATTCAATTTCGACAGATGATATTACATATCCTATTAGCGGCTAGAACACTTATCCTACGTAGGTGGAAATCACTGGAGATTCCGGGTTTCTCTGAGTTGGTCACGTTAGTGAATGATAATTATCGCTTGGAGAAGGCACTGGCAACCAATGATATTATGCTGCATAGGTTTGCTGAATCTTGGCAACACTGGAAGTATCACAAGCACTGACCGCGGTGCTGGATGGCGCGGTGGGGTCGGCCTCCTCCCTGACGCTTATGTTCCCACTGGGATGTTGGGGAGGGGGCTGTCATCCTCTCCGTGCTTACCTGGCCTCGTGGTCTTTATCCCTCTTTACCGCTACCCTAGGCTCATTCGCCACTAATCTGGGTCCTGGAGTATGATTGGCGCTCAACAGGTACCTATAGATCCATATATGTACTTTGACCGCATTGGACTTTGTTATTGATGATTGATGTTGAACTTGAACTTGACTTTGTCCTGTCTGGAGTAATGTCCTCCTCCCCCCCCCTCCTCCTCCTCCCCCTTACTGCACTCACGTTTGGCCTTACAAGCCTTGTTACAACTGTTTGTTCTCTGAGAGTGTTTGTACTATTTTCTTTTTCCTGTAAGAAAATTCAATAAAAACTATTGTTTAAAAAAATACTGTATATGAGCTGCTTTGAGCCTCTAAATAAAATTAGATTATTTTACTTAGCTTCTAACAAAAATTTAATGGTTCCATTGCTGGAATAATCTACACTTCTTACACCTAGAACCCTCAAGTGTGCTACTAGATTTGTGCAGAAAATTTTATGTTGACTCATAGTTACATAGTTACTTAGTTAGTGAGGTTGAAAAAAGACATCAGTCCATCCAGTTCAACCTATGATGTGTGTGTGTGTGTCTGCTGTTAACCGTACATTGTATACCCCTGTATGTTGTGGTCTTTAAGGTGCCCATCTAATAGTTTTTTGAAACTATTGATGCTCCCTGCTGATACGACTGCTTGTGGAAGAGAATTCCACATCCTTACCGCTCTGACAGTGAAGAACCCCCTGCGTACTTTAAGTTTAAACCGCCTTTCCTCTAGTTTTAGTGAGTGGCCCCGTGTCTTATTGTATTCCCTTTCTCTGAATAGTTTGTTCCTTATGCTAGGGTCGACAGTACAGTATTTGTACATTGATATCATATCCCCCCTCAATCGTCTCTTCTCCAGAGAGAATAAGTTTAGTGCTTGTAGTCTTTCCTCATAGCTGATGTCCTCCATAATTATTTGTGTTGCCCTTCTCTGGACTCTCTCCAGTTCCAGCACATCCTTCCTGAGGACCGGTGCCCAGAACTGGACAGCATACTCCAGATGTGACCGGACCAGAGTCTTGTAGAGTGGGAGAATAATCTCTTTATTTCTGGAGTGAATCCCCTTTTTTATACATGCCAGTATTCTGTTGGCTTTGCTTGCAGCAGCTTGGCATTGCATGCCACTGCCAAGCCTGTTGTCTACCAGTACCCCCAGGTCCTTTTCCATCCTAGACTCACCCAGAGGTTTCCCCCCCCCCCCCCCCTAGTGAGTAGCTTGCTTTCTGGTTTCTGGCACCCAAGTGCATTACTTTACATTTTTCAACATTAAAACTCATCTGCCATGTAGTTGCCCACCCCATTATTTTGTTCAGGTCCGCTTGTAAGGTTTCCACATCCTGCATAGAAGATATTGAAAACTCATGGTTAGGCTTGTGAGTCTGAAATTGGGCTTTACTGCAGGTCAGACTGGATGACTCACAGATGCAAGCCTCTGGTACCTCCCTCTGGATCTAAAAGTTTGATCTGCATACTTGAGGGAACTTGGCCAATCCCCAAGCAGAGGGCCTTGACAGGGTGGCTGAGTCAGCCCTTAAATATGGATGAGCCATGCTAGCAGGGGAGATGGATGGAAGATGGAGGCTTTCGGTGGCCTAGGTCTAGGGGGGACTCTGTTTCCATGCTGGACTCGGCTGTCAAGCATGTGATGTCAGTGTCAACTGCTGATCTATAGCAGCTGGATAATGTAGAGAGGGAGGTTGATATATCAGCTGCCTTGAGCCTCTAAATAAAATTAGGATACCTTACTCAGCTTCTTAGAAAATTCCAATGGAATCATTGGTGGAATTATATACACTTCCTGCACCTGTGTGGCACCCTCTTGTGTGCTACTAGATAAGCACAGGCAAAATGTTGACTCATGGTTAAGTTTGTAAGTCTGAAATGGGGTCAGGCTGGATGACTCACAGATGTAGGCGTTTGGTACCCCCCCCCCCCGGATCTGGAAGTTTGATCGGCATACTTGAAGAAACTTGGCTAATCCCCAAGCAGAGAGCCCATCAGGCAGGCTGAGTCAGCCCTTAAATATATAGGAGCCATGCTAGCTGGGGAGTCAGGTGGAAGATAGAGTGCTGAAGAGGCTGTTGGTGGCCTAGAAGGAGTCCCCTAGGTCTAGGGGGAACTCTATCTCCAGGCCGGGCACAGGCCGGCTTAGGAAAATCCATTCAGCGTCATGGTTTGAACAGGATTCCTGCCTGAAAGCAGTGGGAACAAGGTGGACAGAGTGAGTATGTCAGTACACCCAAGGGAGACACTGCCACATGTAGCAAGCTTTGATGGCGTTGTGCTGAACCCTTTACAGTAAACCCCCGCTCCATCGCGGTTCAGTTTTTGCGGTCCCGGTATATTGCGATTTTTTTTTGTAATGTTATTTTACTATATAAATCATTAAAAATGAAATATTTTTGTGTTTTCCATAGCTCTTGCTATGTCTCTCAGTATCTTTTATGTGTTTGAATGAGTTTCTATTGTTTTAAAAGTGTGTTTAAAGACCTTAAAATGCTTTTACACATACAGTGACAGTAAAAAAACATGCCTACAATGCATTTTAATAGGGGTTTTCTATTTCGCGGATTTTCACTTTTCGCGGCTGGGTCCGGAACGTAACCCCCGCAATGGAGGGGGGTTTACTGTATTACCTTGCCCTGGGAGATATTTAGTGTAGCAGCCAAGAGCGTTGGTAGTAACTGCAAGCAGTGTAGCTGGGAACAGTTCTGCAGAGAAGAGATACTCCTGCATGCAGTTTTCAACACTTGTGCTATTTTTCAAAGGGGACTAAGAACTCCTGTTATGTAAAGGACTTTTGGTAATGATCTTTAAAGGACTGTGTGTGTGTGTATATAGGAAGGAAGTTGTCCCCCTTCTGCTTTTGTCAAATTGGGCATCCCATAAATTCCTCTACCCCATCCACGTTGTTACCCTAACAAAAACAAAGCAAAGGGACTGGCTTCTGTCTGGGTACAAGCGTAAAATGCGTGTTGCCTGGGTGTGTAGGAATAGGGGAACCAGTTGTCAGCAGCCCTTGCGGGGGTAGTGCTACTCCTGAATAAGAAAGGGGACACTCCAGCCAGGAAATCACCACCCATCTAGACAAAGATTCCTGAATACTGGCAAAGTGAATGAATCAGAGGTCTGGACGAACCATCAAACATCTACAAATGCTTTTCTGACTTCTCTTCATTGAGGGTAATTATAGTTTCGTAAGCCCCACCTTGTCTTCACTGTGGTGGTTCACTGGGAGTTTAAAACGTTGTCTCTTAGTGTCCATTCACACTGGTATGACTTGTCAGCCTGACAAGTCGTGCACCGTCGCTCCCACTGTGTAGTACAGGGGCCGTTCTAATAGGAGCGACACAAGTCGCTGCGACTTAGAAAAAGGGTCCTGTAATACTTCGGGGCGACCTGGAGGCGACTTGCATTGACTTCCATTATGTGAAGTCCGTGCAAGTCGCGCCGAAGTCGCGCTACACGCGACTTCACAGGTCGCCCCCTAAGTCGGAGCGACCTAATGTGAACAGGGTCTTATGGGATACATGTTTACGTTTGGTCAACAGGAACACCAGTCACTTGGGATTGTTTTTGCTTTATTTCTCCTTTGTATTGGACTTAGAATTATTTTGTGTTCACTTATGTTATTATTTTCTGTAAGCACACACTTTTTTATATTGCACAGTATTTATCATATGCATCCATTAAGTACTGTTTTTTTATGGTTGCAGCTGCTTCTTATTATGAGGTTTTAGGCATCCAGTGCAGTTTTTCTTTTGGAATGGCATCTAGTTAATTTTCCTAGTAATTAAAAAAAATAAAGTTAAAGTGGACATTTACTTACATTTACAACACTAATTGATCTAAGACCCCCCCCCCCCCTTTCAACAAATACGTTTTATTTCAGTGGAAGTCCTTCGCTCAATGGAGCACAGAGCATGATTCTGACTTTATTGGCTAGGCAAGAATAATTTCCCCTTCCTGCCCAAAGGCTCTTGGGATACCCACATCGCACATTGTGCATTGAGGCTTCATAGAGCACACAGAGCATGTGCATAGTTACATAGTTAGTAAGGTTGAAAAAAGACACAAGTCCATCTGGTTCAACCAACAGATGGAGGATTGAAGGGGGACCCAGAAGAGACAGCTGGCTCCCTAATAACATCATCAAAGGAGATGCCACCTTGGAACCTGGCACATCTGGACAGGTGAGTATGTGTTTTGATGATAACCCAGAAAAGCAGGTAGGAGAGGTGGGGTGTAGTTACGTTTAATGCCCATGTCACTGTCTGGTGATGTGGACACTTCACACTTTGTCCACCATTCTTGAAGAGTCTAGAGCAGGAGTCATAAAACTATGGTCCTCCAGTTGTTCAGGAACTACAATTCCCATCATGCCTAGTCCTGTCTGTGAATGTCAGAGTTTTACAATGCCTCATGGGAGGTGTAGTTCTGCAACAGCTGGAGGGCTGTAATTAGAACATCCCTGGTCTACTGTGATGATGTCAAGGTGATGGGGGGGGGGGGGGCAGCAAGACTGCTTGTGGGTGAGCCAGGACTGCCCCAGTGGGAGGGTCCTTCTTCAGGTGCCCATGTTACTGCCTAATGATGTCGGCACTTCAAACTGGGTCCATTCGGTCCTGAAGAGTCCAGCAGTAGCATGATGTCATCAAGATGATGGGTTGCCAACTAAAAACTCAACATGGGCCAGGACTGCAACCGTTGATCACCAGTCTTCTCTTCATAGAAAGTTGACACTACATTGCTTACTTAACTGTCAAGTGGGCACCAATACACTGATGGTTAGGAAAAGTGGGAGCGGCTGTTAATGGGAAGAAAGGAGAGAAAAGAAAAATAAGAAATTGGGTAGATAGCATATCTATTTCAACAATCTAAAATGAAAGACTGAGTGCAAAACTGAGTGGATCGAAAATAATAATTTAAAATTGTCATATAATCTCAATAACTTTTTTTATTCCTCACTAAAACGGCAAAAAACTAATAAAACCAAGCTGGAAGTACAATACACATCCATTTTACATCAGCTCTGGCTATTGCGCCATTAATGCGAATGATGGTTATATATCACCACAACAACTTGCAGTTTCATGTTGATCTACAGTCTTAATATTGTAGCTGGTGATGTCAAGTGGATTTGCATAATTCCATTTGTAATAAGGATTGATATGCAAACTACTAGTAGAAACAATATATATGTCCATCAAACACAAGCTTTTATTTGGAAGCATGCAGCAGAGTGATTGAATTATAGCAATACACTACGGGTGGAAAATGTGTGTCTTTGAATTTGTAGTCAACTTTACAATATCGACATGGAGTGCCCAATAAATTGTGGTAATAATCATTCGAGCTGGTTCATCTTCTGATTTCATAGTAGACAACTAACATTTTAGAATCTGTATTTTATTTTAAAGGGCATTCATAGAAAATCCTTTATTCCCCATGAACTGTCCAAGAAGTTGACAAATGCATGCAAAGATGAGGTCTACATTGCTAAAACATAAATACTAGCCTTGGAGAGCTCATGAGCGAACACGGACTGTATTATTCGGTTCTGTACCGGATAATTGGATTTTCTTTACCCGGACACGGACCCGAAAACTTTACTGTATATTCGGGTTTAAAATCCGTGTTTGGTAATTTTATTTCCTGTATGTAATGGCGCGGTTTTAATGGCGGGCTTTCAACAGCCAATCAACAAGCGTTTAACTGGTGTGCCATAGAAGCCATCACAGCCATGCCTACTAATGGCATGGCTGTGATTGGCCAGCTGAAGAATGTGAGCCAGGTCTTTATAAGCTAGAGACACAGTGCGCTGTGCGTCAGTCTGTTCTAGAGTAGGGAGAGAGCACACACAACGGTGCTGGCTGCTGCTGATTAGGGACAGACAGGGAAAAAAAACATTGTGCCCGAAAAGAATGCAGGGACAGGTCGGAGTGTAGGCAGGGAAAGATATTTGAGCATTTTAGGGACAGGCTGGAGAGATTAGGCAGGGAGAGATTAGGAGACACAGGACAGAACAATCGTCCGTTAGTGATCTACATCGATTTTGCTGTGTGGGGGGTGGTGCAGTGAACAATCTTTTTGCCCTCACTTGAGCCCACTGAGGAGGAGGAGGAGGAGGAGGAGGAGAAGGGAGAAAAAAAATATTTTTATCAGTCTGTTGTGTGCAGCGTTCAGCTATATTTTACTACAGAGTGCAGTTCTAATCTGCTATTTAAAAATTACAAATTTAAAGGGGAATTTATTTTTTTAAGAGCACTTGTCATGCTCTTAACTACATTTTGCTGCCATTTGCAGCACTCTAGCCCTTTCCATTGGTTTTTTAGAGCAATTTTAGTGCCTGAAAGTTCGGGTCCCCATTGACTTCATTGGGGTTCGGTGTCCGGGTAAAGTTCGGAAAACGTCCGGGTCACGGACCCGGACTTTTTTTTCAAGTTCGGCCGAACCCGCCGAACATGGATATCCAGGTGTCCGCTCAACTCTACTCATGGTTGGTTAGACAATCATTAGTCAAGAGGCAGTCACATCTTCCCCCTTCCTCCCTGCCTAAGCCCTCGCTCCACTCAATGCCCTTTGCCCACGTAACCACTACTATAGATATCAGGGCCTGCCTTCCATTCAAACCCAACTGGGACCCATGTTGGACCATGACTTATATAAATTAGATCAGGCACATCTGGATGGCCCCAGCCAGTGTGGGATTCAATGTTGTCCTGGAGGAATATGAATGCCACTGTGCTTTAAGCCCATATGCAGTCAGCTCAGTCCAGGTTCGCTGTAGTTCTGTCCCACATGTTTTGTCAGAAATTATGTCATCATGGGCACCAATGAAGATATGTGCACTTTTTCTGACAACAACAAATAAAGAAATAAAAAAAAATTAAAAATAAAAAGGTTACATTACCTGTACTTTGCACTAACAGGGTCTTTGAAGAGAGTGAGAGACGCCTATCAGTCAATAGGGTTTTTCTCAATAATTTAAGTGCTGGATTTTTATGCAAAAATGTCTCACATTCAGAACTTCTTTTTCAGTATGACGTAACCCTTTAATGCAGTGGTCTTCATACTGCCACCCTTTGCTTTCCTTTATCCGGCCCTTTGGGCACTATTCCATCCACTGATACCAACAATGGGGCACAATTCCTCTCACTGACACCAACAATGGGGCACAATTCCTTCCATTGACACCAATGACGGGACATAATTCCTTCCATTGATACCAATGATGGGGCACTATTCCTCCTACTGGCACCAGCGAAAGGGCACACTTCCTTTCACCGACACTAATAATGGGGCATAATTCCTTTCATTGATGCCAACAATGGGGCAGAATTCCTTTCATTGATGCCAACAATGGGGCAGAATTCCTTCCATTGACACCAACGATGGGGCATAATTCACTCCATTGACACCAACAATAGGGCATTGTTTACTCCCACTGGACATCGGGACATTTTCTACTGGCCCTAGTCCGGCCCCCCTAATGTCTGAATGACAGTGGCCCTTTGTTTAGAAAGTTTGTAGACCTCTGCTTTAATGCAAACTGATTAGAAAGCACAGTACAAAACACAGTTAAAACATAGAAGAAAGATTTTGAGCTTCTCTGGGCTCTTTCTCAAGCTCTGACAGGTTCCTGATGGAAGAACCTTACATGATGAATAAGGCCTCTCTTACACCTCTGACTCAAAGCCCTGATAGAGAGGACATGTGGCACAGGAGTGCAGAGCAGAACGAGTGCCTGCGGGTCTTGATAAAAGCTGAGCCAGATAGGATGCTCAGTCCAAACTGACGGTGGACCACAGTTGAGCAGGTTAGCTGGGTAGTGGCAGGTGAGCAGTAGGCTGGAACTGGTGACAGCAAACAGGCAAGGCACTGACAGATAGCAGACAGATGCTTTCAGCAGGTAGTCCTGTAGAAGATAGGACAGTAGTGGAGTCAATCAGGCCAGGTCAGATACTAGTAGTATGATTAGGTACTGGTGCGTATCCAGGATACAGGCCAGAGTTGGTAACAGGTCAGCGGTGCAGATGCAATGGGAGCAGGCAGAAGTGGAGGACAGGAGACAAGGTGAGGTCAGTGAAGGCAGAGCTCAAGGAATGGTCAAGACAAGCTGGGTCAGTAACTGGAACCAGAAGCAGAATAACAGAAGGCAGGTGGCACGGGAATGCTGTAGACAGGACAGCACAGGAGTAGAGCACTGGCTAAGTTTAAATAACCCATTTGGCACCGATATAGGTGACAGATGAGCCTGTGCACATTTCCCAAGTGCATGTGAAGAGTAGAGAACTGTCCTGCGACTGCACACAGGAATCCTTTCTAAGTGGCATCTTGCTTACTGGTATGCCCTTCCTGACAAGCTCATTGTTCCATATTTGGCAAGAGGAGGGTTCACCCTTGTACAAGGTGTGTGCTCTGTATGACAAGTGAGTGCTGGATTTCTAGGCGCATTAAATTAAAACTGTAGCATGGTGGAGTGTAGGCAGCTTGCCCATGCTGTAAAAGTATGCTGAGAATACCTTCAAATTCTATAGACAGCCAGACCAAAAAGAGATTAGTTTAACATAAATTTTATTTTTGGTAGTTTTTCGGTTGTTGGTAAATAAATCATAAAAAACATGTTTCAGGGGCAACAGCACTCTTCCTTCAACAAGGCATAAGACAGGTTAAAATTTGGATGGACTTCAAATTTTATCTTGTGTCAAGCCCCAATGAAGGGGAAGTGGTGTTGCCCTCTAAACATGTTGGCTGTTTTTATATGATTTTTTTTTAACAATTGTCAGCAATATTACCTTACGCAAGAAATCCCCTTACTGGTAGGATCAATGGGTGAAAACTGAACAAAAAAATGCAGAGAGAAAATAGCTGATCCTCTATGGATATGATTTTGGGGAAGTTATCAGTATTTTTTTTTCTTCTTTGAGGCACATTTCTTTCAGGAGCTAAGAATTTTCTATGGTTTTTCGACATTGTTGACAGTGGGAAGGCACAGTTTTAATAATCCTTTAGTTAAGGTGGCAAATTTAACTTGGCTTGTTGACAGGCAGTACCTTGAAAATAAATTAAAAAAAGAGAACGTGACCGAAAAAAAAAATCTAAGGCAGATCCTGTAAGAAAAGGGTCATAGAGCGGAAGGATGAGAGCGCCAAGCTGTAAGAGTCAGTACAGATATCATTGTTATGTATCACTATTATGCCCTTTCACACTGGTGGATATTGTATTAATACAGTATGTATGTAGAAAGAAAGTGGCACTTTCAGAGTCAGGAAAGTAGAAACTTGAGTTTTATTTCTTCAAATCAAAAAGTCCAACATCGACATGTGCAAGACAAACAGGATAGCAGCAAACGCGTTTCACACCATGTGCTTATTGTGCTGCAATGAATAAGCACATGGTGTGAAACACGTTTGCTGCTATCCTGTTTGTCTAGCACATGTCGATGTTGGACTTTTTGATTTGAAGAAATAAAACTCAAGTTTCTACTTTCCTGACACTGGAAGTGCCACTTTCTTTCTACATACATATGGACTTCTTAGGTTGCGGACCTTGGTGAGCACCCAGTCTTGCAGGACTACTACAGTTTACTTGGGAATCCTACTGGCCCAGCTGTCAGCACTTTGAGCGGTGATTTGTTTCTTTGCTTCTTTGGATATTGTATTAAAATAGTGCGGGCCGTTGATTCCAATGGACAAGGTTGATAGGCAGAGTTAAATTTGCTGAGGCTGAAAATCAAAGCATCACATCCACGACATGGGTGGCACCTAACCCTTTCCAGCTGCCATGGTAAGCTGTAGAAGGGCAGTCAGGAGGGTGGTAAAAATCCATATCAATCAGCTATTTTTTCCACCCACCTTGCCACCCGTGTGAAAGGGGCCTCAAAGAATCTAGAGTTGCCAGACAATCAAACTGAATGTACCTCTCTCTAAACCCTCTGTATTAATTTCTAGTCCAGATTCTTCTTGCACAATGAACTTAAAACCTAATGAAGGGATCATTTTATGTAACCCCCGAAGCGGGATGAGTATAAACTTCTGATAGACTCTTTTATATTGACCAATAAAAATTATATCTGGCCTGACTCTTACAGTTTGACCTCATCTAATTTATTCTAATTAGAAGATTATGTTTTAATTGGATCAAGGATGGAGGATATTGTCAAATACACATTTGCAAGACAATTAGAGCCCATTCACACTAGCGCGACTTGTCAGGCGACTTGTCAGCCTGACAAGTCGCGCTCCCTCACGGTTCATTGACCGCTACAGGACCCGTTCCAATAGGAGCGACACAAGTCGCTCCGACTTAGAAAAAGGGTCCTGTACTATTTCGGGGCGACCTCGGAGCGACTTGCATAGACTTCCATGTGAAGTCCCTGCAAGTCGCTCCGAAGTCGTGGTGCACGGTAATGCACAAGTCGCCCCCGAAGTAGTAAGGAGTCGTGTCGCCTCTATGTGAACCGGCTCTTAGTGTTACATCTGGGCCAAGCTTTTTCTAGTAGACACATATCCAAAACTGCAACACCACTCCAAACCGCTTCTATTTGCCATCCAAGAGCTGGTAACGTGCCAGCTCCTATAGCTCGCCTCCGCTTCCACAAAAGTGTAAAAAAAAGTCAAAGTCGCACTCCATCTTAAATTTTTTGTATTGTTTTATTCCATGAAAACATACATGTTGTCCACCCAACATATCACGTTCCCCAGCACCTTCTTTCACAATCATCTTCTCTACTGAGTTATTATTATATAAAGTATATTTTCTGGAACTTGACATGTAAATGTGTTTTTTTTTTTCTCCTCTCCCTTTCCCCTTCCTTTGTTCACTTGAGTTAGTTTGAATTTTCTCCTATGCTATGTAAAAGATGTTTCTGTTTGTTATTTAACATTTTTATTGATGTTTGTTTTTGTCTCTTTTCTGATTATAATTAGAGCTTTATGCATAGTGTAATTACAATATATACATGGTCCTGAAGAAGCAGGGGCTCCCGTGAAATGCGTAGACATCTGTGAACTAATGCATGTATTTACAAATCTCACAAGCTCTAAACTGTTTAAAGATTTCTGTAAAAATGTTTTTAAACAATGTTGCTTTTACTATATAAAATAAATAAAATTGGTAATTTTATACATCAGTATTTATGAATGATCCTCATTGGCATATATAAAGTCCCCTTTTTTTTACCTATATACATATATGATATGGGATGATGCCAATGTGAGCTTAAAGTGGGGTCCCCCCCCCATGTAAAAATTAAAAGTCAGCAGCTACTGACTTTTAGCATTAGGACACTTACCTGTCCAGGGATCCTGTGATTTCGGCACCCCGGCCGATTTTCGGATCGGCTTTTAGGTGCTGCTGCCCCCATTCCTGGTAAGGGAAACTGGCAGTGAAGCCTTTCGTCTTCACAGCCAGCTCCCTACTGCGCATGTGCGAAGCATGCTGTGCTTTCTAACTGGTCCAGTGACTGAAGAAGGAGGAAGGAGGCCGATCTTTTGAGGGACTTTATCATAGTGGAGTCTCACAGAAGTAGGGATGGGTACCTGTATAAAACAGGTACTGTTCCCCCCTCCCCCCTGAAAGGTGCCAAATGTGGCACCAGAGGGGGGGGGGAAGCAGATAAGCCAAGCTTCCACTTTTGGATGGATCAAGAGGTGGTTACATACCATGTCCCTTTTTCACTACCTACTCTAATCCCTGTGAGCAAGCCCTTATGGTGAAATGCATCTTGGGAATGTGGTATTGTCATGGTCAGGGGTCAGGGTCAGAGACCATGAGCTATAGCAGTACAGTGGCTCCCACCGACCAGTTGGGTTAGTACAGAAGCAGTTCCCCCTGGCAGATGGTATAAGTGCTAACTGGTTTGCACCAGAGCTCCTGGAGAGTGGTTTTGCTGCCTACTAGTACCAGGTCATGGTCCTCAGGATTACCCCACCAGGAGCTGGGGTCTATTAGCAGATGTAGCAGGTAGGGATCAAGCAGAAACATAGTCAGTAAATAAACCAAAGGTCGTCAACAAGTGGCTGCAGGGTGGGATCAAGCGGAAGCGTAGTGGAGGAACAAGCCAAGGGTCAGTAACGAATGGTTAAAGGTTGAGATCAAGCAAACGATTGTTGAGGAACAAGTCAAAGGTCAGTAACAAGTGGTAGTGGAAATAATGAAAGCTGTAGGTACACAAAGTAGCAAGATATCACATGGAGAAAGCACAATAATCTGGCAAACAGGAAGTGCAAAAACATGACTTGAATAGGAAGTTCATGGGAGGAGCAAGGAGCTCAAGGTTCACCAGAAACAAGGCACAAGGCAAGATTATCTAAGGAATCAGATAGGATGCTGCCCAGCATCTCAGGTGGCTCAGCAAGAAGAGCTACTGCTAGATGCGACAGAGGTCATTGGTTCAGATCTCAGTCCTGAGAGGTATATTGGGTGGAAACTAAATGTATGCCTTCCCTTTGGTTTCCATAAAATAAAACAATATGAAGAATTTAAGATGGAGCGTGACTCTCACCTTTTTTTAATAATTTTCCTGAGCTTTTTTTTACTATGTGCTATGCAGAGGCGCAAGCATTGCATACAGGATGGGGAAAAATTCTTATACCAGCAAACAAGCTTTCTTCCAAACAATTGACTTGTCCCAATGTACATTTCTTTGCATACAACATATTTCCAGCTACTGGGAGAAGTGTTTTCCTTTATACATAAATTAATATTCAAAGCATTTCATTTTAATATAGAAACCACAAACGCATTTGCAAATTGAATTTATGGAGAAACCTAAACATCAGCGTGTTGACTTAAATTGAAAGCAACAAAAAAAAAAAAGCAAATTATCTTAGCGTTATTAATTTGGCCCACTGAAAATTTCCATAAATTATTTCCCCCCAAACTTCTTCTGAATATATTATGGCATAATTGGTTAACTTTCGTCTTACAATTTCCCCCCTCCCTAGTTTCATTCATTCTCTAGAATGAAAGCTGATTAATGGATCTGCTGCTTAAATCTGTTTAAAAATACCTCCGGTGCAGCAGTAATAAATTTTACGTTATAATTTAAGTCAAAATAGTTATTGCTTTATGTTTTATGGTTAATACCTTGTGACAAATTCAATTACATTAAAATAAACAAGCCCGTTGTTAATATATGTAAATAATGAAACCATATTGTGATATATTCCTTACAGTGGAGCCTTTGATAAACACAAACCATATCACAGATCCCAAAGAACATTGTAATTCCCTTATTATAACAAGCGGGAGAATTGCTTGGCTCATGCCTTCGATGGCTTTCAAATGGATGTGTGGTAACCATTATGCAAATCGCTATTGTTATAACCTTCCAAAGGTTTAGTTTAAAGTCTTGCCACTTGCTTTTCTGCGGATTAGCTTTTTGGAAAAAAAAAAAACAAATGATTTGCCTAACATTTCTTTCCAAAGGAGAAACAAAAAGTCAAATGAATATAGTAAGTGAATTAAGGAACAGATTACCCGGTTACTGATCCACACATGAATCTAACCTTTTCATTAGGTCTGCAGATCGTAGAAAGGTCTCCAGGGTCACACATCGAATTCCCAACAGGCTGCAGGAATGATATGACTATGATCATGACAAGACTTATCTATAAATCTGTGAAGGCAATCTGACAAACGACAAACGGTCCTGAAGAAGCGTGCGTCACGCACGCGAAACGCGTTGACGTCACACGCCACATTCCACCCACACAGTGAACCGAGTCCATGTCTGTGGCATTACGGCGGAGCACTATCTTGGCAGTTGCGGAGTACACTTCCGGTTTGAAAGGGAAGCATGGCGGCTACATGGGAGGATGTTTGAAAGTGATGGTGCGGTATGGATTTGACTTTAATCAGCAGCAGCACCAGGTCATTTGGTGAACTATTTACGTCTACGTGTATCAACACAGGAGATAGAGGATCATCAGCAGGTAGTGGCGGACCGTTTTCAGTGTCAAGAGAGCCCAGTAAGACTGTTCCCCTCTGTGCATAGAGGGATGCCAACGCTAGGACTGTCTGAAATCCGGTATAGTGACACTCTCTAAGCCTGTATATGACTACTGTGGTTCAGCTAAGCCTGCCTCTCTCCTTACACACGATCCTTGGCAGCTTATACACCGCTTGTATCCATCACTTTTTCAGCTGGTCCCCCCCTCCCCTCCCCCACATACCTGAGGGACTAACATCATTCACAACTGCCTTTGAAGATAACCCCTTACATCTTGGAGTTCCCCATTTGGCGTTCTGATCTATAGGGAGTTTTCACCTTCAATTAGTGCCACGCCAATAGTGTTTTACCCAGTATTATTTAGTTCTGGTTCACCATTTTTCAACATTGCATTATAGCCCCTGCAATGGAAGCTCTAAGGACAATCCTTTATTTCTACTGCCCCCAGACAAGCTCCAAGTGTTCCTGGGTAGACTATTTAAATAGCTTTGTTATTTAATATAAATGAGGACTTATGCAGTGTATGAGATCTATGTTCATGGTGAACAGTTGTTTTGCATTTTTTGACATCACACCTCATCAGTAGTGTTGAGCGAACACGGACTGTATTATTCGGGTCCGTACCGGATAATTGGATTTTTGTTACCCGGACACGGACCCGAAAACTTTACTGTATGTTCGGGTTTAAAATCCGTGTTCGGTAATCTTATTTCCTGTATGTAATGGCGCGGTTTTAATGGCGGGCTTTCAACAGCCAATCAACAAGCGTTTAACTGGTGTGCCATAGAAGCCATCACAGCCATGCCTACTAATGGCATGGCTGTGATTGGCCAGCTGAAGCATGTGACCCAGGTCTTTATAAGCTCGAGACACAGCGCGCAGTGCGTCAGTCTGCTGTAGTGTAGGGAAAGAACACACAGAACGGTGCTGGCTGCTGCTGATTAGGGACAGACAGGGAAAAAAAAACATTGTGCCCCGAAAAGAATGCAGGGACAGGTCGGAGTGTAGGCAGGGAAAGATATTTGAGCATTTTAGGGACAGGCTGGAGAGAGTAGGCAGGGAGAGATTAGGAGACACAGGACAGAACAATCGTCCGTTAGCGATCTACATCGATTTTGTTGTGTGGGGGGGGGTGCAGTGAACGATCTTTTTGCCCTCACTTGAGCCCACTGAGGAGGAGGAGGAGGAGGGAGAAAAAAATATATTTTTATCAGTCTGTTGTGTGCAGCGTTCAGCTATATTTTACTACAGATTGCTGTTCTAATCTGCTATTTAAAAATTACAAATTTAAAGGGGAATTTTTTAAGAGCACTTGTCATGCTCTTAACTACATTTTGCTGCCATTTGCAGCACTCTAGCCCTTTCCATTGGTTTTTTAGAGCCATTTTAGTGCCTGAAAGTTCGGGTCCCCATTGACTTCAATGGGGTTCGGTGTCCGGGTAAAGATCGGCAAAAGTCCGGGACACGGACCCGGACTTTTTTTTCAAGTTCGGCCGAACCCGCCGAACACGGACATCCAGGTGTCCACTCAACTCTACTCATCAGGTGTCACTGGATTAATATTTTTCACAGTATTTGGCATGCCTGCACCCATCCAATGTTCAGCAAGTAGTGATTAAAGTCATCATTTTGATGAACCACTCTCATTCATTGGATGGTATGCAAATCTGGTTCTTAGGTCTGGGTGGGATTTTTGGCGTGTGTGTCTGTGTTTTTATGTTGTCTGTGTTATTTGGTTGTCTGTCCGGGTCCTCATTGGTCTGAATCATCTGCCATATTTATGGTTCATGATTCATATGTTTTGTATTGTATTTCACTTTTATCCACCAATAAAGAATTTTTCAAATTTATAAATTATAACCAGAGTTGAGCATCCCTCTATGCAACCTTTCTGAGGTTATATCCCTCTATTTCCTCTTTCCCCATTCCCCACAGTGACAAACGATTCACACCTCCAGCCATGTGACTTGAAGGATTGACACCTATGCAGACTTCCTGGCACCAAAGATGGGATTATGTATTTAGATCAGGATATATCCTCAACTTTTGCAATCCCCATCTTTTTCTTCTTGTTCAAAGTTTTTATTGATGATTGTAAACTTTTGAAGTAGAGGACTGCAATCCGACTTGAAAAATGTAATAGTTTTTTGGTAAATCCAAAAATCCATAGTAGACAAAATTATCAGAGACAGGAGAAAAGACATAGTTGACGCGTTTCACGAAATCATTTTTTGCTTAATCATAAATAGTACTCATAGTTATGATTAAGCAAATTTGATTTCGTGAAACGCGTCAACTATGTCTTGTCTCCTGTCTCGGATCATTTTGTCTACTATGGATTTTTGGATTTACCAATAATTTATTACATATTTCAAGTCAGAGTGCAGTCCTCTACTTCAAAAGTTTACTGCTCCCGGGATTGCAGGTCTGACGTACACCCGACCTCTGATTGTTGGACTCCATACATCTGAGCGGTCTTCTGTGTATGGAATGGTGCGTATGACAAAGTTGAGATAACAATTTCTCAAACAATGGAAGCGGTATTAGAGGTAAAGTAAGTTTAGGTACTGAGTGTTGTCTTATTCCCCCTGGTACCCCAAACGGGAGCAATCTGTGCTCTGAGGGGAAGGCAACACTGCCGACCAATATTTTACTTGTTCAATCAGTTACGTAAATTGAGCCTAATTCCAGATATAGAGTAGTCTGCATGGGAAGGTATGCTTCTGTTCAGGTATCACAATACGGATATTTCATAACAATTCATCATTAAACACCAGGGTGTATGGAGGCTCCGTCTAGTCCCCATCAGGTGACTTGGCACATTCCTTGGTGATTGGATTAAGGTGCTACCTGTGTGGATATACATAATGGAGAATGTTTCTGACAATCATTATTTCTGAAGAAGTGGCTTGGAGAAGTTATGAGAGGTTTTTAATATTACAGAACAAATCCAGTTGAATGTGACTTACTGTTACTAGCTGTAGCTGTGAAGGATCTTATTTATCCAGGTCATGGTATAGCTACATAGTGTACATGGTATAGCTATATAGCTATATAGTTAATCACATTCAGCTGGATATTTTGGGATGCTTCTTAACTTTGACTGTCAGGATATCCCAACATTTATATCCACACCCATCCACATATCCCAGCAATTCTACCCTCACCTATCCACATACCCCAATATTTATATGCACATACCCCAAAGTTTATAGCCACACCCATCCATATATCCCAGCATTTATACCCTCCCCTATCTACTTACACCAACATTTATCTCCACATACCTCAATGTTTATATCCACACCCATCCAAATATCCCAGCATTTATACCCTCACCTATCCACATACCCCAATGATTATATTACCATACCCCAACATTTATGTCCACACCCATCCATATACCCCAGAATTTTTACCCTCACCCATCCACATACCCCAACATTTATATCAACACCTATCCACATACCCCAACATTTATATCCACACCTATCCACATACCCCAACATTTATATCCACATCTATCCAAATACCCCGATATTTATATCCACATCTATCCACATACCCCAACATTTATATCCAAACTTATCCACATACCCCAACATTTATATCCACACCTATCCACATACCCCAACATTTATACTCTCCCCTATCTACTTACGCCAACATTTATATCCACATACCCCAACGTTTATATCCACACCCATCCAAATATCCCAGCATTTATACCCTCACCTATCCACATACCCCAACATTTATATGCACATACCCCAAAGTTTATAGTCATACCCATCCATATATCCCAGCATTTATACCCTCCCCTATCTACATACCCCAACATTTATATCCACACCCATCCAAATATCCCAGCATTTATACCCTCACCTATCCACATACCCCAACGATTATATTACCATACCCCAACATTTATGTCCACACCCATCCACATACCCCAGCATTTATATCAACATCCATCCACATACCCCAACATTTAAATCCACACCTATCCACATACCCCAACATTTATATCCACACCTATCCACATACCCCAACATTTATATCCACACCTATCCACATACCCCAACATTTATATCCACATCTATCCAAATACCCCGATATTTATATCCACATCTATCCACATACCCCAACATTTATATCCAAACTTATCCACATACCCCAACATTTATATCCACACCTATCCACATACCCCAACATTTATATCCACACTTATCCACATACCCCAACATTTATATCCACACCCATCCGTATATCCTAGCATTTATACTTTCACCCATTCACATACCGCAGCATTTATACCCTCACCTATCCACACACACCAACATTTATATCCACATACCCCAAAGTTTATATCCACACCCATACGTATATCCTAGCATTTATACCCTCACCCATCCACATACCCCAGCATTTATACCCTCACCTATCCACATACACCAACATTTATATCCACATACCCCAAAGTTTATATCCACACCCATCCATATATCCCAGCATTTATACTCTCCCCTATCTACTTACGCCAACATTTATATCCACATACCCCAACGTTTATATCCACACCCATCCAAATATCCCAGCATTTATACCCTCACCTATCCACATACCCCAACATTTATATGCACATACCCCAAAGTTTATAGCCATACCCATCCATATATCCCAGCATTTATACCCTCCCCTATCTACATACCCCAACATTTATATCCACACCCATCCAAATATCCCAGCATTTATACCCTCACCTATCCACATACCCCAACGATTATATTACCATACCCCAACATTTATGTCCACACCCATCCATATACCCCAGCATTTATACCCTCACCCATCCACATACCCCAGCATTTATATCAACATCCATCCACATACCCCAACATTTAAATCCACACCTATCCACATACCCCAACATTTATATCCACACCTATCCACATACCCCAACATTTATATCCACACCTATCCACATACCCCAACATTTATATCCGCACTTATCCACATACATCAACATTTATATCCACACTTATCCACATACCCCAACATTTATATCCACACACCCCAACATTTATATCCTCACCTATCCACATACCCCAACATTTATATCCACACACCCCAACATTTATATCCGCACTTATCCCCATACCCCAACATTTATATCCACACCTATCCACATACCCCAACATTTATATCCACACACCCCAACATTTATATCCGCACTTATCCCCATACCCCAACATTTATATCCACACCTATCCACATACCCCAACATTTATATCCACATCTCTCCACATACACCAACATTTATATCCACACCTATCCACATACCCCAACATTTATATCCACACTTATCCACATACCCCAACCTTTGTATCAACATCCATCCACATACCCCAACATTTATATCCACACCTATCCACATACCCCAACATTTATATCCACACCTATCCACATACCCCAACATTTATATCCACACCTATCCACATACCCCAACATTTATATCCACACCTATCTTCATACCAAAACATTTCTATCCACACTTATCCACATACCCCAACATTTCTATCCACACCTATCCACATACCCCAACATTTATATCCACATCCATCCACATACCCCAACATTTATGTCCACAACCATCCATATACCCCAACATTTATATCCACACCTATCCACATACCCCAACATTTATATCCACACAAATGTTAGGGGGAGGAGAGTCAGGGAGGCCAGTCCTGAGTTGGTACACCCTAACATGTTTGCCGAGTTGCAGGTTGAGGGGGATATCAACTCAGGGGTGGCAGTGCTGGAACATGCGCCCTCCCCCAGCTGCCAGGGGAGGGACGGCTCCAGGAAGAAGGGGGGCCATAACGCAGGAAAGGTTAGACAGGTTGTGGTAGTTGGGGACTCAATTATCAATAGGACAGAGAGGGAAATCTGTAAAAAAGATCGCGTGAACCGAACAGTTTGTTGTTTACCGGGCGCCCGAGTTCGGCACATCGCAGATCTGGCAGACAGATTGTTGGGCGGGGCTGGGGATGACCCAGCGGTCATGGTGCATGTGGGCACTAATGACAAAGTTAAAGGTAGGTGGAGCATCCTTAAGAACGATTTCAGGGACTTAGGTAATAGATTGAGGAAAAGGACCTCCAAGGTGGTTTTCTCTGAAATACTGCCTGTACCTCGAGCCACACAGGAGAGGCAGAAGGAGCTTAGGGAAGTTAACAAGTGGCTGAGGAATTGGTGTAGGAAGGAGGGGTTTGGGTTCCTGGAGAACTGGGCTGACTTCTCAGTCGGCTACCGGCTCTTTAGTAAGGATGGGCTGCACCTTAATGGGGACGGTACAGCTCTTTTGGGGAGAAAGATGGCCACCGAGTTGGAGGGGCTTTTAAACTAGGAGACGGGGGGGAGGGCTCAGAAATAGAATCAGTCAGGAGGGAGCAGAGGACTGAAGGCAGTTGTAGGGTCAATAGCGACAGTAGGTCAACAACATCAATTGGCGGGTCTGTGCGGGAGAACAGCAGACCAAACAGAAATAAACAAAACCGCCAATCACGTTTAACTTCCGTAAAACTAAGAGGGGTATATGCTAATGCCAGGAGCCTAGCTAATAAGATGGATGAGTTGGATATGTTAGTACATGAGGAGGACATAGACCTTGTGGGAATAACGGAGACTTGGTTCGACCCCTCACATGACTGGCTGGCCAATATCCAAGGGTATTCGGTGTACCGGAAGGACAGGGTTGGTAAAAGAGGGGGAGGGGTATGTCTCTATGTCAAGAACAATATAAAGGTGCTAGAAAGGAGTGACATTACGGATGGGATGAGCATGGATTTAGAATCTGTGTGGGTTGAACTCGATAGGGAAGAAGATAAGGGAAAAGTAGTTGTGGGGGTTTGCTATAGGCCACCTAACCAAGGGGAGGAGGTAGAGCTGGAATTTTTAGCACTAATAGGTAAAGCGGCAAAACTAGGATCAGTCATCATATTGGGGGACTTCAATTATCCCGACATTGACTGGGAAGAGGGGACTGCACACTCGCATAAGGCCCGGCTATTCACGGAAACCTTACAGGATAACTACATGTCGCAGTTGGTGGATTCCCCTACTAGAGAGAATGCTATCCTGGATCTATTGATCACTAATGACCCAGACATAATCTCGGAGGTAGGAGTCCAGGACAACCTGGGCTCTAGCGATCACAGGATGATCACATTTAGTATAAATAACAATATAACAAGGCAAGTGGGGAACATAAGAACCCTAAACTTCAGAAGGGCAGACTTTCCAAAATTGTACTCATTGATGGAAAGGGTAAACTGGGACCAAACCCTGGGATCACTGACCACAGAGGAAAAATGGGAATGCTTTAGAACAATATTAAGCAAAGGCATCTTGCAGTGCATTCCTATGGGGAATAAATTTAGAAGAGACAAAGCCAAACCTGGCTGGCTAAACCGTAGCGTTAAAAAACTTATTAGGGGAAAAAAATTGGCCTTCAAGAAATATAAATCAGAGGGCACCGTATCGGCCTTCCAGCAATACAAGGAGGAAAATAAGAAGTGTAAACACGAAATCAAGATGGCTAAAATCAACTTTGAGAGACAAATAGCGGAGGATAGTAAAAAAAAAACAAAGAAATTCTTTAAATATATCAACAGCAAAAAAACTAGGACAGAGCATATTGCACACATAATTAGCGATGATGGGAGGATGGTTACAGAGGACACTGAAAAAGCAACCGTGCTGAATTATTTTTTCTCGTCAGTCTTTACGCAGGAAAAGGAAGGGTACACTGACCATGACTGTATGGTTAGTAGTAATACACAGGAATTGCCACTATGGCTAACAGAGGGGGAAATCAGGGAAAGACTGGATAAACTTAACACAAACAAATCACCAGGCCCGGATGGCGTACATCCGAGAGTGCTCAAGGAACTCAGTATGGTTATATCTAGACCACTGTTCCTGATCTTTGCTGACAGTATTAGGACAGGAGATATACCAGGGGATTGGAGGAAGGCTAACGTGATTCCGATATTCAAAAAGGGCCAGAGACATATCCCGGGAAATTATAGGCCTGTCAGTCTGACATCAATAATATGTAAACTTTTGGAGGGGATGATAAGGGACTATATCGTAGAGTATGCTAAAGACAACAACATCATCAGTAGTAACCAGTACGGGTTTACAAATGGGCGTTCTTGTCAAACCAATCTCTTAGCATTCTACGAGGAAGTGAGCTGTGAGCTAGATAGGGGGAGACCAGTGGATGTGGTGTACTTGGATTTCGCTAAGGCGTTTGATACAGTTCCCCACAAGCGCTTAATTTATAAAATAAGGTCTGCAGGTATCGACAGCAGGGTTTGCTCTTGGATACGGAATTGGCTAAAAGGCCGTGTCCAAAGGGTAG
This sequence comes from Pelophylax lessonae, assembly GCF_965119305.1. Taxonomy (NCBI): domain Eukaryota; kingdom Metazoa; phylum Chordata; class Amphibia; order Anura; family Ranidae; genus Pelophylax; species Pelophylax lessonae. The sequence continues at coordinate 19,997,387 of NC_138774.1, forward strand.
TAATAAACAGCGCATACTCAGACTGGTCTGAGGTAGTAAGCGGGGTGCCCCAGGGCTCAGTCCTGGGACCAACCTTGTTCAATTTATTCATAAACAGCATTGAGGAAGGGATCAGTAGTTCGATATCAGTTTTTGCAGATGACACAAAATTGGCCAGGGCAATAACTGCACAGCATGAAGCAGATATCCTACAGAATGACCTGGACAAAATTACGGAGTGGGCAACGACATGGCAAATGAGGTTTAATGTGGAGAAGTGTAAGGTTTTGCACTTGGGGACCAAAAACATAAAAACACAATACACGTTAGGAGGGGAACCCTTGGGGGAATCAAAAATGGAGAAAGATCTGGGAGTCTTAGTTGATGATAGATTAGGCAACAGCATGCAATGCCAAGCGGCAGCGTCCAAAGCCAACAGAATATTAGCATGCATAAAGAAAGGGATGTATTCCAGAGATAAGACTATAATCCTTCCACTTTATAAAACTCTGGTCCGACCGCATCTGGAGTATTCTGTCCAGTTCTGGTCGCCAGTCCTCAGGAGGGATGTGTTGGAGCTGGAGAAAGTCCAGAGAAGAGCAACTAAACTGATTAGGGGGTTGGAGGACCTTACCTATGAAGAGCGGCTGCAATCGCTCGATTTATTTTCCCTGGAGAAAAGACGTCTGAGAGGGGACATGATAGCAATTTATAAATATCTTAATGGGGATCTCAGCTTAGAAGAAAAGCTGTTCATTCGAAGGAATTGCATGAGGACTCGAGGACATACAATGTGATTAGAGGAGAAGCGTTTTAACCTCAGGCAACGTGGGGGGTTCTTTACTGTTAGGGCTACAAGATTGTGGAATTGTCTACCACAAGAGGTGGTTTCTGCGGGTAGTATGGTGACTTTCAAAAGACTCTTAGACTTACATCTCAAGGATCAGGAGATTGAGGGCTATGTTAGATGATTACAGTCACACACACCTACACAGGTTGAACTGGATGGACTACTGTCTTTATTCAACCTCACCTACTATGTAACTATGTAACACCTATCCACATACCCCAACATTTATATCCACATCTATCCACATACCCCAACATTTATATCCACATCTATCCACATACCCCAACATTTATATCCACACCTATCCACATACCCCAACATTTATATCCAAACTTATCCACATACCCCAACATTTATATCCACACCCATCAATATAACCAAGCATTTATATACTCACATATCCACATACCCCAACATTTATATCCACACCCATCAATATAACCCAGCATTTATATACTCACATATCCACATACCCCAACATTTATATCCACACACTTATCCACATACCCCAACATTTATATACACACCCATCAATATACCCCAGCATTTATACACTCACACATCCACATACCCCATCATTTATATCAACACCTATCCACATACCCTAACATTTGTACCCTCACCCATCCACATACCCCAACATGTGTGTCCATACACCTTAACATTTAAATTAAATTATAATTTTTTTTTTTGGAATGTTATATAGCAGAAAGTGAAAAATATTGTTTTTTTTTTTCTGAATTGTCGCTCTTTTTTTTTTTTTTTTTTTTAGCGCAATAAATAAAAATTGCACAGGTGGTCAAACCCTCAACCATCCACATACCCCAGCATTTATACCCTCATCTATCCACATACACCAACATTTATATGCCCATACCCCAAAGTTTATAGCCACACCCATCCATATATCCCAGTTTTTCTACCCTCCCCTATCTACATACCCCAACGATTATATTACCATTCCCCAACATTTATGTCCACACCCATCCATATACCCCAACATTTATACCCTCACCCATCCACATACCCCAGCATTTATATCAACATCCATCCACATACCCCAACATTTATATCCACACTATCCCCATACCCCAACATTTATATCCACACCTAGCCAGATACCCCAACATTTATATCCACACCTATCCACATACCCCAACATTTATATCCACACCTATCCACATATCCCAACATTTATATCAAAACCTATTTACATAGCCCAACATTTATATCCACACTTATCCACATAGCCCAACATTTATATCCAGACCTATCTACATACCCCAGCATTTATATCCACACTTATCCACATACCCCAACATTTATATACACACTCATCAATATACCCCAACATTTATATCCACACCTATCTACATACCCCAACATTTATATCCACACCTATCCACATACCCCAACATGTGTGTCCACACACCTTAACATGTAAATTAAATTACATTTTTTTTTTTGGGGGGGGGGGAGGGGGGGGATGTTATATAGCAGAAAGTGAAAAATATTGTTTTTTTTTCTGAATTGTCGCTTTTTTTCTTTTCTTTTTTTTCAGCGCAATAAATAAAAATTGCACAGGTGGTCAAATAGCCCAAAAAGAAAACTCTATTTGTGGGAAACAAGGACATCAATTTTATTTGGGTACATCATCGTACGACCCCGCAATTGTCCGTTAAAGTAACGCAGTGCCAAATCACAAAAAAATGTCCTGGTCATTAAGCGGGCAAATCCTTCCAGTCCAGAACTGGTTCAAATAACAAATAGCAGAGATTTTTGAGCAGTATTGGAAGGTCCATTGTAAGATAACAGTCCCTAAGGGAATCAAAAAATGGGTAATAAAACAAAGCTAGATAAGCAATAAACAGTGGGTTATCGACAGGGAGGGTAGAGAAAAAATATTTGACAGTCATCCAGAAAACTAAGATCGACATTGAGTGGTATTGAAATTCATTGTATGTGTGCATATATTTTACCTAAACATTTTTATTTTATTTGTTATATTTACTTGTTTGTTACAATTGCCTATTTTTATGTTGTGATTGTCGTCTGGAATAAGTTCTCAGTTGTAGAACATCCTTCATGATATCATCTAGTTAAGTGATTTGAAGATCAGTAGAGGGAAAAGAGCCAGTCACTGGTGTGAGTATTTTGCCATATCCTTTTAAGCACATACGCTGAATATATCATCAATGTTATTTATGAGTAAGGTGACCAGGCCTTCCTTTAATGCAGAGTGAAATATTTATGGGTTTTCCATTAAAAAGGTGGTCTGGCCACCTTATTTATAGAGTCAATGGACTTCAAGGCAATGACAAAATATTGAGGCACGATTGTGAGAGGTGAAAAGCCCATTGATTTCAATAAATTATTAATAATACACAGAACTTGGAAATGTGACCTACTGATTGTCAAAAGGATAAAAGGCAGGTTTATTAGCTTCATCTTTTCTGCTCACTGGGCAGTAGAGTTTTGTTTATGGAGATTTGAAAATATAACCCAAACGTCTGCCACCCGGGTCCTTTGCCGTCACGGTTTTCGGAGGACCGCTAATCAAATGCTTAAGATGTACCATGCCAAGCTGGTCCCTTACAGTCTCGTTGTTTTGGTGGCACTACTGCAGACTCTGAGAGGACCCCACTAGTGGACAGCCAAGGAAGTCTCCATGTTTTCTGAATGAATACAAAGCATTCTCTGATTGGACGAGGTGGATAGTGTGACTGTAAGAGAAGTTCAGCTGGACCCAAACAGGTGTTGGCGTGCATGCGCGGGCACATTAGCGCATGCACAAGCAGAAAGGTGCATGTGCGCATGTACGAACGTGAGTGCGCATGCATTGGCGCCAAACAGCCTATTTAAGCTGGGCAATGACAGGAGCACATTGCTGAGTAGTCTTTTAGCTTGTTCCTGTTCACCTGTTCCCTGGCCTGCTTCCTGTTTGCCTGTGTTTGACTCGACTCTCCTCTGGATTCCTGCCTGCCTACCTGTGACTGCGGCCTGTGTTTTGACCCTGCTCCTGTCTCGTGCCTTTGTACCTTGCTGTCTGACTGTGTACCGACCTCGGCTTGTATCCTGACACCGCTTCCGTCTCACGTTCCTGTACCTGCACTGCCAGGCTGTTGACTATCCCTTGGCTTGTGTTCTGGCTATGCTCCTGCCTTCTCATTTTAAACTGTTTTTATTGAAGGCAAAAGAAGCATGGTACAGCAACATGCAGTCAAAATATTAGGTACATGCCGTGATAAAACAAGGTGCTTTGAAATACAAAACTGCAGCATATAACATTCAAATAACATGTAACAATGCTATACGTATATGGGATCGACCCGGCATCCCGTCTGAGATGCAATGAGGTTACGCTCAAACTGTAGGTGTGGCCGAGGCCACCCTGCGTGGATGGACCCCCACACAGAAGGGGCCTCAACCAAATCCAAGGTATAGCACTTAATTGGGTACACCGGGGGCCGAATTGGGGGGGGGGGGCTGGGTTGGCAGGGTTGGAAAGAAAGCTGGGTAGGAGAGGGTCGTGGGGGGGGAGGTAACAGCAGGTGTCCGGAGGGAGCCTGGAACCCCCCTAGGGGCCCAGGTGGGAAAAGAGAGCCGGTAATGAGGACGCCCAATCAGGTGAGTACAAGGCTGTCATCAAGGCCTGGTTGCTCCTGCCTTCTCATTCACCATCACGGAGTTCCAGTTTCAGGTGCCCATCTGGTAAACCATGGCCATCGGTTTCCTGTCACGGCTCATCTGGTGCCACCTGCTATATCGGCCCTCGTGCCACTCTGTGCCCCACACCACCTGTCATCTCTACCTGGGGTGTTGAACAGGAAGTGCAAGAGAAGCCCCCTCTACAGCTCGATTTCTACCAGGTACGTGATGGTGACATCACCGCCCCACTTCTCCACCTCGTCCAAATAAAGAACACTATTCATTCTTTTATTACATTCATTTTTTTTGGATGCCAATACTTATCTGTATGGCAGGAGCTGAACATCATGTATAATAGCAGTATTACTGTAGGCCTTGCCGAGCCCTAAAAGAATGATGTCACTGGCCCCATTAATTTGCATGGTCGGGAGAAATAAATGATGAAAATTCATACCAGGCCCTTCAGGTCTGTTATAAATTTTAGCGAGAACCCAAGAAATAAAAAGAAAAAATGTGTGAGGTCACCTCAATTCTTCATGGATTTTAAGGGGGAACCCCAAGCATATTTTAAGGGGAAAAAAAAAACTGAAGTCCTCTCTCAAAATGCACACCAGGCCCTTATCTGAACGTGGAGCCTGGCATGCCAGGAAAGGAACTGAACCATACCAGGCAACATGTCCTCAACAAGGGGCAGTACCTTATTAGAAGGAGATTCCTTGCCAAAGTACTTTGTCCCCATGTTGACAAGGAAAAGGGCTTCTTCCCCACAACCCTGGCCTGGGTGTTGTGGAAGTCTGCAGGCAGGAGGCTTATTTGATTTTGGAAGACCCCCTTTAACAACAGGGGAAGCCTCTGCATGTGAATTTTTGCAGGACTTCCCCATTAAAATCCATACCAGACCCAAAGGATAATTTTGATATAGAATTTGGAAGGGACCTCAAACTTTTTTTTTTTTTTTATGAGGTCTGAACTGAAGAACTGCAAGAATGGCCATGTATCCCCATCATCTTCCCTTGACCTCCAAAAGATTTACCCCTCTTCATGACCAGGCCATTTTTGCGATATGGCACTGCATTACGTTAACCTACAATTGCGCGGTCATGCAACACTGTACATAAAATACATTTAAGTCATTTTTTTCCCCACAAATAGAGCTTTCTTTTGGTGATATTTGATTACCACTGCATTTTATATTTTTTGCACTATAAATAAAAAAGCCAATTTAAAAAATTTAAATTAAAATAAAAACCGCCAATTTAAAAAAAAAAAACAATATTTTTTACTTTCCGCTATAAAACATATCCAATAAAAATTTGTAAGAATCAAATTTCTTTATATATTCTGCTACATATTTTTATAATTAAAAAAAAAATTTCCAATAAGCGTATATTGATTGGTTTGGGCAAAATTTATAGCTTCTACAATCTACAGAATTTTTATTTTATTTTTTTAACAAATTTTATACTAGTACTGGTGGCGATCAACGACTTATAGCGAGACAATCGGACACTAATACTTTTGACACTTTTCTGGGAAACAGTGACACTAATACAGTGATTAGTGGTAAAAATATGAACAAAGAAAAATACACAAGCGCCTTCTAAGTGCAGCATGCAGGAGACTTTAATCAGATCAAAGGTAAAATATTACTCACAAAGGCAAGTATATATAGGGCATGTAGCGCTAAGTGAAGGGTCCTCAGCATCTCTGTCCTGGGGGTACCCAATGGGGGTGTTGGTGTTGTTCCAATGGTTGGGATTACCTCGGTGGCCTCCTCTGCTTCCCAAGTCTGTGGAACGCAAGGTCTCGCCATCGGGCTAGCCATGACTTCTGGGATGTGATGCCTAGACAATGGTGACGCGTTTGCAGAGCATGATCTTCTTGAGGATTCACCTTTGATCTGATTAAAATCTCCTGCATGCTGCACTTAGAAGGCGCTTGTGTGTTTTTCTTTATTCTTCCTCAGAGTTGCTTCTCACTCCTACAACAAGCATCCTACACTACCTTTATGGACTTCCTCTATTGACTCCATTGCATTTATTAACCACTTGCCGACCGCCGCAAGTATATATACTGCGGCAGTTAGCCCCGTGCAGGCAAAGTGACTGTAAGATTCTGGTACCTTCGGTACCCTTCCAGCCCAATTCTTCCGCATTGCGTCCCACCTTTTCAGCTAGGTGGAACGCATATACCTGCCTATCTCTTTAAGCCGCATGAAGTCATCACTAGGCACCGCTCTGAGCGGCTATTTCAATCGCCGGCTTTCACTCACAAGGCGTTCGTGCAAACCGCCTGTTATACAGCCTTGTCTGACGCTGCCGAAGCCTCCAGCTATATCCCCAATATCTGGATAGACCGGAGTCTCGCTACTTGATCCTGTATCTCGCTACTTGATCCTGTATCTCGCTACTGATCCTGTATCTCGCTACCTGATCCTTAGCTCACTACTGGACCCCTCACCTCTCTAAACCAACTAGTGATAAGTACCCCGCAGGGGATTCCTTCCTATCAACTTACACTATCTACTCTTGCATACTAAAGACTGTTGCTATCTATGCATTACTATTTCTATCATCTGCACTGTTACATAGATTGCTAGCTCTTGAGTCTACTACCAACTATATCCTAGTCTCGATACTTGATCCCGTATCTCGCTACTTGATCCTGTATCTTGCTACTGATCCTGTATCTCGCTACTTGATCCTATATCTCGCTACTGATCCTGTATCTCGCTACCGGATCCTTATCTCATTACTGGACCCCTCACCTCTCTAAACCAACTAGTGATAAGTACCCCGCAGGGCATTCCTTCCTATCAACTTACACTATCTACTCTTGCATACTAAAGACTGTTGCTATCTATGCATTACTATTTCTATCATCTGCACTGTTACATAGATTGCTAGCTCTTGAGTCTACTACCATCTATACCCTTGCACTAAGTTAGCATCTCCTGTACATTCATCTGCTGTCCCCTACCACCTGTTACTTGTACATGATTGCTAACCTACCTGCATACTATCTATCACCATCTGCTAACACTCCTGAACATTACTACTTTAGTGCCTATCATTGCTATCACTACTCACGCCTGTCCTTTCAGCACATCACCTCTATACTATCGCATACAAACTATCACTCCAGGAACATCTTATCTGAGTGTCTGTATATGTGCATGCTGAAGCAGGCTGGGCCACAATGATGAGTCTGGAGAGTTGGATATGGTGATTCAACACATATCTACAGGACTACTGAGTGGAAATTCTGCAGCTGCAAATCCAGTTCACTAAAACAAACGCCAGAGCGTTACAGTGACGTACCGGTACGTCACTAGCCTGTGAGCCAATAGGGGCGAGCGAGCGCCACCGGAGGCGCGCTCCCGCCCTCGCTCGTTCATAGACACCTCCGCGCGAGTGACCGGCGGACCCAATGTCCACTGGTCACTCGCGATCCTTAGGTACAGAGGGAGAAAGGCAGGCGGCTGATGTAAACAAAGCCGCCCGTCATTCTCCATGGAGTAACAGCAGAGATCTAACGGTCCTGCTATGTAGGACCATAGCTCTCTGCTGTTACACACACAGCCACATCCCTGCTCAGTAAGAAACACGCCCCTAGGGACACACTTAACCCCACCTTCTCCAATAAAGTTAACCCCTTCCCTGCCAGTGTCATTTTTACAGTAACAGTGCATATGTATAGCACTGATTACTGTAGTAATGTCACTGGTACCCCCAAAAGTGTCAAAAATGTCAGTCAAGGGTCCGATCTGTCCGCCTTAATGTTGAAGTCCCACAAAAAAAAAACGCAGATCGCCGCCATTTCCCGTTAAAAAAAAAAAAACAACAAAAATGACAAAAATCTTACCCATAGTTAGTAAACGCAATAACTTTTGCGCAAACCAATCAAAATACGCTTATTGCAATTTTTTTACCAAACATATGTAGCAGAAAACAAATTGGCCAAAAATGTTAAAACATTTTGATTTTTACATTTTTTTTGGAGGAATTTCATATAAAAAAATGTGAAAAATATTGTTATTTTTTCAAAATGTACGCTCTTTTTTTGTTTATAGCGCATGATCAAAAAATCGCACAGGTGATCAAATACCACCAAAAGAAAGCTCTGTTTGTGGGAAAAAAAGGACGTCAAATTTGTTTAGGTACAGCTACGCACGACCGCGCAATTGTCCGTTAAACTCACGCGGGGCCGAATCGCAAAATAGGCCCTGGTCAGGAAGGGGGTAAAATCTTCCGGGGCTTAAGTGGTTAAGGAACGTGGCTATTTCTAAGACCCGTATAGAGACTTTTTTGAGGTCACACACTGAACCCACACTTGCGCCAATATTGTTATTGTGTAGTGCTCAAAATATGCACTGTCACTGTACTAATGCCTCTGGCGGGAAGGAGTTAAACATCTGTTGCCGGGGTGTCAAACTAATTTTCATCGTGGGCCACATCAGCTTTATGGTTGCCCTCAAAGGGCTGGTTATATCTATAAGATTAGATGTCCAGAGCACCCCATGCCCCCTTACATGAGATGTCAAGAGCCCCCCCCCCACCATCAGAAGTGAAGAGTCAACCACCCTTCCTAACATCACAATGCACCCACTTACCTCGTTCTGCTGCCAGAAGAAGATGCAGATGGATCTGGCAAGAAGTGCAGGGTCTGAAGGAAAACCAGAGGAGAGCTGGAGTAAGCTTCCAGAGTCTCCTGAATGCTGAGAGATGTCAAGAGCCTGCCCCACCATCAGAAGTCAAGAGTCAACCACCCTTCCTAACATCACAATTCATCCCCTTACCTCGTTCTGCTGCCAGAAGAAGATGCAAATGGATCTGGCAAGAAGTGCAGGGTCTAAAGGAAAACCAGAGGAGAACTGGAGTAAGCTTCTAGAGTCTCCTGAATGCTGAGACCAGGGGAGGCAGAGGTAAGGTGATGTTGCGGTTGCACAGAGAGATGCAGGATCTGTTGGAGAAGTCCTGCTCTCCTCTCTGCTGCAGGCTGGTGAGAAGGGGGGTGGGGGGGAGGGTTGGTAGACGAGCCTTTCTGCAGCTGCACAGAGGAGTGGGCCTTGTGTTTGACACCTGTGATCTAGGGTGATCAAAAGGTTTAATTGTGTGCCTAATAGTTTTTTTACTGTAATATGTATGCTGATTTTACTCAGGGAAGTGTTGGATTTTATTCCCTACTTTGCAGGGACACAAAATCCATCCCTTCCCCCCCTGTAGGAAAGGAGCTCAGCCTTGTTTATGTAGGCAGAGCTCCATTCTGTGTCTCTGCCCAATGATTGGCGAGTGCAGGCAGACATCCAGTGCCCAGAACCTGCAGATTGGTTTATGCTGTGAATCACAGCAGAAATGGGCCACCAGTAGCGCCACACGCCAACTGCAGGTGTAAGTACAGAATCATTTATATATATATATATATATATATATATATATATATATATATATATATATATATATATATATGTGTGATTCTGCACAGGAGAGCCACTCTGCTATGCGGAGGTCAGTAACTGGTTAAACAAATATAGTCTGAGAAAAAAATGGAAAAATCAGGTATAGTAGAGCAAGGGACTCACACTGGAGTTATGTCAAGCGGCCAGCCAAGGTACATAAAGTGTTTTGCAGCATTTGTTTTGCCGAAAAACAATATTAATAATGTTTTTTCAGCTCCCACTCCAACAGACCCGGTATGTAAAATCTATTACTTGTCCGCTATTTGTTAGCAATCTCTCAGCGGAGAGTCACGACTCTCGTACATTACCTGTTGTTAAGAGTGATATCTTCTCATGATTTCATGGGGCTCCTTCAAAGTAAGGAGAGAAAATATCCCGCACCGCAAGTCAGAATGGTTTTCTTTGACATATTGGACCTTAGACTTTGTAATCTCAACGGCACAGGCAGAGGTTGGCAGTATTTTGCAAATCTATTTACTGTTCCTCCGTCTTGTGGATGCATAATGCAAACGGCTTGCTGAGCAATGGGCCTTGTGCTTTTTGTATCGTGTTTTGCCTTGTACGGTCCGGAGCAAAACAGAATCCACGGGGGATTGGGGAATCATGAAAAAAAGCCGGAGAGAGACCCAGCTTAATGCGAGCACAATATATTTATTACTCTTTAAAGATCAAGATTGGCTTCTTTCTAAAAGGAGAGCTTGATGTATGGGATATCATGCTCTGCTGCACAAAGAAGATTTGCCTTTCAGATGTCAGGTGATGGCGGTGAGTGCAGCCAATCTCTGACTGGAAGTGAAAGGTTCGCACTTCATTTGCTTCTATTCTCAGGCACCTGAGGTCTTTAGTGGTGCCTTCAGCCCATAGAGGGGTCAGGCTAGCAGCTTTTTGACTGTTGGTATGGAAAACGGGTTGGGGTTGTCGGGGGAGTGTTACTGGCCTGATGACAGTAGATTCTTCTGTTGTGTTCAGATAGAGTCACATCCTCAAAAAGGCATATCTTCAAAAATACATAAAATAAAAAGTTGCATCAGCTATCTTTGTTCAGTTAGAAGCATGGTATTTGTTTTTAAGCCCCAGGCTTCCTTTCTGAAAGAGACAAGTGACAAAAATGACAAAGCTTTAAAGCCTATGAAGACTAAAGTCTTCCTAAAGACTTCCAGAGGATAGCAAAAAGAGACAAAAAGACCTCCTTAAACAATCGATGCAAAGAATTAGAGGAAAACAACAGAATGGGAAAGACTAGAGAGCTTTTCAAGAAAATTGGAGATATTGAGGGAAATTTTTGTGCAAATATGGGCACGATCAGGGGAGGACTGGGCCAGGGGGCAATGGGGCAATTGCCCCCTGGGCCCCTCTGATTCTCCATAAAAAGGCTGCACAGCTTCTGCCAAAGACATGCCTAAAGGATTCCTGGTGAAGGGAAGTAAAAAGTCCCCACCCCTGACCTACTGAGTGCGGGATGAAGACAAGGACAGAGCACAGGCCTCCTCCCCCCAGCATTGATAGTGTAAACTGAGTCTGAGCAGAGGCCAGTTCCATGCACCACTGGAGACTCTCTTCCCCCGGCCAGCCCCAACTGAGCTGTCCCAGATTCCCCCAACTGTCCTCTGCTTGCCAGGTCAGGAATCCAGATTCAGGCGGTGAGTAGAGAGTACCTGGAGCAGAGCTTCAGCCGGGGAGAGGGAGAGTGGGAGGTGTGCCAAGTCACTGCACTATGGGCCTCTGGTTTGTACTTGCCCCCTGGGCTGAAAGTTTCCAGTCAGCCCCTGGGCATGATAATAGACAAAAATGGCAAGGACCTAACAGACGCAGAAGAGCTAAGAAGAGATATTTTAAGAATACACAGAAGAACCATAAAAGACAGATCTGAATGTCCCATATAACTACGATGATGCAGTCACTGGCCTTGAACCAGATATCCTGGAGAATGAAGTCAAGTGGGCCTTAGAAAGCATTGCTAATAACAAAGCTAGTGGAAGTGATGGTATCCCAGCTGAGTTATTTGAAATCCTAAAATGCTATTAAAGTGCTGAACTCAATATGACAACAAATTTGGAAAGCTCAACATTGGCCACAAGACTGGAAGAGGTCAGTTTACCTTCCAATACCAAAGATAAGCAGCACCAAAGAATGTTCAAACTACCGTACGATCGCACTCATCTCAAACGCTAGCAAAGTTAAGCTGATAATTCTACAAGCTAGGCTTCAGCAGTATGTGAACCAAGAGCTACCACAAATACAAGTTGGATTTCAAAGAGGCAGAGGAACAAGAGTAGGGATGGACGAACATCGGCCGGGGCTGTTCGCGAACGCCAGCCGCAAATTTTCTCAAAAGTCCGCGAACCGCGAGTTTGCAGCGGGCCCCATTGACTTTAATGGGAGGTGAACTTGAAAAACCTTTAGGTCATATTTGCAGCCACAAAAGATGTACTAGCTGTGCACAAATAGTCCCAGCACATGGACAATGTCATAACAGAAGTATTGCAATTAAAAAAGTTGACCTAAATTCTTTTTTTTACAACAAAAAATATATATATATATTTTTTCATAAATCAGCCAGAACTGACAGCAGCCGGTAAATACATTGTCTAATACATAAAGGGTCCATTCACACATCTGTAAAATGGGTCCGCATCCATTCCACAATTTGGCGGAACCTTTACAGACCCATTGTTTTTCATTTCCAGTCTGAAAAATTAGGCATTCACAGGATAAAGAAGTAGGTGTCGGCCATTCCAGGCCCCAAAAATTAACCCACATGCGTTTACCTGACAGCTAAGAACGTAGTATTCTGTGACTGAAGGTACATTAGGCATTCACAGGTAACAGAAGTAAGTGTCGGCCATAAAAGGCACCAGGAAATAGCCCACATGGGTTTACCTGACAGCTAAGAATGTAGTATTCTGTGGCTGAAGGTACATTAGGCATTCACACAGTATACAGAAGTAAGTGTCGGCCTGTGTAGGCTGCAAAAATTAGCTCACATGGTTTGACCTGACAGCAAAAAACGTAGTTATTGATGGCTAGAGGTACGGTAGGCATTCACAGTACACAGAACCGTAAGTGTCAGCCTGTATAGGCTCCAAAAATTAGCTCACATGGTTTGAACTGACAGCAAAACACTTAGTTTTTGATGGCTAGAGGTATGGTAGGCGTTCATAGCACACAGAACCGTAAGTGTCGGCCTGTATATTCCCCGCCCGTGTTTGCTAGACCATGTGTCTGTGTAGCTAACACCCCGCTTCAATCTGTGGTATTGGGGGGCCACAGGTTTATCACACCAGTTCTACAAATAATTGGCCAGTAACTGTTGTCACTGTGTGTAGCACAGTTAACACAGCAAAAGAGGCCAAATTTTTGCAGGACTAAAATACAATCTTAGAAAAGTATACTGTTAAATAACACCCCGCTTCAATATGTGGTATTGGGGGGCCACTGGTTTATCACACCAGTTGTTCAAAAATTGGCCAGTGAGTTTGGCACTGTTTGTATCAGAGTTAACACAGCAAAAGAGGCAATATTGTTGCAGGACACAAATACACTTGTAAAAGTATACTCAGATAACACCCCACTTCAATATGGGCTATTGGGGGGCCACTGGTCTATCACACCAGTTGTTCGAAAAATTGTCCAGTGAGTTTGGCACTGTGTGTATCAGACTTCACTCAGCAAAAGAGGCAATATTGTTGCATGACACAAATACACTTGAAAAAGTATACTCAGATAACACCCCACTTTAATATGTGGCATTGGGGGGAGCATTGGTGTAGCACACCAGTTCAAAAAATTGGCCAGTGAGTTTGGCGCTGTGTGTACCAGACTTCACTCAGCAACAGAGGCAATATTGTTGCATGACACAAATACACTTGAAAAAGTTGACTTAGATAACACCCCACTTCAATATGTGGCATTGGGGGCGGGGGGGGGGGGGGCAATTGGTCTATCACACCAGTTATAATACATTATAAGTGCTTTTGTCACTGTGTGTAGTGTTGCTGCAGAAACGCTCAGTCTCACCACCACTCCCGTCACAATGCTGCACAGTGCACAATAATACTACTAATCCACTATAATATGCTTTCTACAAAGTATATTATACTGTGGATTACCCCCCCCTCCACCACCCCCCCCCCCCCCCCCTTTTTAGTGAACTGCACAGCAATACCAAAAAAAATAGCAGCCCTTTACATGACTTTTGTGGACATTAACAGAGCAATTTGTGTGTGACTGCAGCCGATCTCTAACTGCCCCTAAAGCAACCACTGGATACCTGCCCCTATAGTAAAGAGACTGTAATAGACCCTATAACAACATTGGAGCATTTTAAATGACTTTTGTGGACTTTGACAAAGCGATTTCTGTGTGACTGCAGCCGATCTCTAACTGCCCCTAAAGCAACCACTGGATACCTCTCCCTAAGCTCAAAAGATAATAGACCTATACCGAAAAATACCAGCCCTGAAAAGGACTTTTGTGGATCTTCACAGCGCTATATGTGTCTAGCAAACTCTCCCTGATGAGCACAGCAGACCTCTCCCTACACTGGCAGAAAGCGGAATGTGAAATGGCCGCCAGATCGGGTCTATTTATAGGGTAGGGGGACTGTCCATGTGCTGGAATGTCCATGTGCTGGAATGTTTCAATTGGCTGTCCCGTTCCACCTGATGGCTGTGTCATAAGTCAAAGTTCTTCTGAATGAAAAAGAAAATGGCGGCGCCGACATATTTGCGAACATCGGCAAAAGTCTGACTTTTTGCGAATTTGCCAACAAGCAACAACTTACCGCGAACCGACCGCCGGGCGAACCGCAAGGCCATCTCTAAACAAGATATCAAATTGCCATTATTCGTTGGATCATGGAGAAAGCAAGAGAGTTCCAGAAGAATGTCTACTTCTGCTTTACTGAATACAGTAAAGCCTTCAATTGTTTGGATCACAACAAGATGTGGAAAATACTGAAAAAAATGGGAATACCAAACTACCTCACCTGCCTTCTGAAAAACCTGTATGCAAGTCAAGAAGCAAGTTAGAACAGGACATGGGACAACTGACTGGTTCAAATTTGAGAAAGGAGTGCGGCAAAGATGTCTATTGTCACCCTACTTCTTTAAGCTACAGTATATGCAGAGTCATCATGCAAAATGCCAGGATCAACGAATCACAAGCTGGAATTAAGATCACAGGGAGAAATATCAACAACCGGAGATATGCAGACAATACCACACTAATGGCAGAAAATGAAGAAGAACTAAGCTGGCCTGAAATTGATCATTAAGAAAACTAAGATCATAGCAACCGGTCCCATCACTCCTTGGCAAATAGAAAGGAGAAGAAATGGAAGCAATGAAACAGAGACTGTAGCCATGAAATTAGGAGACTCTTGCTTCTTGGGAGAAAAGCAATGACAAACCTATACAACATTATAAAAACCAGAGACATCACCCTACCAACAAAATGCTGTATAGTCAAAGTTATGGTATTCCCAGTAGTAACCTATGGCTGTGAAAGTTGGACCAAGGAAGGCTTAACAGTGAAGAATTGATGCTTTTGAACTATGGTGTTGGAGAAGACTCTTGAACAGGGCTTTTTTTCTCAGAGAATAGGTGCAGGTACTCCCCTCTTCTGAGTCACCCCTTGTCTCCACCCCCTACCCACCTCCGAGTGCTGTCCTTCGGTTCCATCCTCTACCCCCTCCTTTAGAGAATACATAACCAAGTATCATGTTGTGGTTCTAGGTAATTTGTATGGAATTTGTTAATGATAGCTAGAAAAGCTGTAAAATAGATCCCCTGGAATCAGCAACAATAGACCCCCCCCAACAATAGATCCCCATCAGCAACAATAAATCTTCACCTGCAACAATCCCACCCCCAATAAATCCTCCCCTGCAACTATAGACCCTCCCCAACAACAATAGCCCCCCAGCAAAAATAGATCCCCCAAGCAACAATAAATCCTCCACTGCAACAATAGCTCCACCCACAACAAAATGCCCTCCAGCAACAATAGATTCACCCTAGAAACAATAGATCCCCCAGCAGCCAGCATCTATAGGCCCTTCAGCTCACCCCACTGACCCCAGCACCCCTTTGCCATTGCATACATTCAAACTGGAGGTGCCGGAACTGCGTTCCCCCGCGTTCCCGCTGAAAAAAAGCCCTGCTCTTGGAAGTCCCTTGGACGGCAAGAAGATCAAACCAGTCAATCCTGAAGGAGATCAACCCTGAATATTCACTGGAAGGACAGATCCTGAAACTAGAATACTTTGGCCACCTAATGTGAAGAGAGGACTCATTGTAAAAGACCCTGATGCTGGGAAACATGGAAGGAAAAAGGAGAAGAGGACAACAGAAAATAAGATGGATAGATAGCGTCATCGAAACAATGAACGTGAAGTTAAGCAAACTCTGGGAGGCAGTGGAGGACAGAAAAGCCTGGCACACTATGGTTCATGAGATCATGAAGATTCGGGCGTGATTAAACGACTGAGCAACAACAACAAAGCCTTTGTCAAGGCAAAAAAAGGTTCAGTAGATATTTGCAATACATTTACAAGTTTTATCTGTATAAACGTGTATAAAGAAAAAAATCTGAACGCTGCCAAACAATGTAATGATAGAATTGCAAAACAAGTTTTAAAGGTCAGCTGCTGCAATCACCTAATGTGTGTTTCTCACATAAATGAATGGAAAACAGAAATAAATGTGCCGCACTGCTGGTATATATACAGTATAACCCCTGAAGTCACGTAGTTAGTGACGATACGCGTAGGGAGGAGTCAGGTGACGTCACGGTTGGTTTGTTACATGACAGATCTGCTTTTATATTTGGATTGCAATGTTACAAGCATTTAATATGTGAGGGAATCACTCCGAATTAATAAAAACTACTGTTTTTTTACTTACTGCACTATGGGAGTCTATCTGTGGTCTTAAAATCTTGGCCTTGAAATTGGGAATTTGGTAGGACTATTGGAATCGAAAGAGAGGAGAGATTGAAGGTGAAGAGTGGAGACCGTTCCTGGAAGATTGTGTACATCTGATCACCCCTGGAGTTGGGGAGCAAGCGCCCCTAGACCTATGAAATAGGTCCATCATACAGGTAGGGGTCCACCCTTACTTTCACTGTCTGGTGGAGAACTGAAGAAGCTTAATTAATCTTACTGCATTGGGTTTCAAACCAGTTTTTCCCTTTATAGGGAGACTTATTGCCAGGGCCGTCTTTAAAAATGATTGGACCCTGGGCAAACATTTTCTTGGGCCCTCTCGAATCTACTTATCAACTATTTGCGAGCTCAAGTGCAGGCTCAAGGGAAAGCTGCCTAGGTTCCCATAATAATGGCTGGGCCCAGGGCAGCTGCCCCTCTTGCCCTGTGTTTAAGACGGCCCTGCCAGGGCCGTCTTTAATAATGATTGGACTCTGGGCAAACATTTCCTTGGGCCCTCCCGAATCTACTTATCAACTATTTGTGAGCAGTGAAGGCTCAAGGGGAAGCTGCCTAGGGCTCCATAATAATGGCAGGGCCCAGGGCAGCTGCCCCTTTTGCCCTGTGTTAAAGACGGCCCTGCTTATTGCTATAGGTGAAGGACATTCAATGGTGGATTTTGCATGGAAAAAGGAATTATAGCATGTGGATCTTTTTCTTCAAACTGAATGTTGGAAATTACTAGCACTAATATTGATTTGTACTCACATCACTGGAATACATTTTGGTGCAATATTTTAGCACACCTCTTTCTAACCACTTAAGGACCGCTTGCCGCAGTTTTACTGCGGAAGACAGCCCCTCCTGCGCGAACCGACGTAGGACTACGTCAGTCGTGCGCCTGCTGCTAGGGGGTGAGCGCGCACCAGCGCGCTCCCACCCCCACTTGGCAGCGGGGACTCCGATGCACGGGGCCGGTGGCTCTGATTGCCGCCTGACACCCGCGATCGTTCCCTGCTGAGAGAGAAATGATCACAGAGCCCCTGTGATCCTTCTATGTAGGAACACAAGTCTCTATGGTCATTTCACAAGCCCACCCCCCCACGGTTAGAAAATACTCCCCTAGGCTCACATTTAACCCATTGATCACCTATAATGTTAACCCCTTCCCTGCCAGTGTCATTATTACAGTAACAGTGCATATTTTTAGCACTGATTACTGTAGTAATGTCACTGGTACCCACAAAAGTGTCCAAAAATGTCAGTTAGGGGTCCGATCTGTCCGCCGCAATGTCGCAGTCCTGCAAAAAAAAAAAAAAGAAAAAGCAGATCACCGCCATTACTAGTAAAAAAATAAATAAATAAATAAAAATGACAGAAATCTTTCCCCTAGTTTGTAGATGCAATAACTTTTGCGCAAACCAATCAATCAACATACGCTTATTGCGATTTTTTTTTTTAAAAATATGTAGCAGAATACAAATTGGCCTAAACTGATGAAAAAATTTGATTTTTAAATTTTGTTTTTTGGAAATGTTATATAGCAGAATGTAAAAAATATATTTTTTTTTTTTTTCAGAATTGACGCTTTTTTTTGTTTATAGCGCAAAAAAATAAAAATTGCACAGGTGATCAAATACCACCAAAAGAAAGCTCTGTTTGTGGGAAAAAAAGGACATCAGTTTTATTTGGGTACAGCGTCGCACGACCGCTCAATTGTCTGTTAAAGTAACGCAGTGCCGAATCGCAAACTAGGGCCTGGTCTCTAAGGGGGCAAATCCTTTCGGTCCAGAAGTAGCTAAAGGGGATTTTATGTTTTTATTTCACCTGTTATTAGAAAATATAGAGTTTATTTTCACGATTTTTGGTATATCACATTTGTGTGTATATACAGTATATACCAGCAGCGTGACACATTTATTTCTATTTATCTGTATAGCACCCTGCAAGTAGAGAAAAAAAAATGTTGACCTGCTAGAAATGCACCCAACTCCTAAAGCGTTACTAAACCCACTGCAGTGAAATCTGGGGGGGAACATACCAATCTGTGCCCCCCCCCCAAGATTTATGAGCATTATGTGTCAGCAAAAATCCCCCCACCCCAAATACACATCCCCCCCCCCCAAGATTTATATGCATTATGTGTCAGCAAACCCCCCCCCCCAAATACACATCCTCCTCTCACTCCAAATCCCCCCTCCCTGCAATCCCTTCTCCTAGCTGACTCCCCCCCCCCCGTCCCCTAATCATCCATACTAGCACAAATCCCTTCCCCCCCTAAAAAATGTCCTCTCCTAGCACAAATCCCCTCCCCCCATCTCCCCTCCCAACACAAATCCCCCAAAATCACTACTCCTAGCACCTTCCCCCTCCCCCCATCAAATTTCCCCTCCTAAAACAATCCTTGCCTACTAATGCCTCACAAATTTCCCCCTCCCAACACAAATCACCCCCCCCCCCCAAATCTCCTTGTGGTCCCCTCCCCTAACCTTATAGGACATCACAGTGCCCAGGACAGTAATCCCTCCTGCCCACCCCATGTCCCAGCCCCTTCCACTGTCCCCAATCCTTCCCCTTAAAGTACAGAGCCTTGGAAGCACTCAGTTAGGTGTGTATTGCTAGAGAGTTTTTATTTTTTTCTTGGAAAGGTTCATATACCAATCAGCACTGACCAGACAGAGAGTCAGGGGTCCTGTAGCCTCATAGGACAATCAGGGGAGAATGAAATCTCCTCCTACAAGCTTTAAGCAGACACTGATAGAAGTCACAAGACTGCTATATACTGCTGATGAGAAAAGGTATTTAGCAGTTTATATTTGCTAAAAATAATTGCATTTCCATGTTCTGTGTACCATGGGAGACCAGATATAGTGACTGCAGGCTCCTGGGGAGACCAGATATAGTGACTGCAGAGTCCTGGGGAGATCAGATATAGTGACTGCAGATCCTGGGGAGACCAGATATAGTGACTGCAGAGTCCTGGGGAGATCAGATATAGTGACTGCAGGATCCTGGGGAGACCAGATATAGCGACTGCAGAGTCCTGGGGAGATCAGATATAGTGAATGCAGAGTCCTGGGGAGATCAGATATAGTGACTGCAGATCCTGGGGAGACCAGATATAGTGACTGCAGGATCCTGGGGAGACCAGATATAGTGACTGCAGAGTCCTGGGGAGATCAGATATAGTGAATGCAGAGTCCTGGGGAGACCAGATATAGTGAATGCAGAGTCCTGGGGAGATCAGATATAGTGAATGCAGAGTCCTGGGGAGATCAGATATAGTGACTGCAGGCTCCTGGGTTTAGTAACACTTTAACTCTTCAATAAGACACAGTAGTTGAATCCAATACAATTTTGCTTCAGCTAATTGCAGTACAGAGGATGTTTTTCCAATCGTTTAAACTATAAGAAGACAATGGGGTTGATTTACTAAAGGCAAATAAACTGTGGGCTTTGCAAGTGCTCGGCAGCGGGGAAGCCGATGCGTGTGTCTGGTGGCTCTGATTGCCGCCTGACACCAGCGATCGCTCCCCGCTGAGAGAGAAGAACGGTCGGCTGTTGTAAACACAGCTGACCATTCTTCTCCCTGGAATGATCACAGAGCGCCTGTGATCCTTCTATGTAGGAACACAGGTCTCTACAGTGCTGTATTTTGGCCTAGGCCAACAAGGCCCAGGCCTAGGGCGGCACTTTGCAGGGGGCAGCAAAAAAGCCACCCCCACCACCTGAGACTCTATTGGCCACTGGTTGCTAGAACCGCCTCTCTCATTCCCCTCTCTCTTTCTCCCTCTCTCTCACCCCTCTCTCTTTCTCTATCATGCCCCCTCTCTCTCTCGCTCTCATCCCCCTCTCTCACCCCCCCTATCTCTCATCCCCCCTCTCTCTCCCCCCAGTCTCTTTCTCTCACTCACCCCCTCTCTCTTTCTCTATCATCCCCCCTCTCTCTCTCGCTCTCATCCCTCTCTCTCACCCCCTCTCTCTTGCTCTCTCTCTAATTCCCCCTTTCTCATCCCCCACTCTCTCACCCCCCCACTCTCTTATGCCCCCCTCTCTCTCACTCTCTCTCTCATCCCCCTCTCTCTGGCACTCATCCCCCCTCTCTTATCCTCACCTCTCTCTCATCCCCCCCTCTCTCTCTCATTCCCTCTCTCTCTCTCACCCTCCCTCCCTAACCCACCCCCCCTCTGTCTCCCTCCCTAACCCACCCCTTCTCTCTCCCTCCCTCACCCACCCCCCTTTCTCCCTCCCTCACCCCCCCTGTCTCCCCCACCCCACCCACCCCCCCCCTCTCTCCCACCCCCCCCCTCACTCCCCCCTCTCATGAGATCGCAGGGGTTCATGCTGGCACTTGTAGTCCTTCAATTTTGGAGGGAGTCACATCTTTAAAAAAAGGAGTGGGAAAAATTTACATGGGGGGTGCCCAATTTTAGTCTTGCCTAGGGCAGCACAAAACCAAAATACACCACTGGGTCTCTATGATCATTTCACAAGACCCTCCCCCACAGTTAGAATCACTTCCCTAAGGTCACATTTAACCCTTTGATCACCTATACTGTTAACCCCTTCCCTGCCAGTGTCATTATTACAGTAACAGCGCACATTTTTAGCACTGATTACTGTAGTATTGTCGTTGGTCCCCCCAAAAGTGTCAGTTAGGTGTCTGATCTGTCCACCACAATGTCGCAGCCCTGCAAAAAATTGCAAATCGCCGCCATTAGTAGTAAAAAAAAAAAAACTATAAAAATTACATAAATCTTTTTCGTAGATAGTAGACGTGATAACTTTTGCACGAACAAATCAAAATACGCTTATTGCGATTTTTTTTTTTTTTTACCAAAAATATGTAGCAGAAAGCAAATTGGCCTAAAATGTTAAAACATTTAGGTTTTAAGTTTTGTTTTTTTTTAGGATATTATATAGCGAATGTGAAAAATATTGGGATTTTTTTTTTTCAGAATTGTCGCTCTTTTTTTGTTTATAGCGCAAAAAAAAAAAAAAAAAAAAGATTGCACAGGTGATCAAATACCACCAAAAGAAAGCTCTAATTGTGGGGAAAAAATTTGGGTACAGCGTCGCACGATTGTCCATTAAAGTAACGCAGTGCCGAATCGCAAAAATAGGGCCTGGTCATTAAGGGGGCGAAACCCTTCCGGTCTTAAAGTGGTTAATATTAGAACTATGGTCAATATAATAAAATATAATATTCAATAAAGCTCTATGATTTACTAAATATTGCACTGTTTCTTTGGATGATTATTGCCAGCAAAGCAATGCTTTGAATTTACATTACACCCTGGCCGCTAGATGGGTGGAATCACTATTTTTTTTTTTCTTTGAATCTGTGGTGGTACGCAACATCCCCCCCCCCCCCCTTCCAGTCCAGAAGTGGTTAAACTCAGGGGCATAACTACAGGGGTTGCAGGGGTTGATTAGTCCGCCGAGGCATAAACTAGACGTTAGGGAAGAGAGGGAAAATATTACACATTTGCAAACCAAAAGTCAAAAATAAATTCCAAGAGCCGCGTTTTACTATGCAAGGTCAATTCCAATGACTGATACCGGCGCTCGCACGGAGACTTTCTACAATTTAACAGGCTCGGGGCGAGTGGCTAAAACAATTAATGTTTATCGGGATGCAATGAACAACACATGCTTATATGTGGGATTACAGAGTCAATGGGTTCTGCACAAGGTTTTCTCCAATGAATGTGTAACCACTTGCCCACTGGGCACTTAAACCCCCTTCCTAACCAGACCAATTTTCAGCTTTCAGTGCTCTCACATTTTGAATGACAATTACTCAGTCATGCAACACTATCCCCATATGAAATTTCCGTCCTTTTTTTCACACAAAAAGAGCTTTCTTTTGGTGGTATTTAATCATAATTGGGTTTTTTATTTTTTGCGCTATAAATGAAAAAAGACTGAAAATTTTGTAAAAAAAAAATGCATTTTTCTTCGTTTTGGTTTTAAATTTTGCAAATTTAGCCTTTTTTTTCATAAATTTTGACTAAAAATTATACTGATACATATCTTTAGTAAAAATAACCCAAATAAGTATACATTTTTTGGTCTTTGTGAAGGTTATTGAGTCTACAAGCTAAGGTGCCAATCATTAAAAATTGATCACACCTAAAGTACTGACGGCCTATCTCATTTCTTGAGACCATAACGAGTCAGGACAGTATAAATACCCCCCAAATGACCCCTTTTTAGAAAGTAGACATTCCAAGGTATTTAGTAAGAGGCATGGTGAGTTTTTTGAAGTTGTAATTTTTTTCCCACAATTCTTTGCAAAATGACTAAAAAAAATAATAATTTTTTTCACAAAATGGTCATATTACGAAGTTATTTCTCACACACTGTATAGGCATACTTTCAACTACACCCCAAAATACATTCTGCTACTCCTCCTGAGTATGGCGATACCACATGTGTGACACTTTTCCACAGCCTGGCCACATACAGAGGCCCAACATCCTAGGAGCACCGTCAGGCATTCTAGAAACAAAAATTACACATATAATTTTCTGAAGACCTATCACACTTTTGAAAGTCCTGAAGCACCTGGACAATGGAATTACCCACAAAATGACCCCATTTTGAAAAGAAAACACCCCAACACATGATCTAGGAGGCATAATGAGTCTTTTGAACATGTTATTTTTTTCCACAAGTTTTTGGAAAATGTGGAAAGAAAACCAAAACACATTTTTTTTTTACACAAAGATGTCCATTTATTAGACATTTCTAACACATAGCATGTACATAGCAAAAATGACACCCCAAAATACATTCTGCCACTCCTCCTGAGTATGGCGATACCACATATGTGACACTTTTCCACAGCCTGGCCACATACAGAGGCCCAACATGCAGGGAGCACCGTCATTTCCTGACTTCCCATTACAATTTTGTGAGACACTGTAGGGCACTGATAAGCATTGTAGTGGCACTGATGTGGCATGGATGTGGCCCGGATGAGCACTGACGTGGCATGGGTGTGGCACTGATGAGCACTGATGTGGAATGGATGTGGCACTGATGAGCACTGATGTGGCATGGATGCGGCACTGATGAGCACTGACGTGGCATGGATGTGGCACTGATGAGCACTGATGTGGCACGGATGAACACTGACGTGGCTTGGATGTGGCACTGATGAGCACTGACGTGGGATGGTTGTGGCACTGATGAGCACTGTTGTGGCATGGATTAGCCCTGACGTGGCATTGATGTGGCATGGATTAGCACTGACGTGGCATGGATGATGCACAGATGAGCACCCTGACGTGGCATGGGTGTGACACAGATGAGCAGTGACATGGCATGGATGTGGCATTGATGTGGCACAGGTGAGCACTGACGTGGCATGGATGTGGCACGGATGAGCACTGACGTGGCATTGATGTGGCACGGATGAGCACTGACATGGCATGGATGTGGCACGGATGAGCATGAGCACTGATGTGGCACGGATGAGCCCTGAAGTGTCATGGATGTGGCATGGATGAGCACTAACATGGCATGGATGAGCACTGAGGTGGCATGGGCGGGCACAGATGTGGGATGGATGAGTATGGATGTGGCATGGATGAGCACTGAGACAGCATGGGCAGGCACAGATGTAGCACAGATGAGGCACAGATGAGCACGGATGAGGCATGGATGAGCACGGATGTGGCACGTATGAGCATGGATGTGGCATGGAAGCGCAGAGGTGGCATGGGTGGGCATGGATGTGGCATTGATGAGCACTGAGGTGGCATGGGTGGGCACGGATGATGCATGGATGAGGCACGGATGATGCATGGATGAGGCACGAATGATGCATGGATGAGGCATGGATCATGCATGGATGGGGCACGGCTGAGGCACTGATGTGGCCCAATGAGGCACAGATGGGGCACAACGAGGCACTGATGGGGCATAATGAGGCACTGATGGGGCACAATGAGGCACAGATGGGGCACAATGAGGCACATATGGGGCACAATGAGGCACTGATGGGGTACAATGAGGCACAGATGGGGCACAATGAGGCACTGATGGTGCACAATGAGGCACTGATGGGGCACAATGAGGCACAGATGGGGCACAATGAGGCACTGATGGGGCACAATGAGGCACAGATGGGGCACAATGAGGCACTGATGGGGCACAATGAGGCACCGATGGGGCACAATGAGGCACAGATGGGGCACAATGAGGCACATATGGGGCATAATGAGGCACTGGTGGGGCACAATGAGGCACAGATGGGGCACAATGAGGCACAGTTAAGGCAGAAGAGGCGTGATGCAGCAGTTTCTCTCCTCCCCTCGCACGCTGTACCGATTGCTGTCTACAGCGTCCGAGGAGAGGAGAGAAAAAAACCAGACATGCGCCGATTTGTTGTGATGTGATCGCTCCGTCATTGGACGGAACGATCACGTGGTAAAGGACCGCTCTCATTGGTCCTTTACCACGATCCGTGATGCGTCGGGTCCCCGGGACCCGGCAAGCACGGACACTCCCGTGTGCGTGCCCCAGGGGGCGCGCGGGAGCGCGATTCTGGGAGGACATCCATCTACGCCCTCCCAGAACTAGACAACCACTTTGCGGCCGTGTTTTTACAATAGGCCGGTCGGAAAGTGGTTAATAACATATTAGATGGAAACAAATTGAAAACTTCCAAAAGGAACTCCGTCACCAATCAAAGTAACACCTGTGTCCCTGGCAAGGACGTAACTACAGGGGTTGCAGCGGTTGGAATTGCAACCGGGCCCCATGCTCCAGGGGGCCTGTGCTCCTCCCCTGTACACCTGGATATGAGGGGCGGCGGGGGCAGCATGTAGAGAAATCACTGACCTCCTTTTTCCTCCTGTAGCTGCAGGAGGAAAATAGAGGAGATTGGTTCCTCTGTATGCTGCCCCCCGCCACTCCTCCTATCCAGTTCACTTGTGTTGTGCTGTCTCTGGGCCCCTGTGTGCTCCCCTCTTCTGCCAGCTGCTGCAGGGGATATGTCACAATAGAGAAGCAGGAAGGGGTCGGTAGATATGTAATTTACCAGCTCCTTCCTTTTCTGAATGGACAGAGTCATAGTCAGTGACATTGTAAAAAAATAAAATAAAATTATAAAAAATAATACAATTAAAACACCAAAAAATAAAAACTACTGACACCAGTGGTTGAACTTCCAGGATCGCAAAGGTCACACTTACGACTGGGCCCTGGAATTTCACCACCGTGGGGAGGCCCCAAGATGGCAGGAAGGGGGCCCACTGCAGAACTTGTGAAAGGGCCCCGCAATGAGAGTAAAGGGCCCCAGGATCAGTGGTTAGAGCCAGGGCCAGGGGTCCGGGGGGCCCTTCATGGTTTCTTGCACCGGGGCCCTGAAGGTTCTAGTTACGCCTCTGGTTAAACTGAAGGTTCAATTGGGCTTTAACATGAAAATTTATTTGATACTTGCTTCATTTTAACCTGCAAAGAAGAGTGAGGGGGGGGGGGGGCTGTTTTTTTTTTTTTTCTCTGCAAAACAAGAATTTTGCTTTCAAGTAACCAGCAGATGACAAGATATTTTTCAGGTGTTTTAAAGCGCAACCTGACTTCCCATTGCGCTTTCAAGAAAATCTTCAGAATCCAGCTATGCCATCGTGAGCGAGCGTACGTCTGCGAATTTAAGACGATTTGAAACACTTTACAACGCGCCATCCACCCTGCAAGGAAACCCAAGTCAACGTCGATGTGTTCTTATGTATGCAAATGTAACCCGACCGTCGTCTTGCTTAATGTCCCACTGCAGATAGAGAGCCGCCTGCTGAGATCACTAAGCCACAACTGACAGTTCCCCCGTAGCTGCAAAAATCGGAATCCCCGGGGACCCACGGGTTTGCCGCTATCTCCACAATGGATAGAGCAAAAGTATATCGCCATCATTCTGACGCCGCTAATTCTCTGCAACGTGCCGAACGGGCTGCAGACGTCTCTATCGGCTCTGATAGTAAGATAGGAAAAATAAATAAATAAATAACTTTAACTTCCTCTTCTATTGGCACAAATAGAAATAATTACCTCTAAAAACATAACAAATTGTCTAGGGAGGCCAATTCATCCCTTTAAAAGCTCTATTTTCCCCTAAAAGGCACTTGATTGCAACTTTTAACGATTCAACATTTATGCCTCAACAGTTTTGTTTCTGTGTTAGGCCATTAGGCGTATTTATAGCGGTTTGGGTGCGCCATGGAATCTGTCTGCTTTTCATTTTCGTCTTCGCCTTCAGGGTTCCTTCATCTGTGGGGTCTGTATTTTCTTTTCCTCGCTAATGATAGCTACACAATTATAAAAAGAGAAATTTCAGGCATCAGATAAAATGAGAGTACTGATAATGCTATGCTGGGCGGTTTATAAATGCGCTATAGTCCGCTTACTTAACCAGTTCTGGACCGGAAGGATTTGCCCCCTTTAATGACCAGGCCATTTTTTGCAATTCGGCACTGCGTTATTTCAACAGAAAATTGGGCGATCGTGCGACACAGTACCAAAATAATATTAATGTCCTTTTTTTTTTTTTTTGGTGGTATTTGATCACCTGTGCGATTTTTTTTTTTTATTATTGTTTTTTGTTTTTTTTTGCGCTATGAACAAAAATTCTGAAAAAAAAAAAATATTTTCACATTCTGCTATATAACATTTTCAATAAATAAAAATTAAATTTTTTTATTTTTTTTTCATTCTTTTAGGCCAATTTGTATTCTGCTACATATTTATGTTTAAAAAAAAGAAATTGCAATAATGGTGTTTTGATTGGTTTGTGCTATAAACAAAAATTCTGAAAAAAAAAACAATATTTTTCACATTCTGCTATATAACATTTTCAATAAATAAAAATTTCATTTGTTTCATTCTTTTAGGCCAATTTGTATTCTGCTACATATTTATGTTTAAAAAAAAAAAAAAAATTTGCAATAAGTGTATTTTGATTGGTTTGTGCTATAAACAAAAATTCTGAAAAAAAAAAACAATATTTTTCACATTCTGCTATATAACCTTTTCAATAAATAAAAATGTAAACATTTAATTTTTTTCATTCTTTTAGGCAAACTTGTATTCTGCTACATATTTATGTTTAAAAAAAATTGCAATGAGCGTATTTTGATTGGTTTGCGCTATAAACAAAACTTCTGAAAAAAAAAAAAAAAAACAATTATTTTCACATTCTGCTATATAACATTTTCAATAAATAAAAATGTAAAAATTTAATTTTTTTTTCATTCATTTAGGCCAATTTGTATTCTGCTACATATTTATGTTTAAAAAAAAAAATTGCAATGAGCGTATTTTGATTGGTTTGCGCTATAAACAAAACTTCTGAAAAAAAAAAAAAACAATTATTTTCACATTCTGCTATATAACATTTTCAATAAATAAAAATGTAAAAGTTTAATTTTTTTTTCATTCATTTAGGCCAATTTGTATTCTGCTACATATTTATGTTTAAAAAAAAATTGCAATGAGCGTATTTTGATTGGTTTGCACTATAAACAAAAATTCTGAAAAAAAAAAACAATTATTTTCACATTCTGCTATATAACATTTTCAATAAATAAAAATTTAAATGTTTTCATCCTGTTAGGCCAATTTGTATTCTGCTAGATATTTATGTTTTTTTTTTTAAAAAAAATTGTAATAAGCGTATTTTGATTGGTTTGCGCTATAAACAAAAATTCAGAAAAAAAAAAAAAAACTATATTTTTCACATTCTGCTATATAACATTTTCAATAAATAAAAATTAAAATGTTTTCATTCTTTTAGGCCAATTTGTATTCTGCTACATATTTATGTTTAAAAGAAAAAGTCGCAATAAGCGTATTTTGATTGGTTTGCGCAAAAGTTATTGCATCTACAAACTAGAGGGAAGATTTAGGTAATTTTAATTTATTTATTTATTTTTTTAACTAGTAATGGCAACGATCTGCAATCTGCATTTTTTTTTTTTTTTTTTTTTTGCGCTATGAACAAAAATTCTGAAAAAAAAATTATATTTTTCACATTCTGTTATATAACATTTTCAATAAATAAAAATTAAATTTTTTTCATTCTTTTAGGCCAGTTTGTATTCTGCTACATATTTATGTTTAAAAAAAATTGCCTATAAGCGTATTTTTAATTGGTTTGCGCAAAAGTTATCGCGTCTACAAACTAGGGGGAAGATTTATGTCATTTTTATTTATTTATTTATTTTTTTTAACTAGTAATGGCAGCGATCTGCAATTTGCAGCGATCTGCAATCTGCGATTTTTTTTTTTTTTTTTTTTTTGCGCTATAAACAAAAATTCTGAAAAAAAATAAAAACTATATTTTTCACATTCTGCTATATAACATTTTCAATAAATAAAAATTTCATTTTTTTCATTCTTTTAGGCCAATTTGTATTCTGCTACATATTTATGTTTAAAAAAAAAAAAATTGCAATAAGCGTGTTTTGACTGGTTTGCGCTATAAACAAAAATTCTGAAAGAAAAAAAAAACAATATTTTTCACATTCTGCTATATAACATTTTTAATAAATAAAAATTTACATTTTTTCATTCTTTTAGGCCAATTTGTATTCTGCTACATATTTATGTTTAAAAAAAAAAAAAATTGCAATTAGCATATTTTTAATTGGTTTGCGCAAAAGTTATCGTGTCTACAAACTAGGGGGAAGATTTATATCATTTTTATTTATTTGTGTTTTTTTTTTTTTTACTAGTAATGGCAGCGATCTGCATTTTTTAGCGGGACTGCGACATTGCGGCAGACAGATCGGACCCCTAACTGACATTTTTTTACACTTTTGGGGGGACCAGTGACATTACTACAGTAATCAGTGCTAAAAATATGCACTGTTACTGTACTAATGACACTGGCAGGGAAGAGGGTAACCTAGTTGGTCAAAGGGTTGAATTGTGAGCCTAGGGGAAAGGTGACTAACTGTATGGGGCGTGGCTTCTAAGATGACCATAGAGACCTGTGTTCCTATATAGAAGGATCACAGGAGCTCTGTGATCATTTCAGAGAGAAGAACGGTCAGCTGTGTTTACAACATCTGACCGTCCTTCTCTCTCAGCGGGGAGTGATTGTGGGTGCCCGGTGGCAACCCCAGCCGCTGGTCCCGTGGATCGGCATCCCCGCTGCCTGGTGCTTAGCGGCATGTGCTCGCCCCCAGCACCACTCACGTGACCGACGTGAAGCTGAAGGGAGTAAGAAGAGGAGAAGCTGGCAGCGCTGCTAGGGGAGGCAGAAGAAGATTGGTGTCTGCAATAAGACAGTACAGCTGGACCTCCTGCTCAGCAAGTGCCCAGGCTCCCCTTTGGAACTAATGGGGTCCGGGCTCAGTACAGGAGGGCTGGCTGTACTGCCTTATCAGTGGCCTTGGATACTGTTATGGAGTTTGATATAAGACTGCTTTGTATATGCATTTACAGTCCTCACTATTAGGTATTAAAGGGGTTATAAAGGTTCAGATTTTTTTTTTTGTAAAAATAACAAACATGTTATACTTACCTGTTCTGTGCAAGGGTTTTGCAGAGAGCAACCCCAAACCTCCTCCTCTGGGATGTCCCGTTGGAGCACCTGGCTCCTCCCCTTCATCGGGTTCCCCCCATGGAAATCCGCTTTCCATGGGGGCACCCATGCAGGCGTGCTCCCGAGTCTCGCTGCTGCGTCCATTGACACAGACAGTGGGACTTGACCCCACACACCGCTCCCGTGTAACTGGATTTGACTGACAGCAGCAGGAGCCAATGTCAATCTATCCAGTGAGGACAGAAACAGTGGCTGGTGCTGCTGGGATCGTGCACATCACTGGAACGGATGGGGTCCGGTAAGAAAAAGGAAGGCGGGGGGGCTCAGCAAAGAAGTTTTTTTACTTTATTGCATAGAATGTATTAAGGTAAAAAACCTTAAGACTTTAAAATCCCTTTAACATGTGGAATTCCCAGCCTCTCAGCTGCATATACACAAAAGGGTTGGGATGCTTGTAACATCATCGATATAATGTAGCCACATGTTATCTTAATGGCCTCATGGGTAAATTAGGTCAATGGCCTCATGGCCATATTAGCTTTATGGTCTCATAAGTAAATTAGGGTAATGGCCATATTAAATCAATCTTTCTGGCCGTTGGAACACATTGACGAATATAGATGCGTTCCAGCCGCCAATTTCCGGTTAACGTAAGTTTTGTTTTGTTTTTTTTTCACATATAGGTGTGCTTGTGTCAGTAGGCCATGCCTCTGACGTTGTCCTTTTGGATGAAACACGTTAGGCGGATCCCTGAAGACACAAGCACGCTATGATTTGCGGCATTTCATTTTAAACTCATTGATGCTCGTTTTTATCTACTTTTATAAGTATTATTCAAATAAAATCTTTATACGGGCTTCACTATGTGCTGCTTCATTTATCTTTTCTTGGTGGCATCATTCCTATCAATGGGATTTTAAGCATAGTTGATCTGCATTGAGCTGGAGTCTTGCATGGGGAGAAGTGATTGATGCAAGTCTTTACATTGATGGTGTCACGGGTTGGAGTGGTTCACCTGATGATTGATGTTGGCCCTACATCAGTAGTTCCTGATATATGCCTGCTTTCACTTTTTCTCTAGTAAGGAGATTAGATTAACACTGTGGTGTGGTGTGCTGTAATTTCACACTGAAGCTGGTGCAGGGACCTCATCTCTTCCTTTCATCATCCTATATGTATATTTTTTTTTTTTTACTTTTAGCGCTGCATATGGACATTTTATTCATTTTTATTTATATTCAACACATTTATGTTGGCTGCTTTATTTTGATTCATCATTGCCATCATATCCTTTTAGTGTGGATATCTCCATACATTTACATTAAGTCAATGGCCCCATGGCCATATTAAGTCAATGGCCCCATGTCCATATTAAGACAATGGCCCCATGGCCATATTAAGTCAATGGCCCCATGGCCATATTAAGTCAATGGCCCCATGGCCATATTAAGTCAATGGCCCCATGGCCATATTAGGTCAATGGCCCATGATCTGGTGCATAGGCGTGCGCAGGGGGTATGCCGGGTGTGCCTGGGCACACCCTAATCACCAAGGTTGCCAACCATACAGTGTCTGTAAAAAGCCAGTTACTCGACATCTCTGCCTCCTTAGCCAATGTGAATGTCACTGTACTTGCCCCCTTTGCCAGCGTGCCTTATTTGACTTTACAAAAGGAGGTGGTGGCAGAGAGAGGAATAAACACAGCCTGAAGTGTGGGATGGACTTCAGTCTAATAGGAGAAGGTGTGGTGGGCTGAGCACAATGCAGTCAGTACACATACATACATACACAAGCATGCAGGTGTGCTTAAAATTTAGGGTGCACACCCTAATGCAATAGGCTGTGCACACCTATGGGCTTCCACAATCCTCTGGGCACCAGCAATCTTCAGGACACTTGGAAAGGCCAAGGGGATATACATTTCATAGACAGGGGTCAGGCTCAGAGACCAGTAGCTAAAGCAGTAGAGAGGCACCCACTGGCCAGCAGGATGAGCACACAAGCAGGTCATCTGGCAGATGATGTGGGCTCACCTGAAATGCAGGGTCTAAGCCAGGGATCCTCAAACTACGGCCCTCCAGCTGTTGCAGAACTACACATCCCATGAGGCATTGTAAAACTCTGACATTTCACAGACATGACTAGGCATGATGTGAATTGTAGTTCCTGAACAACTGGAGGGCCGTAGTTTGAAGACCCTTGGTCTAAGCACTAACCAGTATTCACCAGAGCTCTTGATAGTGGAGATGGGTTTTCCTGCATGTTAGTGCCAGATCACAGCCTTTAGGGTTGCCACACCAGGCAGTGATCAAGCTGGGGTCCAGTAGCAGATATAGTAGGTAGGGATTACCAGAAGCGTAGTCAGTAAACAAGCCAAGGGTTGGTAACAAGTGGTTGCAGGTTGGCATAAAGCGGAAGCGTAGTCGAGAAACAAGCAAAGTGTTGGTAACGAATGTAGTAATTTTTACATATATTTAAGAAGTATCAGAACTTACCTGGGAGTCAAGTGGTTAAAAAAAAAAAAAATGATTTAAAAAAACATAATGCAGCCCCCACGTCTAAGGTCTGGTAAGCTGTATATACACTGCCTGGCCAAAAAAAAAATGGCGCCACCAAAAAAAAAAGGTCACACACTCTAATATTTTGTTGGCTTTGATTACGGCACACATTCGCTGTGACATTGTTTCGATAAGCTTCTGCAATGTCACAAGATTTATTTCCCTCCAGTGCTGCATTCATTTTTCACCAAGATCTTGTATTGATGATGGGAGAGTCGGAGCGCTGAGCAAAGCCTTCTCCAGCACATTCCAAAGATTCTCAATGGGGGTAAGATCTGGGCTCTGTGGTGGCCAATCCATGTGTGACAATGATGTCTCATCCTCCCTGAACCACTCTTTCACAATTTGAGCCCCGATGAATTCTGGCATTGTCATCTTGGAATATTCCGGTGCCATCAGGGAAGAAAAAATCCATTGATGGAATGACCTGATCATTCAGTATATTCAGGTAGTCAGCTGACCTCATTCTTTGGGCACATGCAGTAATTATCCAATAGGATACTTACTGCATGCTTAGTTTAGTTAGTTGCTTAATTAATTCCAGGTGGCGACTTTTTTTTTTGGGCCGGGCAGTGTATGACAGTTTTTTTTTTATCTTGGGTTTAGACACGCTTTAGGGCAATATTTCTCAACCTTTTTTTCAGTCGGGGCACCCTCAGGGCAATCTCAAGGCATCCTTAATAAATAATAAAAAATAACTCTTAATAAATAAATTAAAAATAATGGACAGTCTTGAGGCACCCTATTCTAAAATGTAAAACATTATTCTAATAGCTTTAC
The DNA here is from genome assembly GCF_965119305.1 of Pelophylax lessonae. Classification (NCBI taxonomy): domain Eukaryota; kingdom Metazoa; phylum Chordata; class Amphibia; order Anura; family Ranidae; genus Pelophylax; species Pelophylax lessonae. Next base: position 20,031,137 of record NC_138774.1, read on the forward strand.
ATATTGCAGAAACATCCACAAGTAGGACACCCAAAGTTAGAGGTGATTTACTCTTCCAAAGCAAATACACGTTTGCACACTGGTACTGACTAGTATTCCAATGTTTCTCTTCTCCCTCAATTTCTCTCCATTAGTCAGCTAATGTCACCCCGGTGCTGAGGGAGAGGGGCACAGGAGGGTCAAACAAGGATGCTGTGGAGGCAACAAACATCCTCCTTATTAACCACTTCTGGACTGGAAGGTTTTGCCACCTTAATGACCAGGACATTTTTTGCGATTTGGCACTGCATTACTTTAATGGACAATTGCGCAGTCGTGCGATGCTGTACCTAAATAAAATTGATGTCCTTCTTTTCCCACAAATAGAGCTTTCTTTTGGTGGTATTTGATCACCTGTGTGATTTTTATTTTTTGCGCTATAAACAAAAAAAGAGCAACAATTCTGAAAAAAAAAAAAATATATATATATTTTTTTTTTTCACATTCTGCTATATAACATTCCAAAAAAAAAAATATTTAAAAATCAATTTTTTCATCCTTCTAGGCCAATTTGTATTCTGCTACACATTTTTTTTATATGAAATTCCCCAAAAAAAAAAAAGTAAAAATCTAAATTTTTTAACATTTTTGGCCAATTCGTTTTCTGCTACATATTTTTGGTAAAAAAAATAACAATAAGCGTATTTTGATTGGTTTGCACAAAAGTTATTGCGTCTACAAACTACGGGAAAGATTTATGTCATTTTTATTTATTTATTTGTTTTTTACTAGTAATGGCGGCGATCTGCGATTTTTAGCGGGACTGCGGCATTTCGGCGGACAGATCGGACCCCTAACTGACATTTTTGACACTTTTGGGGGAACCAGTGACATTACTACAGTAATTAGTGCTAAAAATGTGCACTTTTACTGTAATAATGTCACTGGCAGGGAAGGGGTTAACCTAGGGGTGATCAAAGGGTTAAATTGTGAGCCTAGAGGAGTGTTTTCTAACTGTGGGGGGATGGGCTTGTGAAATGATCATAGAGACCTGTGATCCTATATAGAATGATCACAGGGGCTCTGTGATCATTCCAGGGAGAAGAACGGTCAGCTGTGCTTACAACATCTGACCGTCCTTCTTTCTCAGCGGGGAGCGATCGCACGTGGCCCCTGCATCTGCCAAGTGGGGGCGAGGTACGGCGATTCATGCAGCTGAGCCAGCCTGCCGCAGTATATGTGCGGTGGGCGATAGGCAAGTGGTTAACTCTTAATTACCTGATGACCTCATGGGTTGTACGGATGCCAGTGTCTAGAAAGTCATAAGGGTGCAAATTGAAAACCCATGGCTTTAACGCCAAGTGGGGGCGAGAGCGCGCCACCGCCGGTGAACGCTCGCCCCCAGGAGCACTCCCGCCAGTGGTGTATTTAGGTTTTGTGCTGCCCTAGGCCGGACTAAACTTGTGCACCCCTTAATTTACCTACGACCCACCCCTTCCTGTCTCAGACCCGCCCTATCATCTGTAAACCACACCCCTTCCTCTTTAAGCTCTACCTCTTCCTCTCTGTACAATAAAAGTGGGTACAAAGTGCCTACTTGTATATTTCGTTGTTTTGTAGGGGTACGTTGGCTCATGGGAGCGCTCCTGGGGACCCCCACTAGGCAGCGGAGATGCCAATCCACGGGGCCAGCGGCCGCAATTGCCACCGGGCACCCGCCATCGCTCCCCGCTGAGAGAGAACGACGGCCTGCTGTTGTAAACACAGCTGACTGTTCTTCTCCCTGAAATGATCACAGAGCGCCTGTGATCCTTCTATATAGGAACACAGGTCTCTATGGTCATTTCACAAGCCTCTCCCCCATACAATTAGAAACCACCACCTAGGCTCACACTTAACCCTTTGATCACCCCCGGGTTAACCCACTTCCCTCCCAGTGTCATTAGTACAGTAACAATGCATATTTTTAGCACTGATTTCTGTAGTAATGTCACTGGTCCCCCCAAAAGTGTCAAAAATGTCAGTTAGGGGTCCGATCTGTCTGCCGCAATGTCACAGTCCCGCTAAAAATCACAGATTGACGCTATTACTAGTAAAGAAAAAAAAAAATAATAAAAATGACATAAATCTTTCCCCTAGTTAGTATACACAATAACTTTTGCACAAACCAATCAATATACACAAAGTGCCGCCCTATAGCAGTGACTTCCACGGATCGCCATACAGGTATGGCGATTGCACAGCTGAGCCAGCCTGCCGCAGTATATATGCGGCGGACAGTCGGCAAGTGGTTAACTCCTTATTACCTGATGACATCATGGATTGTTCAGATGCCAGTGTCTAGAAAGTCATCATGGTGCATAATGAAATCCCATGGCTTAAACGCCTAGTGGGGGGGCGAGAGCGCCGCACGCCCCCAGGAGTGCTATCGCAGATCATCATACAGGTACAGCAATTCGCACAGCCGAGCCAGCCTGCCGCAGTATATGTGGCGGGCGGTTGGCAAGTGATTAACTCCTTATTACCTGATGAGGTCATGGGTTGTTTGGATGCCAGTGTCTAGAAAGTCATAATGGTGCATAATGAAAACCCGCGGCTTTGTATAACTAAAAGGCAGGCTTCATCCACCTGCTGACTTTTATACAATTTTTGAGAAATTTGCTGAGGCACCCCTGAAGAAACATCAAAGCACCCCACAGTGCCTGGGCACCCTGGTTGAGAAAGGCTGCTTTAGGGAATGACTGTTTGCACCAGGGACCAGAGGCATAACTAGAACCTTCAGGGCCCCCAGTGCAACAAAACAATGAAGGGCCCCCCCCCGGACCCCTGGCCGGGGGCCCTTCCCTTCAAGCCTGGGGCTCTTCCCCCAGACCCCTGATCCTGGAGCCCTTTACTCTCATTGCAGGGCCGTTTATTATGGTCCCGCAGCGGGACCCTTTCACAAGTTCTGCTGTGGGCCCCCTTCCTGCCATCTTGGGGCCTCCCCACGGTGGTGGAATGCCAGGGACCGGTTTCAAGTGCGACCTTTGCGATCCAGGAAGTTCACCCACTGGTGTCAGTCCTTTTTTTTTTTTTGGTATTTTAATTGTATTCATTTTTATCATTTTATTTTATTTTTTTTCAATGTGACTGACTATGACTCTGTCCATTCAGAAAAGGAAGGAGCTGGTAAATTACATACTTATCGACCCCTTCTTTCTCTATTGTGACACATCCCCTGCAGCAGCCGGCAGGAGAGGGGAGGGAGCACAGTGTGGGGGGAGGGGGACCAGGGGAGCACACAGGAGCCCAGAGACAGCAGAACACAAGTGAACTGGATAGGAGGAGGGGCGGGGGCAGCATACAGAGGAACCAATCTCCTCCATTTTCCTCCTGCAGCTAAAGGAGGACAGTGATTTCTCTACATGCTGCCCCCGCCACCCCTCCTATCCAGGTGTACAGGGGAGCCGGACAGGCCCCCTGGAGCATGGGGCCCGGTTGCAATTGCAACCCCTGTAGTTACGCTCCTGCCAGGGACACAGGTGTTACTTTGCGTGGTGACGGAGTTCCATTCAATTAGTTTCCATCTAATATATTATTAAACATTCATTGGAGAAAACCTTGTGCAGAACCTATTGACTCTGTAATCCCACATATAAGCATGTGTTGTTCACTGCATCCCGATAAATATTAATCGTTTTAGCCGCTCGCCCTGAGCCTGGTAAATTGTAGAAAGTCTCCGTGCGAGCGCCCGTATCAGTCGTTGGAATTGACCTTGCATAGTAAAACGCGACTCTTGGAATTTATTTTTGACTTTTGGTTTGCAAATGTGTAATATTTTCCCTCTCTTCCCTAACGTCTAGTTTATGCCTCGGCGGACTAATCATACGTCCGCAAGACTTTAGGAGAATCTCTCGGTAGACTGTAGCAGAGGATTTTGGAGCTGCTTAATTTATCTGGGAGCCATAGAAGCCCCCCGGGGCAGTACAGCTGAATCTCCGCTATCAGAGCGCTCATTGGACACCTGTAAGGGTACTCATGATGGGGAAATGAAAGCTTAACATCTCCCGTAAGGCTTGAGAAAGGCAGACTTTTTTTCTTTTTTTGTATTCAAAATATCACAGTGTGCTACCGAACATCTGCTCCCCGATTGGCTGGCGCTGCTCTTAAAAGCATATTTAAATTCTCAAAAACAACTTTATTCGGATCTCCCGCTGAGACGGTGGCTGGTGGCTGGCACGCTGCCTCCCTATGAACAGCTCACTGTTTTGTAATTCAGAAATGCAGGGATAAATTATCGTTAGTCAGTGTGTTCCTGGCACTGGGAGCCTACTGGTTGGGTGATTGCAGTTTCTGTTTTGAATTTTTTTTTTCTACGTGTGCAAAAAAAGAAAATGTAAAACTTCTTTCCCCAAAAAAATGAAACGTAACCATGTGCCGACCGCCCCACGTACATGGGGCGGCTCTATTGTACTAAAACTCATACAGGTCCGTCATTTCTCGCAAAGGGTCTGGGGCCCTTGACCAGCTTCTGCTGTGATTGGACGCAGCAGGAGCCAATCAGCGGGTCTAGCGCTCGTTCTGAGAGAGGCGGATCACCGTTCTGTCAGAGGGGAAGATGGAGATCCTGTGTTCCTACTAAGCAGGAAAACGAATCTCAGTCTTCCCCCCAGTTGAAGCACCTGTCCAATCACAGTGGGAGCCAATCAGCGGGTCAGGCGGTTGTTCCAAGAGAGGCAGATCACTGTTCTGTCAGAAGGGAAGATGGAGATCCTGTGTTTCTGCTAAGCAGAAACACGGATCTCTGTCTTCCCCCCAGTTGAAGCACCTGTCCAATCAAAGCAGGAGCCAATCAGCGGGTCTGGCGGTCATTCTGAGAAAGGCGGATCACCGTTCTGTCAGAGGGGAAGATGGAGATCCTGTGTTCCTACTAAGCAGGAAAACAAATCTATGTCTTCCCCCCTGTTGAAGCACCTGTCCAATCACAGTGGGAGCCAATCAGCGGGTCTGGTTGTAGTTCCGAGAGAGGCAGATCACTGTTCTGCCAGATGGGAAGATGGAGATCCTGTGTTTCTGCTAAGCAGGAAAATGGATATCTGTCTCCCCCCCCCCCCAGTTGAAGCACCTGTCCAATCACAGCAGGAGCCAATCAGCGGGTCTGGCGGTCATTCAGAGAGGCTGATCACTGTTCTGTCTGAGGGGAAGATGGAGATCCTGTGTTTCTTTTTTTTTTCCCGTGTGTGCGAAAAAAGAAAATATAAAACGACTTTCCCATAAAAAAATGAAACCTAACTACGTGCCGAACGCCCTACGTACATGTACTGCGTGGCGGTGGCTCTGTTGCGCCAAAACTCGTACAGGTCCGTAATTTCGCTCAATGGGTCTGGGGCGCGAATGCACCACTCACGACCAGCTTGCACTGTGATTTGACACAGTGCAAGCCAATCAGCGGGTCTGGCGATCGTTCCGAGAGAGGCAAATCACCGTTCTGTCAGAGAGGAAGATGGAGATCCTGTGTTTCTGCTAAGCAGGGACACAGATCTCTGTCTTTTCCCCAGTTGAAGCACCTCCCCCACAGTTAGAAAGCACTCCCAGGGAACACACTTAACCCCTTTGATCGCCCCTGATGTTTAACCCCTTCCCTTCTAGTGTCATTAGTACAGTGACAGTGCGTTTTTTTTGTTAGCACTGATCACTGTATTGTTGATTTTATTTATTTTTTTCATTTTGCTAGTAATGGTGGCGATCAGCAATTTTTAGCGGGAGTACGGCATTGCGGCAGACAAATCTGACACTTTTTGGGGACCAGTGACACCACAGATTTGTCTGCTGCAAAGCTGATCGCTGCCATTACTAACAAAGCAAAAAAAATAAAATAAAAAAATAAAAAGTCCATAAATATTTCCCCTAGTTTGTAGACGCTAAAAATTTTGTGCAAATCAATTAATATATACTTATTGGAATATTTTTTTCTACCAAAAACATGTAGCCGAAAACATATTGGCCTAAATTTACAAAGAAATTTGATTTTCCACATTTTCTTATTGGGAATGTTTTATAGCAGAATGTAAAAAATATTGTTTTTTTTTTTAATTTCAAAATTGTCGCCCTTTTTTTGTTTATATCGCAAAAATAAAAACCGCAGAGGGGATCAAATACCACCAAAAGAAAGCTTTATTTGTGTAAAAAAAATATGTACACGAAACACATTGGGTGAGGCCTTATGTGCTGACGTCATGCCGCCATTCCAGTTTGTTGGTGCGGTGGCCATCTTAGTAAGGTTATTTGTTTATGTATTTCCACTTAGATTTTTATTATTTTTAACAATAAATAGTACACTATATTAGTCGACTTTCTGGGGCTCCATGTGGTGAGCTTTCTTTTTGGCACAGTGTCTTTCTTAGATGGAGACAATCTGGCAGTTGATATCAATGGAAGGATTCCATATGCCATGGGCGTCCGCAGAACTTTTTTCAGGGGAGGGGGGGGCATTATTTTAAGGTCATCCATGCTCCGCCCCTTTTCAACAATGTCATGAGGGGGAGGGGCTTAGTCATTATACTTATTTTGATTATTTATTTTTAAAGGGCAAATGGCAGCATTTACTTTTAAAGCATTTATTAACCTAAAAAAAAAATTTGATCCTGTTCCCTTAAAGCATGTTATGTATGTACTTGTGCTGTGTAATTTGCCCCCCCCCCCGCATCACCTAAAATACCTGGCTGATCCTGCCTGGCTATGTCCTCCCCTCTGTAAACTGACCACGGTATATCATGGCTGCTGAGCCCTGACACTGTGGTCAGTTTACGTGCCTACATCATCCACAGCCCTCCTGTCCTCCTCTGTCCTCTCTCCCCCCTCCCTCCCTGCCTGTCTGCTTCTGTGTCAGTGCCCACCCCCTCCTGCTGCTGTAGTTTCATTTAACGTTTCATATCCTGTCTACAGTCTGTTTAATAATCCTGTGTGCCCCCTGTGTCTGTGTTTTATAAAAATAAGCCATTCTTTACCAGTTTTCAGAGCGCCGATCGCCGCTCATGTGACCTCTCTCCTCCTCTCTTCCCCCCTTCCCCTCCTCTTCCCCTCCCGACTGACTACAGCGAGGAATTCTTGGCCCCACCCGCTGCAGGCAGCTGTCAGATGGGGAGAGGAGAGAGCCAACGGGTCACGTGAGCGGTGCTCGGCGCTCTGAAAACTGGTAAAGAACGCCTTATTTTTTTAAGACACAGACACACAGGCACAAAGGATTATTAGTGTTGAAGAATGAGGTGCGCAAACAAAAAATGAATCTCCAGCAGCAACCAAAACTTTAACCTTGATAAAGTAAACGTGTGATGTGCAAAAAATGGGTGCGCTAGATGTGAACAATGTGTGTTGAACCAAAAGGGAAAACACAATTAACAAAATACCTAATATAATTATACACAGATATTATAAATGGTGCACAATGTGAACAAAAACGTGCTATAGAAATATGAGCAGTCCAAAATAAAAAAAAGGCTGAAATCTTCTTGATGGTGAATGAAGGTGAAGAAGAGGACGTGCAAACACCAAATCCCTCTTGGCACCCACGTGTAAAGAAAAGAGAGGTAATACCCTTACCAACTCAACATATTAAAACACTTGAGAAGATGAGTGAGTGCATAACGGTGGAGGAATATCAGCACTCTATTTTTTTGCACAGTGAATGTATATTCATATTGATAGTCACTACTCATCACAGACTTTCAAGGGACTTTTGATCACTAAATAGTGGTGGAAGAGCACTTTGCACTTTATGATTCATTTTGCACATTGTGAAAATATACACTCATCAGCCACTTTATTAGGTACAAGTTGCTAGTACCGGATTGGACCCCTGGAAGGGATAGTAAATGAACACACTCACTTATTGTGTCCGTTCATAACTGAAGCATAGTAAACTGTGTTGCCTATTCTTCAGTTTGCAAATGAACAGGAAGCCGCTCAGCACTGAACACTTCCCATACATTCCCTGTCCGGTGCAGCTGAGGCTGCAGAGAAAGGCATGTGTGTCTGAGCTTTGGCGTGCACACCCTAATGCAATCCTAAGGTGAAATATATTTTGCTAGAAAATAACTTAGAACCCTGAAACATTAAATATATACACTCACCGGCCACTTTATTAGGAACACCTTGCTAGTACCGGGTTGGACCCCCTTTTGCCTTTATTCTTCATGGCATAGATTCAACAAGGTGTTGGAAACATTCCTCAGAGATTTTGCTCCATCACACAGTTGCTGCAGGTTTGTCAGCTGCACTTCTATTATTCCAATCTCCTGTTCCACCACATCCCAAAAGTGCTCTATTGGATGAGATCTGGTGAGTGTGGAGGCCATTGGAGTACAGTGACCTCATTGTCATGTTGAAGAAACCAGTGGTGAGATGATTGGAGCTTTGTGACATGGTGCATTATCCTGCTGGAAGGAGCCATCAGAAGATGGGGACACTGTAGTCATAAAACATGGTCAGCAACAATACTCAGGTGGGCCATGGCGTTTAAACGATGCTCAGTTGGTACTAAGGGGCCCAAAGTGTGCCAAGAAAATATCCCCCACACCGTTACACCACCACCACCAGTCTGAACCATTTACATAGGTGTGCGCAGCCTATTGCATTAGGGTGTGCACCCCAAAGCTCAAACATATAGACATGTGTGTATACTGATGGTGTCAGTAGCTTAGAGATCGGTGTCTGTAGTTTTATTGTTATTTTTTATTCTTTTTTAACAATTTTATTTTTTTCTGTTAGCCTAGTTAGGGAGCTTTGGTGAAATATCAGGGGTCTAAACAGGGGGAATCTGCACCACAAGGGGTGATTAGGGTGTGCCCAGGCACACCTGGCACACCCTGTGCGCACACCTATGACCATTTATACAAGGCAGAATGAATCCATGCTTTCATGGTTATCCCAAGTTCTGATCTTACCATCTGAATGTTGCAGCTAAAATAGAGACTCATCAGACCAGGAACATTATTTACAATCTTCTATTGTCCAATGTTGGTGAGCGAATTGTAGCCTCAGTTTCCTCTTCTTAGCTGACAGGAGTGGCACCCCCTGTGGTCTTCTGCTTCAAGGTTGGATGTGTTGTGCATTCAGAGATGGTATTCTGCATACCTTGGTTGTAACAAGTGGTTATTTGAGTTGGCTTTCTATCATCTGGAACCAGCCTGCCCATTCTCCTCTGACCTCTGAAATCAACAAGGCATTTTCCTCCACACAACTGCCGCTCACTGGATATTTTCTCTTTTTCGGACCATTCTCTGTAAACCCGAGAGATGGTTGTGTGTGAAAATCCCAGTAGATCAGCAGTTTTTGAAATGCTCAGACCAGCCCACCTGGCACCAACAACCATTCCACGTTCAGAGTCACTTAAATCCCCTTTCTTCCCCATTCTGATGCTCAGGGTGGAACTTCAGCAAGTTTTCTTCACCACATCTAGATGCCTAAATGCATTAAATTGCTGCCATGTGATTGGCTGATTAGCAATTTGTGTTACCAAGCAACTGATACCTAATCAAGTGTCCAGTGAATGTATGTTGATATTTATGTAGCACTGAAAGTGATGCACTTTAATTTGTTTAATTGTTAATTAATTTAATTCCTGAATGAGTTTCTAATGTGCTACACTCTGTTTATTTTATAAGGTTTATCTGTCACCTTTTATTTAAGCCACTGTTTATCTGAGCGCTCACTAATTTTATTTTACATTTTCTTTTTTAAATGTTACAATTCTGGGAGTTACATTGTTTGCTTCAATGTATTTTTATTAGCAAGTGTTTCAGAATTACATTGTAACACAGCAAAGTAGTTCAATATTTAAAGGGCAACTCCACTTTCGTGGGGAAAAAAAATCAGCAACTAAAGAAAAAACAAGATAGCGTATAGAATTGCGACACAAATCATATTGTAATTGAATGTTATTAAAAATGACCTTTCCTTTTCTATCTGCAGCTGTTGTAACTTTATGAAAATGCAATGCAATATGGTGACCTGGAGCTGTTCTGTACACAGAATGTATACTGACCACACCCCCAGAAACATCATTTCCTGCTTGTGTGATTGGTTCACCAATTTTTCCAGAAGTCTGCACTAAGATACAAGTCAGATTTCTGGCATCCCCTGCAACAAAAATGTCATTTTTGGTGAGATACTCCCAATAGGAACACATCTAAAGGGATGCAGGTCCAGCAGCTTTCCGCATTAGAACCCTACAGCTGCCACAGCTGATAGATCATTATGAAACCACTCCCATTAGACCCACTCAGCACAGAGGAACAAACAATGATTTCTTCAGAATAACAAAAGATAGGAATCTGCAACAAAGTTTGTTACAATCCCTGCAATGCACAGAGATCACCCAGAGGGGAATGTTTTTATCTCAACAAAAGTGGAGTTACGCTTTAAGTATACAGTGCCCCATCAGCCTAAACCATATACAACATAAACATGTCAAATAAAATGAACTGTGCAACATATCAAATAAAATCCTCTGTGCAGCACCATATACTTCTATAGTGCATAAATAATACAATTTCTCAACTGGATTTTGAAAATTTTAGGTTGTTGTGGAAACAAGGATTGGTGATAAAGCTTCATTGGAGACATCTTTTTCCCATGAGAGCTCTCACAGGGGCGAATTTCCTTTCCCAGAGGGAGATTTCTCCTCACTTCCTGTTGTCTCCCTCCGTTTGCAAGTAGGGGTCGTTTGTAAGTCGGATGTTTGTAACCCGGAGACCTCCTGTATGGGATATTTTTATTTATTTTTTATTTTTTATTTTTATACCAGTAATTTCAGCTATCAGCGACTCATAGCGGGACTGCGATATTGCGGTGGACAAATTGGACACCTGACACTTTTGACACTTTGTGGGAACGAGTGACACTAATACAGTGATCCGTGCTAAAAATACGCACTGTCACGGCACTAATGACACTGGCAGGGAAGGGGTTAACATCAGGGGTGATCAAAGGGTTAACTGTGTGCCTAGGTTGTGCTTACTCACTGTGGGGGAGGTGCACTGACTAGGGGAAGGCAAAGAACTGTGGTTCTGCTTTGCAGAAACAAAGGATCTGTGCCTTGCCTTCTGACAAAACGACAATCTGCCTTGTTTAGATTGTCATCCTGCCTGTGCTTTGTGTAATCGGTGGGTGCTGGCGGACATCAAGTGTGCGGTACTTGCTGCTGGGCTCCGGAACGGGTCGCCGGCGGCACGCACCCCAGCCCTGGAAGTGTCAGATCATGCACTAGGTATGTGATCTGACGCAGAGTAGCCACCTTGAAATGTACAGTGGGCAGTCCGCAAGTGGTTAAAGCGCTAGTAAACCGTGGCAAGAAAAAAGAAAAGAAAAATCCCTTGCAAGGCAATGGCATAATGTGCTAGTATGCACTGCATAGGTAATTTTTTGGCAATGGCATAATGTGCTAGTAAGCATTGCATACTAGCACATTATGGAATACATACGTTGGAATGAAGCCCTCCAGCGGCACGCTGTCACAGTTGACAGGGCTGCCATCTTTCCCCGGCCCTCCTTCCAGGTTCACGAGCTCCGGCTGTGTGAGTGACCAGGACCGCGATGACGTTACCCCCGCGCATGCGCTTGGGAGCCCTCGGCTCCAGTAAAAAGCTCTGAAGCTCTCGGACCTTCACGCGGCGGTGACGTCACCGGCTGCATCCAGTGTGAATATCTCCTAAACACCGCACGTTTAGGCCCCTTTCACACAGGCGGACCGTTCAGATCCGCCTGTCCGTTTTTTTGGCGGATCTGAACGGTCCCCCCATGCATCTCTATGGGGGATCGGATGTCAGCGGAGACATGTCCGCTGACACCCGATCCGATCCAATCCGTCAAATCTGGACGGATGGAAACCCTATTTTCCATCCGTCCAGCGGATCGGATCGGATCGGGTGAGAACGGACCGACGGTCCGTTCTCACCCAATTTCCCCCATAGAGATGCATGGGGAACTGACAGCTGTGTCTCCGCCCACAGCGTGGAGACACAGCTGTCCTCCTCCTGCTCAGCGGGGGGATCGGTGGCTCGATCCCCCGCTGAGAAAAACGGACAGAGTGTGTGAAAGGAGCCTTAGGAGATATTCAATGTACCATCAGTTAAGCTTTAGTATAGGCTCACCTGTAGGTACAATTTAGAAAAAAGAGAAAAGAAATGCCAGAGCCAATCCTGTCAACTCCACATCCCGAAAGTCAGCGGAAAATAAATAAATCACAACTATATAAAACTTAAAGATTTTATTGAGTATAGTTTAAAAGATTTTCCAATTGATGGAGATATTAAATGTAAGAACAATATGCATCATGAAAGTTACATAGAACAAATCCAGTAACCCATTGTGCAGCCCCTCCTCTTTCAAGAAATAAAGATAAGGGAAGCTTAGAGGTACTGCCCCAAAGAGCAACCAAGGAAACCAGATGGCTGGACTCAAGGCGACGGGACTCCAACCGACGCGTTTCACCTTTTGGCTTATTCAGGGGTATTTGCACATAGGGTTCACATAGGTTACTACAAATATAAGAAAAAAAACACATCATCAACTAATTCTTTAACAGATATATCATACACTAGATAATATTTCATGTAGAAACATAATACACAGGAAATAAACTTAAAAATGTGTAAACAGTGTTGCGGTCATGAAGAGAATAAAAGATCACTGCATGCAGGTAAGGAGGACAACCACAGCCAGATCACATGACCAAAGAAGGTCCTAGGACACAGAGGAATGCTTCCCAAATCCCCAAAAACCCAAGAGGAGCTTAGAGGTACCGCCCCAATGAGCATCATTCAAGGAAGCCAGATGGCTGGACTCAAGGGGACGGGACTCCAGCTGACGTGTTTTGCCTTATGGCTTCTTCAGGGGTATTTGCACATAGGTTTCACATAGTTACACAGTAGTTGAGGTTGAATAAAGACAATGGTCCATCCAGTTCAACCTGTGTAGGTGTGTGTGGCCGTAATCATCTATCATACCCCTGAATGTTCTTATCCTTGAGATGTACATCCAAGAGTCTTTTGAAAGTAGCCATACTTCCCGCAGAAAACACCTCTTGTGGTAGAGAATTCCACAATTCTGTAGCCCTAACAGTAAAGAACCCCCTGCGTTGCCTGAGGTTAAACGCTTCTCCTCTAATCGCATTGTATGCCTTTGAGTCCTCATGAAATCCTTTCAACTGAATAGCTTTTTTTCTATGCTCAGATCACCACTGAGGTATTTATAAATTGCTATCATGTCCCCCCTCAGGCGTCTCTTCTCCAGGGAGAATAAATCAAGCGATTGCAGACGCTCTTCATAATTAAGATCCTCCAATCCCCTAATTAGTTTAGTTGCCCTTCTCTGGACTCTCTCCAGCTCCAACACATCCCTCCTGAGGACTGGCGACCAGTAGGTTACTTCAAATATAAGAATAAACACATCATCATCAACTAATTCTTTAACAGATTTATCATACACTATATAATATTTAATGTAGAAAAAATAATACACAGGAAAGAAACTTACAAATATGTAAACAGTGTTGCGGTCACAAAGAGAATAAAGATCACTGCATGCAGTTAAGGAGGACAACCACAGCCAGATCACATGACCAAAGAAGGTCCTAGGGCACAGAGGAATGCCTCCCAAAAACCCAAGAGGAGCTTAGAGGTACCGCCCCAATGAGCATCATCCAAGGAAGCAAGATGGCTGGACTCAAGGGGACGGGACTCCAACCGACGCGTTTCACCTTTTGGCTCCTTCAGGGGTATTTGCACATAGGTTACTCCAAATATAAGAATAAACACATCATCAACGAATTCTTTAACAGATATATCATACACTAGATAATATTTAATGTAGAAAAAAATAATACACAGGAAAGAAACCTGCAAATATGTAAACAGTGTTGCGGTCAGAGAATAAAAGACCACTGCATGCAGGTAAGGAGGACAACCACAGCCAGATCACATGACCAAAGACGGTCCTAGGGCACAAAGGAATGCCTCCCAAATCCCCAAAAACCCAAGAGGAGCTTAGAGGTACCGCCCCAATGAGCATCATCCAAGGAAGCCAGGCGGCTGGACTCAAGGGGACGGGACTCCAACCAACGCGTTTCACCTTTTGGCTTCTTCAGGGGTATTTGCACATAGGTTTCACATAGGTTACTACAAATATAAGAATAAACACATCATCAACGAATTCTTTAACAGATATATCATACACTAGATAATATTTAATGTAGAAAAAAATAATACACAGGAAAGAAACCTACAAATGTGTAAACAGTGTTGCGGTCAGAGAATAAAAGATCACTGCATGCAGGTAAGGAGGACAACCACAGCCAGATCACATGACCAAAGAAGGTCCTAGGGCACAGAGAAATGCCTCCCAAATTCCCAAAAACCCAGTGGGAAACGGAAAGGAAAATTATATTTTTGTACATTATACATTATAATATTATTATAACATTATATATTATAATATTATATAATTTTACATTTATACAATTATACATTTTTTTCACTAACAGTTTAGAAAAAAGAGTTTACTACCACTTTAACCCCTGCTGGGGGCGACTATTTTAAAAAAATTTATAATTCCTGATTTTTTTTAAGTCTAAAAGTATTATTTGGTTAATTAAATCACTATCTTGTTTTCTACAGTCTAACCAACACAGGTTTCAATACACCACAAACCCCCAAATGTATTCAATGTTTAATCTATAAATCTTTTAATTAAGTATATCATCAAAAAATAGCAATAGAAAATGAAAAAGATATAGTTAACAGCATTTTACCATTCCGTGTGGAATAATACCCTGCCGTTACTGTAATTTGATTAATATATTTCATTACCTTTATATGTGAGTAACAATAAATAACATTACATTTATGGGCTAATAATACTCATTTCCATGATTCTTTTCTAACTGTTTTCTTTGCTTCTTGCAGTAATCTCATCATAAAGTCTAATTATTCCATTTAGTCCGCCTGCATTTAGAAATCCAATTTCACTGTAAAAAAAAAAAAAAAAAAAAAAAGTGAGAAATGTGAGGACTGTGCATTACTTAATAAATCACGTACATTTATTTTATTTTTAAATTGCTGTAGGTTTATTCAGTATAATCGTGAATCAATGTTTACCTGTAAATTGATTACCATAGTGAGTATTTATTGGGAGCTGCCATCATAGGCTAACATTGATTATATATCCTCTTATAGATGAACTTCATCTAAAGAGGAACAGCTGGGCTTGAAGGCTACACGCAGGCAATATTGCTGCATTCTCGCAAACCTCACTTTAATCAATAGATGAACATGTATTTGCTAATTTAGCTAATATATTTATCAGTGTAAAATGTTTTTATGCAGACAGGAAATTCAGTCTTCTATGGTATCATATATATATATATATATATATATATATATATATATATATATATATATTTTTTTTTTTTTTTTTTTCCTTTTGTAAACTTGTTGGCAAAAGTTATACCAAATATTTGAAAGAAACCAATTTTCAACCAATTTTTTTGGAGGGTAGGGCTTTAACCACTTCTGGACCGGAAAGTTTCACCCCCTTAATGACCAGGCCATTTTTTTTTTTTTTGCGATTTGGCCATGCCTTACTTTACCGGACTATTGCGCGGTCGTGCGATGCTGTACCCAAATAAAATTGATGTCCCTTTTTTTTCCCCCCCCACAAATAGAGCTTTCTTTTTGTAATCACCTCTGCGGTTTTTATTTTTTGCGCTATAAACAAAAAAAAGACTGACAATTCTGACAAAAAAAACAATATTTTTCACTTTCTGCTATATAACATTCCCCCCCAAAAAATAAAAAAATCTAATTTTTTTTTTCATCATTTTAGGCCAATTTGTATTCGGCTACATATTTTTGGTAAAAATATATCCCAAAAAGTGTATTTTGATTGGTTTGCGCAAAAGCTATCGCGTCTACAAACTAGGGGAAAGATTTATGTAATTTTTATTTTGTTATTTTTTTATTTATTTAATATTTACTTACTTATTTTTACTAGTATTGGTGGCGATCAGCGATTTTTAACAGGACTGCGACATTGCGGCGGACAGATCGGACCCCTGACATTTTTGACTCTTTTGGGTGGGATCAGTGACATTACTACAGAAAACAGTGCTAAAAATATGCACTGTCTCTGTGATAATGACACTGGCAGGGAAGGGGTTAACCCAGGGGTGATCAAAGGGGTTAAATGTGAGCCTAGGGGGTGTTTCTAACTGTGAGTGGGATGGGCTTATTGGATCAACACAGGGACTTATGTTCCTAAATAGGAGGAACACAGGAGCCTTGTGATGATAACTGACAGAACAACGGTCTGCCGTGTTTACAACGGCAGATCGCCGTTCTGTCTTCCCAAGGAGCGATCGCGGGTGCCCGGCAGCAATCGCGGCTGCTGGCTCCACAGATCAGCTTTCCCTCTTGCAAATTGCCACATGCACGCGCTTGCATGGCACGCCCCCCCCCCCCCAATGCTTGTTCCCCAGGAGAGACGTATGGGTACGGCAATTCGTGCAGCCGAGCCAGCCTGCCACAGTATATCTGCGGGGGACGGTTGGCAAGTGGTTAAAGGGGTTGCAATCCTCCTTTTTTTTAAATAGAAATAATAAACACGCCTATACTTGCCTGTTCTGTGTAAATGTTTTGGTGCCTGGGGTGTCCTTCCAGAGCTTCAGGCCCCTCCTCTTCATCGGGTGCCCCCACGAAAAGCCGCTTGCCCTTGGGGTAGAAAAGAGATTCAGCTCAGTGTTGTGTGAGTCCCAAGACTAGCTGCCACATCCTTATAATATGGGCTCAGAAGAAAAGAAGAACCCCCGCTGGGACTTTTTGTGCTGTAGGTATCAAAGTATAAAAAGTAGGAAATTGAAAACCAATATTTTATTTAGAAATATTAAAAGTAATATCCATCCACTGTACAAATTAAGAACATAGTTACATATGTAGCATTGTCTCTGTAGGGCTTGCTGTGTGATGACTTTTTGGGCCTCCCTCTAAATACCTGCAGACAGTTGCTGGGGATTTTCCACACATCCCTTCTTACTCCTGTTTGCTCATTACTCAATAAACAGTCCAAGGTATTTGTTTTTTATATTTATTGTGGAAATTGGATGGGAGAAGGGAATAGTGGGATACTCCAACTGAACTATTCACAGTAGATAAGGATAACTCTCACTTGGCCTCACCTGATTACTTAGACCATGAAAGGCACCAACAATTTGGCATTCCATGGACATGAAATGCCTTTTATGCTACTGTATTTAGCGAAGACAAAGACCAGGAGTTGTTGTGGGTGGATGGCGGTCTGGCGGATATTTGTGGCCTGTCATGAGGAATTTCAATGAAACATGGAAGAATTAAGGCCCTCAGGTCGACTACCCAAGGCCACATGGCAGCTTCTACAGAGAAGGGACAGCCGTCCCCGCCCTCCGAGACCCCACTCTCTAGCTGAAGACCCTGAGCACATGTGCCCTTTGCATTTATACAGTCACCCAGCATGCAATGAGGCACTTTTCTGTGCTAATCGCTAGGGCTGTAACAATGCCTGTGCCCTCACTTGTTAGGTTTCCTCCCACTGTCCAATATGCCTCCCTATTGTACCAGTGTGAAATATTCAGAAAAGCTGAACTGCACCTGAGCGCCATGAGCAGACCCTATATAGATCCCCAATAGATCTTTCTCCCTGGTAGGCAGAGAACACTCTAAATTTACCTGGCAATCTTCCTGGTAAGCAGAAAGGCCAGAAATGTATACTCTCTTCTAGCACCTACCTAGGAGGGTGCTACACATAGTTACATACTGTAGTTAGGTTGAAAAAAGACACAAGTCCATCTAGTTCAACCAATAAAAAAAACAAAAACAACAACCATACAATCCCATATACACAATCCTATACCCACAGTTGATCCAGAAGAAGGCGAAAAACCCCAGCAAAGCATGATCCAATTTGCTCCAGTAGGGAAAATAAATTCCTTCCTGCTCCCGTGAGAAGCAATGGGATATTCCCTGGATCAACTTTACCTATAAATGTGAGTACCCAATTATATTATATTTATTTAGGAAAGAATCCAGTCCTTTTTTAAAGCAATCTAGTGAGCTGGCCAGAACCACCTCTGGAGGGAGTCTATTCCACATTTCCACAGCTCTTACTGTGAAGTAACCTTTCCATACTTGGAGATGAAATCTCTTTTCCTCCAGACATAAAGAGGACCCCCTTGTCCTCTGTGATGACCTTAAAGTGAATAACTCAACACCAAGTGCACTATATGGACCCCTTATGTATTTATACATGGTGATCATACCCCCCCTTAATCTCCTCTTCTCAGGAGAGAATAAATTCAGTTCCTCTAATCTTTACTCATAGCTGAGCTCCTCCATGCCTTTTATCAGTTTGGTTGCCCTTCTCTGCACTTTCTCTAGTTCCCTGATATCCTTTTTTTAAAAACTGTATAACGATAAGAATAATCATACAGTTTTACACATCTGGTACCAACAGCTAATGTGGGAACCCGAATAGGTCTCCAGGGGTGTAGTGACCCAGCCAAGATTAGGGTTCTCACTGTGAATCCTAACATGTTTCGGAATATACAGGAATTCCTTCTTCAAGAGCATGGTACTGTGGTTTCTAAAGGTAGTAAACAAGCATATAAGTATATACACAATACAATTCATGTATTTAACAACCCGTATATACTTACTGTATATGCTTGTTTATTACATTTATAAACCACAGTACCATGCACAGTACCATGAGACCTATCCGGGTTCCCACATAAACTGTTGATACCAGATGTGTAAAACTGTATAATTATTCTTATTGTTCTTAATTTGTACTGTGATAAATATTACTTTTAAAATTTCTAAATAAAACATTGATTTAATATTTCCTACTTTCTTACTTTATTACTTACTGCCTAAAAAGTCCCAGCGGGGGTTCCTCTTTTCTTCTTTCCTTGGGGGCACCCATGCTTGGTGCTCCCGAGTCTTGCTGCTGCGTCCATTGACACAAGGGCCCTGCCTCCCACTCCCGTGTCACTGGAATTGATTGACAGCAGTGGGAACCAGGTATGAAATTGGATCGGGCTCAGGTATGAAAAAGGGGGAGTCTGGGGGAAGCTGCAGCACTAAAGGTTTTTCACCTTAATGCATAGAAGACATTAAGGTGAAAAACCTTGAGGCTTTACAACCACTTTAAACCAATTTTTTGGAGGATGTAGGTTTAGTATAGGACAAGCATGTTTTATGATGGTCAAACCAATTTTTAGGGTGTGGAACAATAAAATGATTGTAAAGTCTCATTTTTTTTTTTAGTTAAAAATAACAAGCATGTTATACTTACCTGCTCTGTGCAGTTGGTTTTACACAGAGTAGCCTGGATCCTCCTCTTTTCTGGTCCCTCTTGGGCTCTCCTGGCTCCTCCCTCCTGGTGAGTGCCCCCACAGCAAGCAGCTTGTTATGGGGGAACCTAATCCAAGCCAAAGCTCTGTCTGTCCATTCAGACATGGAGACGTGGCCCAGCCCGGTCCACTTTCTCTCCCCATTGGCTGACTGACTTCGATTGACAGCAGCAAGAGCCAATGGCGCCACCCTACTGTCTCAGCCAATGAGGGGGGGGAGTCCTGGGAAGCCAAGGCCCTCCTGCAACATCGCTGGACCTAGAGGGACCTCAAGTAAGTATTAGGGGGGCTGAGGAAGGTTTAGGGTCGCTGGGGAAGGCTGCTGGACACAGAAGGCTTTTTATCTTTTTTTTCCAAATCTATTTTTATTGTAATTTTTCAAGGTATAATACACAATGGTACATTGTAGAACATAGTATAAATGGCATTACAATATTGATATAAAGAGGTAAATATATATATCCTACAAGGAATCAGAGTAACAGATTGCACAACCTGCTTGCTAGTGAAATAGTAGGACCCAGGAGAGAACATAGGAAGTATAAATACCAGTAAGTATGCTTTATAAGAGCATTGAGATTTCCATATTATTATATTGAGGAAAGAAAAGAGTAACAGTATACTGGAGGGAGTAGAATGAGGGAAAGGAGGGAGGTGAGGGGAGAGAACAAGGATGCAGGACATACCAATTCAGATTTTGCATCTGTCGTACCACTGTTTCCAGGGATACCATAGTTTGAGAATTCTGGAATGTGCGGATTGTTTCTCGCAACAATAGACTCTCATATGAGTAGTGTGTTTGTACCAATGACATCACATCTGTAATTGAAGGAATGGTATTTGTCTTCCAGTTTCTTAAGATAAGTAACCTGGTTGCTAAGAGTATGTGCATAGTCACCATTCTGCAGTGGGAAGGGATTAAGTCAATGCCAATGTTTAATATGGCTAATTGCAGAGTTATACAATGGGATTGGGTAGTCTCAGCTACTTGGTACGATATGGCTGACCACAGGTTTTTTAGGTAAGTACATAACCAAAGGATATGTGATAAGGTACCTGAATGATTGCAGTTTCTCCAGCAGAGGGGTGAAGACTGCACATTGAATTGTGCAAGTCTATGGGGTATTAAAGCAGAGTTCCAGCCACAAAAAAAAAATTTTAACATACATACCCCTCAGGCAGTCAGGGCTAGTACATTCCACAATGGCCAGCCTCTGATCTGTCCCGGTTCGCACTTACCTTTTAGAAGAAATACTTACTTTTAAAATTTCTTATCCAGCGCTGCCATCTCAGGTGTGGGCAGCTGAAGCCAGCGCAATCCTCTTCTGCCTCCTCTTCGGTCCCACGATGCACTGCGCCAGCCTCGCCGTCACTTCCGGGTCTGCAGCGTCATCCCTGCACAGCTTCTGGGCATGCCCAGAAGCTGTTTAGCAAGGTATGACGCACCTGAACCAGAACTGACGTCGGGGCCGATGCAGGCGCATTGATTCCTGGGAGCGATGACGTTCAGCTCCCAGGAATCATTGCAAAGCGGAAGTGACGGCGCGGGCCGCGGCCGCCGAGGGAGGAAGTGGAAGAAAGGTGAGTATGTTTTTCTTCAATTACAAGGTAAGTAAAAAAAAAAAAATCGTAACAACCAGTTTCTTTTTCAGGTGAGCTGTAGCAAGCGGATGGCCCAAAATCGACTATGTCGATTTTGTGGCTGGAACTCCGCTTTAAGTACCAGTGTAAAGTTATTTTCTGTGTTATTTCCCATAAAGATGTGCCGCTAGTTGCTTTTTATATTGAGTGTAATGCTACTCGCCAATGTTGCTCAGTGAATGATTGTTGTAACTCCTCCCATTTATTGAAGGGTTTAGATTTAGTAAATATTCTTTTTTTTTTCTTGTAAATTTGAGTACATTAAAGAAATGCCTTTGTGTTTCCCTGTTTATTAGTAAAATAGTAGTTCCATAGTATATTCGGAATTACCCCTTCAAGGTTTGGGTAGGATGAAAGACAGTGTTGAAGCCTATAAAACTGGAGGAAGTCTTTGTCAGGAGTGTTAGTAATTGATTGTACTTGTATAAATGTTTTGTTTACTACCGTGGTGCGGAGTTCAGGGGTCTGACCCAGACAGGAAGGATTAGGAGAAGGCTTTTTATCTCAATGCATAGAATGCCTTTAAAATTACTTTAAACCAATTCTTTGGGGGTAGGTATAGAATAAGACAAGCTGTTCTATGGTCGTCAGGCCAATTTTTAGGGTGTAGGGCTTTAAACCAATTTTTTTGGGGTGGTAGGTATAGAATATGAAAAATATGTTCTATGACTGTCAAATTCGTTTTTGGGATGTAGGGCTTTAACTTCTTCCCACCCATGCTATAGCCAAAAGCCGTCTACAGCGCGGATCTTAATTGCCAGGAGGGAGTCCATGTACATCCTCCCATGCATGAGCTGCCTGCACGCTCCCTGCAGAGAACGCACGGCTCGCTCTGTGATCAGCGCGTCCATGAGACTCGGCTGATCACAGGTCCCAATCCCGGCCCCTTACCACGTGATCAGCTGTCAGCCAGTGATGTAAACAGCAGCCGGTGAAAAGCTTTTTTTTTCTTTTCACGCTGTCAGCGCGAGGAGAAAAAAAAGCAGATCGCTGGTTGCTGTTAGAGGGACATCGGTTCTGAACAGGAGGAGCATCTGTGCCCACCAGTGCCACCTAGCAGCGCCCACCAGTGCCACCTACCAGTGCCCACCAGTGCCACCTATCATTGCCCACCAGTGCCACCTATCAATGCCCACCAGTTCCATCTATCAGTGCCATCATCAGTGCTGCCTATCAATGTCACCTTCCAGTGCCTATCAGTGCCCATGAGTGCCACCTATCAGTGCCCATCAATGCCACTTATCAGTGCCATCTACTAGTGCCCTTCAGTGCCACCTACCAGTGCCATTTGGTGACACCCATCAGTGCTTCCTATCAGTGCCCACAAGTACCACCTTATCAGTGCTGCCTTATCAGTGCCCATCAGTGTCGCCTTATCAGTGTCGCCTTATCAGTGCCCATCAGTGCAGCCTATCAGTGCCCATCAGTGCAGCCTATCAGTGGCTATCAGGGCACCTCAGTGCTGCCTCATCAGCGCACATCAATGAAGGATAAAAATTACCTGTTTGCAAAATTTTATAATAAACTATAAAAACGGTTTTGTTTTATTTTTTTCAAAATTTTCTGTGTTTTTCTGTTTGTTTAGCAAAAACTAAAAACCCCAGTAATGATTAAATACCACCAAAATAAAGCTCTATTTGTTTGAAGAAAATGATAAAAATTCAGTTTGGGTACAGTGTTGCATGACCGCGCAATTGTCATTCAAAGTGCGACAGCGCAGAAAGCTGAGAATTGGCCTGGGCAGGATTGGGGGGTTTAAGGGCCCAGTAGGCAAGTGGTTAAACCAATTATTTGGGGATTAGTATAGAATTGGACAAGCATGTTCTAAGATTGTCAAAAAAAAATTTAGGGTATAGAGCTTTAAATGTATTTTTTTGGGGAAGGTATAGCATAGGACAGGCATATTCAATGATTGTTATACTGAATTCCTAGCTTCCATTTCATGACCCACTGCCTCTCTTTACCTGAAAATGTAGATGCAGGGAAGGTTTGGAGTGTATAGGGAGTATACAGGATCCTTGATATCAAATTCCACTTAAAAGTGTTAGAGTTGGAGAATGGTGAGAGGAATAATCCCCTAGCTTCTTATAAATCTTGGATTCCCTAAAAAGCAAGATTCGTGACTCTTTTCCAACTGATAATTTTAGGTGTTCCCACTCAATTTTTCTTCTTTCAAGAATTTTTTTGCTAAAGCAAGCTGGGCTTTAAAACCTTTTTTTTTTGGGGGGGGCGGGGGGGGGGTAGGGATCAACGAATAGGAGAATCATGCTCTTTGATTGTCATAATGAATTCCCGCCATCTGCTTTATGGTCAACTGCTCTCTGTACCTGTTGGAAAATGAAGCTGCAAGGCAGGTTTGGAGTGTTTAGGGAGTATGCAGGAACCTTGACATCAAAGACCGAGTTGTTAGAGTTGGACTACAGTGGGCTGAATAGACCCTTGGTTTCTTAAAAGTCTTGGATCCCCCAAAAGCAAGATCTTCTTGCCATGATTCTTTGATGACTCTTTTCCAACTGGTTTTGGTGTCCCCAATGAAATTTGCATATTCTAGCTTCTGCTGTTCCATTACAGACGATATGAAATAAATTAAATCTATAAATCAATAGGGATGATAGAAAATATTGAAAAGTTTGGTTCGACCAGAACACCCGAACTTCCTGAAAGTTTGGTTGGGATTCCAGAACCCCATTGAAATCACTGGGACCCGAACTTCTGGAATCAAAAAACACCATTTTGAAGCCCTAAAACCCAATAAATGCCCCTAAAAAGTACCTAGGGTTCTGGGTCATGCCCCAGAGACTATTAATCACACAAAAAAAGTTCTTAAAAATTGTCGTTTTTGATAGAGAGACAATTATTGAAAAAATTATTGAAAAAAAAAATGAGATTTCTTTGGATTTAGTGCCTGGGGGGGTCTAAAAAGTGTACCCGTGAAGTTTCAGCTCTGTAGCATGTCCAGAACCAGAAAAAAAGATAATTTTTCTTAGAATTTCTGTAGCGCAGGGGTGGGGCTCCGCTCCTTTCACACCTGGGCGTTTTTGTTGCAGGCGTTCATTGGGCATTTTTTGGGCGTCTTTGGAGGCAGGCATAACATCTGAACTTCTGTATAGGGGTATATATACACACACACATATATATACACATACACACATATAGGTGAGAAAGGAGCGGCACCCCATCCCTGCGCTACTGAAATTATTTCATTAGCGCAGGGATGGGGTTCCGCTCCTTTCATACCTATATGTGTGTATGTGTATATGTGTATATATACCCCTATACTGAAGTTCATATGTCATGCCTGCCTCCAAAGACGCCCAAAAAAAGGCCAATAAACGCCTGCAAAAAAACGCCCAGGTGTGAAAGGAGCGGCCGGAGCCCCATCCCTGCGCTACTGAAATTCTAAGAAAAATTATCTTTTTTTTCTGGTGGTCACCCTGACATGGAAGAGTTCTGTCACCCTGGCATAGCAGAGTCATTTCACCCTACGCTGCGGTCACCCTGACACTTAACACTTTCCCTACAGAAACTAGATTATTGAATCTAACTACGGTATAGTGATATATAGTACCCTAACTACACTGCATATCCCTTTCCTCACACTAATAATTGTAATATGACACTGGAGCAGCAGAAATGCTTTCACTCTATTCCACAGCCTCTGTAATACAGTGATAGAGATTTGGCGGGGCTATGTTATATACTGGGGGGCATATGGGGGGCGTATTCACTCCTGATTGGCCTCTGGACCCCCTAGTTACTCCAGATTGCTTTTACTGATGTTTCTGGGCCAATCACGGGCTTTTAAAGCCCAGTTCCTGTCCCATTGCATTTTGGACGGTTCTGGTGGCCGAATTCCAAACTTTTACCGCAAAAAGTTTGGAATTCGGCCGAATTTCGAACAGCCAATGTTCGGGTCAAACCGATGGTCGACCCGAACCGTTCGATCATCCCTAAAAATCAAAAACTAGACCTGCAGGTCATGTTTTTCACTCATAAACCTTAATTTAATAGTTATCTATGCTAATTTTAGCAAGTATATTTATCGGTGTAGTGTAATATCTTCTAGTAGCAATGGAAAGTTCAGTTCTTCTGTGAAATCATATTTTAGAATTGTAAATTAGTTGGCAAAAATGATACCAAGTTTTGGCTAAAGTTGGGCTTTATACAAAATTTCTGGGGGGTAGGTATCATAGAATGGGACAAGCCCATACCTTTCAGACTAACCCCTGAAATACCCACAGCTATGTTATTCTTGTACGATTTCTCTCCACGATTAATCCATGCAACATCCTCTTTCCCCACCTTACCAGACGGCATCCATTTACTACCCTGAGCTACTAAGAAACGCAATGGACAACCCAACCCCAGTCGAGGTGGTCGCTCCCCTGGTTTGGACACAGCAAGTTACCCTTGGGGGTGTCCAGACCTCGGCTGAGCCATTAAGATGCTCTAAGCAACTTCAAACTTACTTTCCTCCAGGTTGGGTTCCATTGATACACTCTCATTATGATTTCAAGTACTTGTCATTTACATTAGTTTTGCAAGAAATACCTAAATGTTACTAGGCGGCTTCTGCCAAAGTTATAATAAATGCATGGATTTTGTGCATAGTTTTCAGCTTTTGTACACTTTGTTTATTCAAAAAATACCAATAAAACGTTTTAAAAGAATGGGACAAGCACTCCTATTCCTATGTATGATTGTCATACTGAATTCCTGGTATCTTTTCAAATTGAGTTCCAACCCAAATTTGCATGTTTCAACTTCCTCTGTTCCATTTCCAGTTATTAGGAGTGAACTACAGTAAACCCCCCTCTATCGCGGGGGTTACATTTCGGACCCACCCACGAAAAGTGAAAATCCGCTAAATAGAAAAACCCTATTAAAATACACTGTAGGCATGTTTTTTTTACTATCACTGTACTTTTAAAAGCATTTTAAGATCTTTAAACACACTTTTAAAACAATAGAAACTCATTTAAACACATAAAAGATACTGAGACACAGAGCAAGAGCTATGGAAAACACAAAAATATTTCATTTTCAATGATTTAGTTAGTAAAATAACATTACAGAAAAAAACGCAATATACCGGGACCGCAAAAACTGAACCGCGATTGAGCGGGGGTTTACTGTATATCTGTAAGCCCCCATTCACACCGGTGCAGCTTTGAAATTGCGCTACTTCAGCATGATTTTAACCACTTAAGCCCCGGAAGATTTTACCCCCATTCCGACCAGGGGGTATTTTGCGATTCGGCACTGCGTGACTTTAACGGACAATTGCGCGGTCGTGCGACGCTGTACCTAAATTAATTTGGCGTCCTTTTTTTCCCACAAACAGAGCTTTCTTTTGGTGGTATTTGATCACCCGTGCGATTTTTACTTTTTGCGCTATAAACAAAAAAAGAGCGTCAATTTTGCAAAAATAACAATATTTTTCACATTTTTTTATATGAAATTCCCCCCCAAAAAAATGTAAAAATCAAAATTTTTTAACATTTTCGGCCAATTTGTTTTATGCTACCTATGTTTGGTAAAAAAAATCGCAAAAAGCGTATTTTGATTGGTTTGCGCAAAAGTTATCGCGTTTACTAACAAAGGGAAAGATTTTTGTCATTTTTGTTGTTTTTTTTTTTAACGCGTAATGGCGGCGATCTGCGATTTTTTTTGCGGTACTGCGACATTGCGGCGGACAGATCGGACCCTTGACTGACATTTTTGACACTTTTGGGGTTACCAGTGACATTTCTACAGTAATCAGTGCTATATATATGCACTGTTACTGTAAAAATACACTGGTAGTGAAGGGGTTAACTTTATTTGGGAGGGAGGGGCTGTGTGTGTCCCTAGGGGCGTGCTTTCTACTGTGATTGGCTGTGGCTTCAGCTGTAAGGACACTGATCAACGGATCTACATAGTAGATCCATGTGATCAGTGTCTTTGCAGCGAGGAGGATGACAGGCAGCTTGTTTACACAAGCTGCCTGACATTCTCCCTCTCCCCCGCCAATCGCCGAGTGGCCGGCGGACATCGGGTCCGCTGGTCACACGCGCGGGGGGGTCCGTGACCACGCAGGAGCGGGAGCGCGCCTCCGGGGGCGCGCGCTCGCTCCCTAGACCCTCACAAGCAAGCAACGTAGCTCTACGTTAGTTTGCCTGTGAGGGGCTGACCGCCGACGTAGATAGTCGTGCGGCGGTCGGCAAGTGGCTAAAGCCGCACACGAGTGCTACTTGCATTGCCAATTTCATTGTGGCTTCATAAAACAGAAGTCTATGCGAGTGGCAGTGAAATCGGCAAAAAATAGTGCATGAATCGTAGCTATTTGAACAGTTCCATTGCTGACAATAGGGAGCGCCTCGTCATGCGATTTGAAACTGCCAAATTGCATGACAAATTGCACCGGTGAGAAGGGGGGGGGGGCTAAAGGAACAGCTAGGCCTGCAAGACACACACACATACACAGGCAACATTGTTTCCTACTTGTAAATTGCAATATATATTACATTAGTGTTTAGGTGCTAATTTTAACTAGTACAGTATACTTATAAGTGTACTATAGTCTTCTTTAAATACAGAAAGTTCTATCTTCTGTGGTGTCATATTTTTATATCTGTCAACTTATTGTATCAAGTTTTGGTTGAAGTTGGGTTTTAAACCAATTTTTTGGGGGTAATTATCATAGAATAGGACAAGAAAGCTCTACGATTGTTACTCAAAATTCCTGGTATCTGTGTGGGCTTCATAGTCAATGGCCATTCATACTTAATGGAAAATGGAGATGCAAGGCGTGTTAGAGTGTATATGGAGTATATAGGAATTGTGACATCAAAGAGTGAATCCTTTAACCACTTAAGCCCCGGAGGATTTTCCTGCTAAAAGACCAGGGGGTATTTTGCGATTCGCCACTGCGTGACTTTAACGGACAATTGCGCGGTCGTGCGACGCTGTACCTTAACGAATTTGACGTCCTTTTTTTCCCACAAACAGAGCTTTCTTTTGGTGGTATTTGATCACCTGTGCGATTTTTTGATCACACGCTATAAACAAAAAAAGAGCGTCAATTTTGCAAAAATAGCAATATTTTTCACATTTTTTTATATGAAATTCCCCCCCAAAAAAATGTAAAAATCTAAATTTTTTAACATTTTCGGCCAATTTGTTTTATGCTACATATGTTTGGTAAAAAAAAATCGCAAAAAGCGTATTTTGATTGGTTTGCGCAAAAGTTATCGCGTTTACTAACAAAGGGAAAGATTTTTCTCATTTTTGTTGTTTTTTTTTTTTTTTAACGTGTAATGGCGGCGATCTGCGATTTTTTTTGCGGTACTGCGACATTGGGGCGGACAGATCGGACCCTTGACTGACATTTTTGACACTTTTGGGGTTACCAGTGACATTTCTACAGTAATCAGTGCTATACATATGCACTGTTACTGTAAAAATACACTGGTAGTGAAGGGGTTAACTTTATTTGGGAGGGAGGGGCTGTGTGTGTCCCTAGGGGCGTGCTTTCTACTGTGATTGGCTGTGGCTTCAGCTGTAAGGACACTGATCAACGGATCTACATAGTAGATCCGTGTTATCAGTGTTTTTACACTGAGGAAAATGACAGGTGGCTTGTTTACACAAGCCGTCTGACTTTCTCCCTCTCCCCCGACGATCGCCGAGTGACCGGCGGACATCGGGTCCGCCAGTCACACGCACGGGGGGGTCCGTGACCGCGCGGGAGCGCGCCTCCGCGGGCGCGCGCTCGCTCCCCAGACCCTCCCAGGCTAGTGACGTTAATTAACGTCACTCTGCCTGGCAGGGGCTGACCGCCGCAAGTAGATTTACAAGCGGTTAAAAAGTGTTTTTTTTTTCAGTTGGAGTTGGAGTCTGATGGGCTCCTGGCTATAAGTCTTGGATACCCCACAACAGTAAGATCGTTTTTTTTTTTTTTCATTTTGAATAGAGTAAGGCAGGGCTATAACCCGTCAGATTTTTTTTTCCGCCATATTTGTTCCATTTCGGGGAGTTCCCTTTACTTCCTGTCCCATAGCCAAACAGGAAGTGAAAGGAAATCTCTGCAAATTATGATAATTTCTTGGGGAACCCCAGGTCACCAGAACTAATGTATTCATGGAAAGACTATTACTTTTTTTGGGGACAACCCAAAATTTGTGATTTTCTTTTACTTTCACTTTCAATGATAACAGGATAAAAATAAAGGGTGAAACTCCCTAATGGGGGACACAGAGAGTAATAGAAACTGACAGATGTTCTAATCCCTCTCCACTCTATCCAAAACTAAACAAAAATGTTTTGCCTTTAGTTATACTTTAAAGCGGAGTTCCGGGCACAAAATCGATATTTGTTTTTGTGCCCCTCCGCTAGGTAGACATCACCTGAAAAGGAATTGGATAGTTAGGTTTTTTTTTTTTTGTTTACTCACCTTGTAATTGAAGATCGTAAATACTCACCTCAGAGTACTTCCTCCCTCAGCGCCGCGGCTCCGCCGTCACTTCCTGTCTCGCTATGATTCCTGGGAGCTGAACGTCATAGCTCCCAGGAATCAATGCGACGGCACCGGCCCCGCTCGTCACTTCCGGGCGACGCCGCATTCCCCTGCTAAACAGCTTCTGGGCATGCCCAGAAGCTGTGGAGGAATGCGGCGCCGCGCCGGAAGTGACGAGAGGGGCCAGTGCAGGCGCATTCTGGGACAAGAAGACGCGGAAGAAGACACAGAAGAGGACCGCGCCGGCTTCAGCTGCCCACAAGAGAGATGGAAACGCTGTGGAAGAAATTTTATAAGTGAGTATTTCTTCTAAAATGTAAGTGTGAACCGCGACAGATCAGAGGCTAGCCATTGTGGAATGTACTAGCCCTGACTGTCCCGGGGGTATGTTCATTGAAAAATGACTTCTGTGCCCGGAACTCCGCTTTAAGGTGTTCCTACCCAACTTTGCCTGTTCCAGATTCTCCTGTTCCATTTGCCATGATTTATAATGAATAATACTTATAAGGGGAAGAAAGGAAACATCTCATTATGGCTGCACTAAATGCCAAATCTCAGTAGCAGGATCTGAAAAAGGAAAATGCGCATCTAATGAAAACTTAAAGTTTTGGGCTGGCTGACCCTTTCATGGAAGCAGCCTGTGATTGATGCAGACTCAGAGCCACTCATACAACCACATTTTACGCCAGCTCTCAAATTATTAGCCAACATCTGAGCTACTCCTTGACTTTTCTCCTTAGACTATAGCTAACCTTTCTCTCCCCTATGAATTGACTGCACTATATCATTGCCTTAGGAGAATGGGATCCTGTTGAGTGACAGATGTGGAAAGCCGTGCAAATATTGAATAACCACAATCCAATAACAAAGACACACAATTCTGGCAATAAGGTTAAACCCTTAGCAATCTCCTCAATTGTTTTCATATTTTGCTTACATGACCCTAATATGTTGGGACTTTAATTCATGATTTTATCAGAGAAAGAGCTTGTATACGGTGAGGTATGGAGGAGATGCCGATAAAATAAGTTTTAACACAATCAGAAAATTGTTTATACTGGTAGTTGGGGTATTGTATTTAACTGATTATGTATGTACTGTAGTTATTGGGTTCAAGCAGAGACAAGTAAAGGAATAATAAAGGAGCAGGTGACTCAAGAAGGACGCATTCCTTTCCTCCTCATCTGCTACGTCGCTCTGTGTAACTCAAGGTCCATCTGTGGCCACCTCACCTTTGCCTGAAGTCCAATGTTGGGATAATAGCACATACATGTACTCATTACCTTCTTATGAAAGTTTCCAGGTATTAAAAGCCAGACATCTTTAACCGCTTGCCGACCGCCGCACGACGATTTACGAACGTAAATCAAAGCGACGTAGGGCTAAGTCGCTAGCCTGTGAGGGTCTAGGGAGCGAGCGCGCCACCGGAGGCGCGCTCCCGCGCGGTCATGGTCCCCCCCCGCGCGTGTGCCCGGCGGACCTGATATCCGCCGGTCACTCGCGATCGTCCGTTAGAGCAGGAGAAAGGCAGGCGGCTAATGTAAACAAGCCACCTGTCATTCTCCCTTGTGTATGAATAGTGATCATACGGTTCTACTATGTAGGACAGTTGATCACTGTTTCTACACCTCAAGCCACAGCCAATCACAGTTAGAATCACGCCCCTAGTGACACACATAACCCCTCCCTCTCAAAAAAGTTAACCCCTTCACTGCCAGTGTCATTTTACAATAACAGTGCATATGTATAGCACTGATTACTGTAGCAATGTCACTGGTAACCCCAAAAGTGTCAGTCAAGGGTCCTATCTGTCCGCCGCAATGTCGCAGTACCACAAAAAAAAAATCGCAGATCGTCGCCATTGCGCGTTAAAAAAAAACAACAAAAATGACAAAAATCTTTCCCTTAGTTAGAAAAACACGATAACTTTTGCGCAAACTAATCAAAATACGCTTTTTGTGATTTTTTTTTTTACCAAACCTATGTAGCAGAAAACAAATTGGCCAAAAATGTTAAAAAAATTTGATTTTTACATTTTTTTGGGGGAATTTCATATAAAAAAATGTGAAAAATATTGTTATTTTTGCAAAATTGATGCTTTATTTTGTTTATAGCGCAAAAAGTAAAAAACGCACAGGGGATCAAATACCACCAAAAGAAAGCTCTGTTTGTGGGAAAAAAAAGGACGTCAAATTTGTTTAGGTACAGCATCGCACGACCACGCAATTGTCCGTTAAAGTCACGCAGTGCCGAATCGCAAAATACCCCCTGGTCAGGAAGGGGGTAAAATCTTCCGGGGCTTAAGTGGTTAAAAGGGTAGCACTTATACATGCTGACTTACCCTTTTTATGTCACGCTGTGAAGCTATACCAGATCCCACTAAGCTCTACTTCTTTGTTGATATAATGCAACAGACATGAGAAGGTTCTTCTCCACCTTCATTTTGCAAGATATAAACCGACCTCTTTAGTATACAGGTGCATCTCCAAAAATGTGAATATCATCAAAAAAGTTAATTTATTTCAGTTACTCAATTCAAAAAGTGTAACTCTCATATTTTATATAGATGTGTTACATACAGAGTGATATATTTCACAAATTTCTTTTTTTATTTAATTTTGATGTTTATAGCTTACAGCTAGTGACACCCCAAAATTCAGTACAGGCCTACCCCACTTTTAAGTAAACAATGGGACCAGAGCATGTATGTAAAACGAAAATGTACTTAAAGCGGAGTTCCGGCCACAAAATCGGCATAGTCTATTTTGGGCCATCCACTTGCTTTTGATCACCTGTAAAATAAATGGATAGTTACGATTTTTTTTTTGTTTACTTACCTTGTTTTTGAAGAAAAATATACTCTCCTTTCTTCCACTTCCTCCCTCGGCGGCCGCGGCCCGCGCCGTCACTTCCTCTTTGCATTGATTCCTGGGAGCTGAACGTCATGGCTCCCAGGAATCAATGCGCCTGCACCGGCCCCACTCGTCACTTCCGGTGCATCGCCGCATTCCCTGCTAAACAGCTTCTGGGCATGCCCAGAAGCTGTGGAGGAATGCGGCGCCGCACCGGAAGTGACGAGTGGGGCCGGTGCAGGCGCATTCTGGGAGAAGAGGACACGGAAGAGGACGCAGAAGAGGACACGCTGGCTTCAGCTGCCAACATCCGAGATGGCAGTGCTGGAGAAGAAATTTTCAAGGTAAGTATTTCTTCTTGCAGGTAAGTGCGACCCGGGACAGTTCAAATTCTATCCATTATGGAATGTACTAGCCCTGACTGTCCCGGGGGTATTTTTATTGAATTTTTTTTTTTTCCTGGCCGGAACTCCGCTTTAAAGTGAAGCAATACCTTTTTTCATTTCTCAATGCATGTAAATACACTAGCTCCATAGGAAACCTTGGTCAGCTTGACATGGCACTGCTCCCAAACCATAAATGACAAGGACACCAAGCTTGGGGAGCATGTTAAGGGGATTCAGGACTATGACATGGTAGATTACCTAGGCAAGCTGGCCGACCACAAATAGGATATGTTGTAGTCCTGGGTCCCCTCTCAGTGCTCCCTAAGTTTGGTATCCCTGTCACTTATGGTTTGGGAGCAGTGCCATGTCAAGCTGACCAAGATTTCCCATAGACGCCAATGTTAAAAACCGGGAGTAGTGCCATGCCAAGCTGACCAGGCTGTGTCCGTACTCGCGAGTGTATGTAAAGTGAGTGTACTTAAAATGGGGTATGCCTGTATCTCAGAAAATTTGAATATTACCTAAGACCAAAAAAAAAGGATTTTT
This sequence comes from Pelophylax lessonae, assembly GCF_965119305.1. Lineage (NCBI taxonomy): Eukaryota > Metazoa > Chordata > Amphibia > Anura > Ranidae > Pelophylax > Pelophylax lessonae. Next base: position 20,064,455 of record NC_138774.1, read on the forward strand.
AATACAGAAATGTTGGCTTACTGAAAAGTCTGTCCATGTACAGTATAGTATGCACTCAATACTTGGTCGGGGGTCCTTTTGCATGAATTACTGCATCAATGCGGCGTGGCATGGAGGAGATCAGTCTGTGGCACTGCTGAGGTGTTATGGAAGCTCAGGTTGCCTTCAGCTCCTCTGCATTGTTGGGTCTGGTGTCTCTCATCTTCCTCTTAAGGATACCCCACAGATTCTCTATGGGGTTTAGGTCAGGCGAGTTTGCAGGCCAATCAAGCACAGTGATACCATGAACATGTGACCAGGTATTGGTAGTTTTGGCAGTGTGGGCGGTGCCAAGTCCTGCTGGAAAATGAAATCAGCATCTCCATGAAGCTGATCAGCAGAGGGAAGCATGAAGTGCTCTAGAATTTCCTGGTAGAGGACTGCACTGACTTTGGACTTGATAAAACACAGTGGACCAACACCAGCAGGTGACATGGCCCCCCAAATCATCACTGACTGTGGAAACTTCACACTGGACCTCATTCAACTTGGATTCTGTGCCTCTCCACTCTTCCTCCAGACTCTGGGAACTTCATTTCCAAAGGAAATGCTACATTTTCCACAGTCTTGGCTCCCCAAATCATCACTGACTGTGGACAATTTTGCATTTAATTTGGAAATCAAGGTCCAAGAGTCAGGAGGAAGAGTGGAAAGACACAGAATCCAAGTTGCATGATCATGGCCACACCGTGTTGCTAGGACAATGCGTGACCCCAATCTTGGTAAAGAGTCAGTGACATGACTCTTTACCCATGTAATCGGCTGTGTCCAATCACAGCCGGTCACATGTAAATGAGGAAGTGCCATTATTCGGCTGTCCTCGCCTTACACTGTCAGAGTGATCAGCGGCTCCTCCTCACAGGGGAGATAAAGACAGGTAATCAGGGCACTGATCATCAGTACCCTTATTAGAGAAAATGAAAAAAAAGTGCAAATCAGTGCCCACCATCAGTGCCCACAGTGTCCACCATCAGTGTCCATAGTGCTGCCAGTCAGTGCCCATCAGTGCTTGCTCATCTTGGCACTGATGGGCACTGACTGGCAGCACTATGGGCACTGATTGTGGGCATTGATGGTGCTGCCCATCAGTGCCACCTGTCAGTGCCCATCAGTGATGCCCATCAGTTCCCATCAGTGCCACCTATCAGTGCCGCCCATCTGTGTCACCTCTCAGTGCCCATCAGTGCCGCCTATCAGTGCTCATCAGTAGTGTTGAGCGAACACGGACTGTATTATTCGTGTTCGTACCGAATAATTGGATTTTTTGTACCCGAACACGGACACGGACACTTTACTGTATGTTCGGGTAAAAATCCGTGTTCGGTCGTTTTATTTCCGGGTTTTGCATGCTTTGGCGCTCTTTTCATGGCGGGCTTTCAACAGCCAATCAACAATCGTTTAACTGGTGTGCCTTAAGCCATCCCAGCCATGCCTGCAAATGTCTCAGTAGCTGTGATTGGCCGTCTGAAGCATGTGACCAAGTCTTTATAAGTTCCAGGCAGCCGCAGCGTCTTCATTCTGCTGCTTAGATCAGGGACAGAGCACACATCAACGTGCTGGCTGCTGATTAGGGAAAGACAGGCAGGAAAAAAACATTTGTGTCCGGATAGAATTGAGGGACAGGTCGGAGTGTTTAGGCAGGGCGAGTTGTAGGCATTTTAGGGATAGAGTCTGCTGAATTATAGGGTCAGTGTCTTCTACAAAGTACAATCGATATTGCTGTGTGGGGGGTGGGGTCTGCACTCAATCCTGATCTACGATCTCTTCTCAATCCTGTTAGGGAGAGGCTGCTGCTGAATTTTAGGGAAACTGTGTTCTACAAACTACAATCGATATTGCTGTGTGGTGTGGGATAGGAGATAGGCAGGTGTCAGTGATCCACATCCATTTTTCTGTGTGTGAGCTGCAGTGAACACAATCTTTTGGGGCTGCAGTGAACACAATCTTTTTGGGGTGCAGTGAACAACGTCCTTTTTGGGGTGCAGTGAACAAAATCTTTTTGGGGTGCAGTGAACAAAATCCTTTTTGGGGTGCAGTGAACAACATCCTTTTTGGGGTGCAGTGAACACAATCTTTTTGGGGTGCAGTGAACAAAATCCTTTGTGGGGTGCAGTGAACACAATCTTTGTGGGGTGCAGTGAACACAATCTTTTTGGGGTGCAGTGAACAAAATCCTTTTTGGGGTGCAGTGAACAAAATCCTTTGTGGGGTGCAGTGAACAAAATCCTTTGTGGGGTGCAGTGAACACAATCTTTGTGGGGTGCAGTGAACACAATCTTTTTGGGGTGCAGTGAACAAAATCCTTTTTGGGGTGCAGTGAACAACATCCTTTTTGGGGTGCAGTGAACAAAATCCTTTTTGGGGTGCAGTGAACAACATCCTTTTTGGGGTGCAGTGAACAAAATCCTTTTAGGGTGCAGTGAACACAATCTTTGTGGGGTACAGTGAACAGAATCTTTGTGGGGTGCAGTGAACACAATCTTTGGGGGGTACAGTGAACACAATCTTTTTGGGGTGCAGTGAACAAAATCCTTTGTGGGGTGCAGTGAACACAATCTTTGTGGGGTGCAGTGAACACAATCTTTTTGGGGTGCAGTGAACAAAATCCTTTGTGGGGTGCAGTGAACACAATCTTTGTGGGGTGCAGTGAACACAATCTTTTTGGGGTGCAGTGAACAAAATCCTTTTTGGGGTGCAGTGAACAACATCCTTTTTGGGGTGCAGTGAACAACATCCTTTTTGGGGTGCAGTGAACAAAATCCTTTGTGGGGTGCAGTGAACACAATCTTTGTGGGGTACAGGGAACAGAATCTTTGTGGGGTGCAGTGAACAAAATCTTTGGGGGGTACAGTGACCACAATCTTTTTGGGGTGCAGTGAACAAAATCCTTTTAGGGTGCAGTGAACACAATCTTTGTGGGGTGCAGTGAACAAAATCCTTTTTGAGGTGCAGTGAACACAATCTTTGTGGGGTGCAGTGAACACAATCTTTGTGGGGTACAGTGAACACAATCTCATACTTCTGAACATTTGAGGGTGCTGCCTGTTCCATACTCCTCCTCCTACTGCTCAAAAATCCTTTTAGGGGTACAAACAATAGTAATTGGGGCCTAGTGTGGTGGTGTACGTGTGAGATACATACACTTTCTTTTTGATCATATTTTCTATTCCGCTATTCAATTAAATCCTTTGGGGATCAATTAAATTGCGTGATAGTCTGTGTCGGTACGTGTGAGATCCACCTTTCCAAGTTTTTGGGGTTCATCTCATACTTCTGAAGATTTGAGGGTGCTGCCTGTTCCATACTCCTCCTCCTACTGCTCAACCATCCTTTTAGGGGTACAAACAATAGTAATTGGAGCCTAGTGTGGTGGTGTACGTGTGAGATACATACACTTTCTTTTTGATCATATTTTCTATTCCGCTATTTAATTAAATCCTTTGGGGATCAATTAAATTGCGTGATAGTCTGTGTCGGTACGTGTGAGATCCACCTTTCCAAGTTTTTGGGGTTCATCTCATACTTCTGAAGATTTGAGGGTGCTGCCTGTTCCATACTCCTCCTCCTACTGCTCAACCATCCTTTTAGGGGTACAAACAATAGTAATTGGGGCCTAGTGTGGTGGTGTACGTGTGAGATACATACACTTTCTTTTTGATCATATTTTCTATTCCGCTATTCAATTAAAACCTTTGGGGATCAATTAAATTGCGTGATAGTCTGTGTCGGTACGTGTGAGATCCACCTTTCCAAGTTTTTGGGGTTCATCTCATACTTCTGAAGATTTGAGGGTGCTGCCTGTTCCATACTCCTCCTCCTACTGCTCAACCATCCTTTTAGGGGTACAAACAATAGTAATTGGGGCCTAGTGTGGTGGTGTACGTGTGAGATACATACACTTTCTTTTTGATCATATTTTCTATTCCGCTATTCAATTAAATCCTTTGGGGATCAATTAAATTGCGTGATAGTCTGTGTCGGTACGTGTGAGATCCACCTTTCCAAGTTTTTGGGGTTCATCTCATACTTCTGAAGATTTGAGGGTGCTGCCTGTTCCATACTCCTCCTCCTACTGCTCAACCATTCTTTTAGGGGTACAAACAATAGTAATTGGGGCCTAGTGTGGTGGTGTACGTGCGAGATACATACACTTTTTTTGATCATATTTCCTATTCCGCTATTCAATAAAAACCTTTGAGGATCAATTGAATTGCGGGATAGTCTGTGTCGGTACGTGTGAGATCCACCTTTCCAAGTTTTTGAGGTTCATCTCATACTTCTGAAGATTTGAGGGTGCTGTCTGTTCCATACTCCTCCTACTCCTCATCCATCCTTTTAGGGGTAGAAACAATAGTAATTGGGGCCTAGTGTGGTTTTGTACGTGCGAGATACATACACTTTTTTGGATCATATTTCCTATTCCGCTATTCAATAAAAACCTTTCTAGGGCAAGATCTTAAATTACAGAAATATGAGGAGACCGTCAAATAAGGGCCGTGGCCTGGGTCGTGGTGCTGCTGGTAGAGCTCCTTTTGCAAGGAGAGGACGTGGTCGATCTGTGCCAGCTACACGCACAAGTGAAACACCTTCCTCAAGTGTGAGTAGGCGACAGAACCTGCATCAGTATTTGGTAGGGCATCATACGCCCCTAGAAGTGATGAGGCCAGAACAAGTGGAGGCGATAGTAGATTGGTTTGCTGCTGACAGTGCCTCCAGTTCCTTCACATTGTCTCCCACCCAGTCTACTGCAGAAAGGTCACAGTTGGCACCTGCAGCCGATGTCCAACCGTCTTTCACCTCACCCCCTTGCAAATCAGGCAAGCAGTCTGAGCCCCAAGCCATACAGCAGTCTCTTCTTCTTTTTGATGACTCTGTCAGCAGGGTTTCCCAGGGCCATCCACCTAGCCCTGCCCCAGAAGTGGAAGAGATTGAGTGCAGCGATGCCCAACCACTTATTTCTCAAGATGAGTACATGCAAGGATCATCGCAGCACGTCTCCGATGATGACGAAACGCAGGTGCCAACTGCTGCGGCGTTCAGCATTGTGGAGACCGACAAGGAGGGCAGGGGTGAAGACTGGGTGGAAGATGATGTGGAGGACGATGAGGTCCTCGACCCCACATGGAATGAACATCATGCAGGTGACCTGAGTAGTTTGGAGGAAGAGGCGGTGGTCGCACAGAGCCACCAGCACAGCAGAAGAGGGAGCAGGGTGCAGAAGCGGAGCGGCCGTGCCCTAGACACTACGCCCGCTACTGCCCAACGCAGCAAGGGAACGAGCGCACCAAAGTCAGCTCAAAGGAGTTCTCTAGCGTGGAAGTTCTTTAGAAAATGTGCTGATGACAGGACACGAGTGGTTTGCACCCTGTGCAATCAGAGCTTGAAGCGAGGCATAAACCTTCTCAACCTGAGCACAACCTGCATGATCAGGCATCTAAGTGCAAAGCACGAGCTGCAGTGGAGTACACACCTTCAAAACCAAGAAACGTCTCTGGCTCATCCTGCTTCCTCTTCTGCTGCAGTCTCGGCCGCTCCAGCCACATCTGTAGTAATACCGGCACCTGCCACCCCGCAAACAGACGATCTGTCAGCAACACCACCACCTGGGTCACCAACAACCATCTCCACAATGTCCCGTGGAAGCGTTCAGCTTTCCATCTCCCAAACACTTGAGAGGAAGAGGAAGTACCCCCCTACCCACCCGCGATCCCTGGCCCTGAATGCCAGCATTTCAAAATTATTGGCCTTTGAAATGCTGTCATTCCGTCTGGTGGAGACGCACAGTTTTAAAAACCTTATGTCGGTGGCTGTCCCACAGTACGTCGTGCCCAGCCGCCACTACTTTTCCAGGCAAGCCATCCCTCCCCTGCACAACCAAGTGGGGGAAAAAATCAGGTGTGCACTGCGCAACGCCATCTGTGCCAAGGTCCACCTAACTACCGATACGTGGACCAGTAAGCACGGTCAGGGGCGTTATATCTCCCTAACGGCACACTGGGTAAATGCAGTGGCGGATGGGCCTGAGGCGGATAGCAATTTGGCACATGTCCTTCCACCACCGAGGATTGCAGGGCGCTTCAGTTTGCCTCCTGTTCCTAACTCCTCCTATTCCGCTTCCTCATGCTCTACCGCCTCCTCATCCGGACAGCGTAACACCTTCACCACCAACTTCAGCACGGCCAGGGATAAACGACAGCAGGCAGTTTTACAACTTGCCTGTTTGGGGGACAAAGCACACACCGCGCAGGAGTTGTGGAGGAGCATGGAACAGCAGACAAATGAGTGGTTGCTTCCAGCGAGCCTCAAGCCCGGCCTGGTGGTGTGCGATAACGGGCGAAATCTCATAGCAGCTCTGGGCCTAGCCGGTTTGACGCACATCCCTTGCCTGGCGCATGTGCTGAATTTGGTGGTGCAGAGGTTCCTTAAAAACTACCCCGATATGTCAGAGCTGCTGCAGAAAGTGCGGGCCGCTTGTGCGCACTTTCGGCGTTCTCACCCTGCTGCTGCTCGCCTGGCAGCGCTGCAGCGTAACTTCGGCCTTCCCGCTTACCGCCTCATATGTGACGTGCCCACAAGGTGGAACTCCACCTTGCACATGCTGGAAAGACTGTGCGAGCAGCAGCAGGCCATAGTGGAGTTTCAGCTGCAGCACGCACGCGTGAGTCGCTCTGCGGAACAGCACCACTTCACCACCAATAACTGGGCCTCCATGCGAGACCTGTGTGCCTTGTTGCGCTGTTTTGAGTACTCCACCAACATGGCCAGTGGCAATGACGCCGTTCTCAGCTTAACTATCCCAATTCTATGCCTCCTTGAAAAAACAATTCGGGCGATGATGGAAGAGGATGTGGCACAGGATGAGGAGGAGGAGGAGGATGAAGAGGTAACATTTCCAAGGCTTTCAGGGCAGTCATTCGCAAGGGGCTCCGAGGGTGGGTTCCTGCACACACAAATGCCAGGGACACAATTGTCCAGCAGGGGCACAGTTCTGGAGGATGAGGAGGATGAGGAGGAGGAGGAGCTGGAGGAGGAGATGGAACCATGTTCACAGCAGGGTGGCACCCAGGCCAGCTCATGGCCATCACTGGTGCGTGGCTGGGGGGATACAGAGGACACGGACGATACACCTCCCACAGAGGACAGCCTTTCGTTGCCTCTGGGCAGCCTGGCACACATGAGCGATTACATGCTGCAGTGTCTCCACAACGACCGCCGAGTTGCCCACATTCTAACTTGTGCTGATTACTGGGTGGCCACGCTGCTGGATCCCCGTTACAAGGACAACGTACCGTCCTTAATTCACTCACTGGAGCGCGATCGCAAGATGCGCGAGTACAAGCGCACGCTGGTAGACGCCATGCTGCTGGCATTCCCATCTGACAGCGGGGCCGCAGTGGAAGCACAAGGCAGAGGAGGAGGAGGAGGAGGTCGCCAACGCAACCAGGGCACCGCCAGCACCTCAGAAGGCAGGGTTAGCATGGCCGAAATGTGGAAAAGCTTTGTCAGCACGCCACAACAAACAGCAGCACCAGCAGCTCAGATGGAACGTCTTAGCAGGAGGCAGCATTTTACCAACATGGTGGAGCAGTATGTGTGCACACACCTACATGTAGTGAATGAGGGGTCTGCCCCCTTCAACTTCTGGGTCTCCAAATTGGGCACATGGCCTGAGCTTGCCCTTTACGCCTTGGAGGTGCTGGCGTGCCCTGCAGCCAGTGTATTATCTGAACGGGTATTTAGCACGGCTGGGGGCGTTATAACAGACAAGCGCAGCCGCCTGTCCAGAGACAATGTGGACAAGCTCACGTTCATTAAAATGAACCAGGCATGGATCCCACTGGACTTTTCCGTACCTTATGCAGAATAGCAATGGATACCGACCTTACCCACCCATTGTTCCATTTTTGCTCTTTCTCACTCTTTTGGGGTGTACCCTCATTTAAAATTTGTGAAAAGAAGCAGTGTTGGCTACCTCGTCCTCCTCCTCAGGGCCAGATTAACGTAGGGGCTATTGGAGCTGCAGCTCCAGGCCCCTACCTTTTATATAGGCCCCGGGTTGGCCATATTCACTGTTACAGCTCTTCTGTCACTTGTAAACACAGAAGTCTGGCTTCTATGCTCACTTCCCCAGGCAGCACCCTCAGAACCTCCCCACACAGCGCGAAGGCCGGACAAGGAGGGACAGTTGCCGATGCATGGATGTGTTTATGGGCTTCAGAGACAGCATCCCATGTTGAATTAGGCATGCATGGCTGCACCCTTCCTCCTCTCGGTGCATGGCAAGGCACGGCTCTTAAGGCCCTTCAAAATCCTCAGCACCAAGCCCATGATGCTCTTAATCCGGCCCTGGTCCTCCTCCACCGCCGCTTCCACCTACACCGCCCATAGGTGTGCGCAGCCTATTGCATTAAGGTGTGCACCCCAAAGTTGAAATACACATGCATGTGTTTGCCAGCAGGGAGAGTAATGTATCGGGGCCATGTACCTGTAGGCAAAGAGAAATAGAGCAGAGCAGGTCCGAGGGAGATCTTTCCCATCTCCTCACTGGCAATGCTATGTGCCCTAGGTGATTAGGGTGTGCCCAGGCACACCCGGCACACCCTGTGCGCATGCCATGTCACCGCCACATCCACCACCACCTCAACCTCCCTCCTACTCCATATGGGCCTCGTCCTTCAGAGATGAAGAAGAACATTGTTTTATTTTTCTGGTTTTTTTTGTTGTTTTAAGTTATTTCCCTATCCACATTTGTTTTCAGAGCACTTGCCATGCTCTTAATTACGTTTTGCTGCCATTTGCAGCACTCTAGCCCTTTCCTTTGGTGTTTTAGAGCCATTTTAGTGCCTTAAAGTTCGGGTCCCCATTGACTTCAATGGGGTTCGGTGTCCGGGAAAAGTTCGGTAAAAGTCCGGGACACGGACCCGGACTTTTTTTTAAAGTTCTGCCGAACCCGTCAAACACGGACATCTAGGTGTCCGCTCAACCCTACTCATCAGTGCCGCCTATCAGTGCCCATCAGTGCTGCATATTAGTACCTCTTCATCAGTGCCACCTCATCAGTGCTCATAAGTGCCACCTCATCAGTGCCCATCAGTGTTGCCTCATCAGCGCACATCAGTGAAGGAGAAAAATTATTTATTTTCAAAATTTACTCACAGAAAATAAGAAAAAACTTTTATTTTTTTTCAAAAATTTTTTTCTTTTTTTTTTTTTTTTTTTTTGTAAGAAATAAAAAACCCAGAGGTGATTAAATACCACCAAAAGAAAACTCTATTTGTGTGGAAAAAAAAATTGATTCAAATTTCATATGGGTACAGTGTAGCATGACTGCGCAATTGTCATTCAAAGTGTGAAATCGCTAAAAGCTGAACATTGGCCTGGGCAGGAAGGGGGTGAAAGTGCCCGGTATTGAAGTGGTTAACCACTTAACCCCCTGGAAGATTTTACCCCCTTCCTGACCAGGGCCTATTTTGCGATTCGGCACTGCGTGACTTTAACTGACAATTGCGCGGTCGTGCGACGCTGTACCTAAATGAATTTGACGTCCTTTTTTTCCCACAAACAGAGCTTTCTTTTGGTGGTATTTGATCACCTGTGCGATTTTTTGATCATGCGCTATAACAATATTTTTCAAATTTTTTTATATGAAATTCCCCAAAAAAAATGTAAAAATCTAAATTTTTCTAACATTTTCGGCCAATTTGTTTTATGCTACATATGTTTGGTAAAAAAAAAAAATTGCAAAAAGCGTATTTTGATTGGTTTGCGCAAAAGTTATTGCGTTTACTAACTAAGGGAAAGATTTTTGTCATTTTTGGGGTTTTTTTTCTTTTAACGAGTAATGGCGGCGATCTGCGATTTTTTTTGCGATACTGCAACATTGCAGCGGACAGATTGGACCCTTGACTGACATTTTTGACACTTTTGGGGTTACCAGTGACATTACTGCAGTAATCAGTGCTATACATATGCACTGTTACTGTAAAAATGACACTGGCAGGGAAGGGGTTAACTTTTTTGAGAGGGAGGGGTTATGTGTGTCCCTAGGGGCGTGACTCTAACTGTGATTGGCTGTGGCTTGAGGTGTAGGAACAGTGATCAACAGTCCTACATAGTAGAACCGTATGATCACTATTCCTACACAGGGGAGAATGACAAGGGGCTTGTTTACATCAGCTGCCTGCCTTTCTCCCTCTGCACCGACGATCGCCGAGTGACCGGCCGACATCGGGTCCGCCGGTCACACGCGCGGGGGGGTCCGTGACCGCGCGGGAGCGCGCCTCCGGGGGCGTGCGCTCGCTCCCTAGACCCTCACAGGCTAGCGACGTAGTACTACGTCGCTCTGCCTGTGAGGGGCTGACCGCCGCAGTAAATAGTCGTGCGGCGGTCGGCAAGCGGTTAAAAAAACGAAATGCTTGAAATATATCGTTCTGTGTGTAACGCCTCTATATAAAATATATGAGTTTCATTTTTTGAATTAAATTACTGAAATAAATTAACTTTTTGATGATATTCAATTTTTTTGAGATGCGCCTGTATATACCCATAAATTAGCAATTCCCATAAATAAAGGTGAAGGGCTGTCTGTGGGCTTTTTTTCTTTTTGCTTTATTCAAATCTATTGGAATAGGTCTGTGAAGGTTCTCATTCATCCAGGCCATAGGATATCTAGTAGTATGTTGTAGTTAGTAACTAGAGATAAACACAATGGCAAAAAAAAAAAAAATGTTTAATTTCTGATTCATTTGATAAGAAAATCATTTAGTTTTTGGAATTTGTTTCGTCTATGGATGCACAAAGTAGTTGTGATGATACGTACAGTTTGACTAACATAGTTACATAGTAGGTGAGGTTGAATAAAGACAATAGGCCATCCAGTTCAACCTGTGTAGGTGTGTGTGGCCGTAATCATCTCACATACCCCTGAATGTTTTTCTCCTTGAGATGTACGTCTAAGAGTCTTTTGAAAGCCACCATACTTCCCACAGAAACCACCTCTTGTGGTAGAGAATTCCACAATCTTGTAGCTCTAACAGTAAAGTACCCCCCAAGTTGCCTGAGGTTAAAACGCTTCTCCTCCAATCGCATTGTATGCCCTCGAGTCCTCATGCAATCCTTTCGACTGAATAGCTTTTTTTCTATGCTAAGATCACCATCTTCTCCAGGGAGAATAAATCAAGCGATTGCAGACGCTCTTCATAATTAAGGTCCTCCAATCCCCTAATCAGTTTAGTTGCCCTTCTCTGGACTCTCTCCAGCTCCAACACATCCCTCCTGAGGACTGGCGACCAGAACTGGACAGAATACTCCAGATGTGGTCGGACCAGAGTTTTATAAAGTGGAAGGATTATAGTTTTATCTCTGGAATACATCCCTTTCTTTATGCATGCAAATATTCTGCCGGCTTTGGCAGCTGCAGCTTGACATTGCATGCTATTGCTTAGTCTATCCTCTACCAAGACTCCCAGATCTTTCTCCATTTTTGATTCCCCCAAAGGTTCCCCCCCTAAAGTGTATTGTGTTTTTATGTTTTTAGTCCCCAAGTGCAAAACCTTACACTTCTCCACGTTAAACCTCATTTGCCATGTCGTTATTTTGTCCAGGTCATTCTGTAGGATATCTGCTTCATGCTGTGCTGTTATTGCCCTGCCCAATTTTGTGTCATCTGCAAAAACTGATATAGAATTCCTGATCCCGTTCTCAATGCTGTTTATGAATAAATTGAACAAGGTTGGTCCCAGGACACATGTCAAAGTTGCAAAATTGGGCCTTGGCATTTGGATTTGTTTTACCCTGGGAGGGGTTAAGGTGATTTAAAGTGTAGCACTGCCCCCTAGAAGACTGCTGGATTGTTCACTTTGGGATCCCCCTGGGTTACAACTGCAGCAAGCACAATTTAACTCTTTACTCTCTGGCTCAGTCAATGAACAGTCTAGGGCGAATCTTGGCACCCCAGATGTTTTGGAACTACATTTCCATGATGCTCATGCACTCTGCAGTGTAGTTGAGTATCATGGGAAATGTAGTTCCAAAACATCTGGTGTGTCAAGGTTCGCCATCACTGGTCTAGGGGATGTAATTATTTTTGAGGTTTTTTTTAAATTAGGGATGGGAGAAGGGAAGAGTGGGATACTCCATCTTGATATATTCACAGTAGATGAGGACTCCGGTCTGAAGATGCAGCCACGCTGCTGATTTACCTTGCTACTTAGATGAATTTAGGTTTTAGCCTCTATGTAGATGACATGTTAGTATGAATTATCTTCGGGATACACACCTAGCACCCCCTTTCACTCCATCTGCTGACACCCCTCCTCTGACTCTCCTACACTGGGGTGGCCCCCCTTAGGTCAGGCCCCTAGACAGGATCCCCTGTACTCACAATACTGCTTTTCGAGGGTCTCCAGTGTCTCTACCCCTTCAGTCAGCTCTCATGGACCTCTGGATTCAGCTCCTTCCTTCCTGGTCCCCAGGCCTACTGCCTGTGACCATGTGCAACTGCTACAGAGGAGAAGACAGCCGCCACCCTCCGTCCGGGACTCTGCTCACCAGCCAAAGACCCCGCATGTGCTCCTGGATTTTATACCACACCCCACAATGCACTGAGACAGCCTGTCTGTGCCAATCACTGGGGCTGTATCAAAGCCTGTGTACCCATTGGTCAGATTTCCTCCACTGTCCAACATGCCTCCCTATTGGACCAGTGTGAAACACTCCCTAGACCAGATGAATCACACACTGAGCACCATGAGCAGACCTCACTCACAGATCCTGCTCTCTGGTAGGCAGAAAGCAATATAGATTTCCCTGCTGCTCCTCTGATAGGCAGACAGAGCCAAAAACTATACTCACTCTCTAGCACCTACCTAGGAGGGTGCTACACTCATCCCCCACCAAACCGAGCCATGTCCTCACTAGCACCTACCTAGGAGGGTGCTACACTCACCCCCCACCAAACCGAGCCATGTCCTCACTAGCACCTACCTAGGAGGGTGCTACACTCACCCCCCACCAAACCTAGCCATGTCCTCACTAGCACCTACCTAGGAGGGTGCTACACTCACCCCCCACCAAACCTAGCCATGTCCTCACTAGCACCTACCTAGGAGGGTGCTACACTCACCACCTGCCAAACCTAGCCATGTCCTCACTAGCACCTACCTAGGAGGGTGCTACACTCACCCCCCACCAAACCGAGCCATGTCCTCACTAGCACCTACCTAGGAGGGTGCTACACTCACCCCCCGCCAAACCTAGCCATGTTCTCACTAGCACCTACCTAGGAGGGTGCTACACTCACCCCCCACCAAACCGAGCCATGTCCTCACTAGCACCTACCTAGGAGGGTGCTACACTTACCCCCCACCAAACCGAGCCATGTCCTCACTAGCACCTACCTAGGAGGGTGCTACAAAAGGAAATGTATGTTGGTTATAGTTTTTTTTCTCTTATTTTCATGCATGATTTTATTGAAATACCCTTGCTGGCAGGAACACTTGGTAACATTGGAGAAAAAAAGTAAATGCTATAATTTATTCAATTAGTTAATTTTCCTTTGCATGCACTTTAAAGGTAAATGTGGCCTTCCTATATATGTAATCCACTTGCCGACCAGTCGCCTTATACGGCGGCAGGTCGGCTATGTCCCACAAAATTATGTACCTGTACATCGCTTAGTGAGACAGCTAGTGTGGGCATGTTGCCGCCGCCAGAGGCATGTGCACGCACCAACTGGCCACAGGGGGAGTCAATCAGCGGGTCCTGGGGATGCGATATCTGCCGGGCACCTACGATCGCTCCCCGTGGAGACAGAACGGCGTAAACACGGCAGACCGCTGTTCTGTCAATTATGAACATAGAGATCCTCTTATTTAGGATCACAGGTCTCTGTGTTCATCCAGCAAGTCCATCCCCCACACAGTTAGAAAACACCCCCTAGGGACACATTTAACCCTTTGATCGCCACTTGTATAAACCCCTTCCCTGCCAGTGTCATTAGTGCAGTAACAGTGAATATTTTTAGCCTTGATTACTGTAGTAATGTCACTGGTCCCCCCCCCCCAAAGTGTCACCCACAATCGCTCCCCGTGGAGAGAGAACGGCGGTCTGCTGTTGCAAACACAGCAGACCGTTGTTCTCTCAGCAATCAACACAGAGCTCCTGTGTTCCTTCTATTTAGGAACACAGAGCTCTATGTTGATTCCATAGGTCCATCCCCCACACAGTTAGAAAACACCCCCTAGGCTCACATTTAACCCTTTGATTGGCCCTGGGTTAACCTCTTCCCTGTCAGTGTCTTTATTACAGTAACAGTGCATATTTTTAGCACTGATTGCTGTAGTAATATCACTGGTCCCCCCAAAAATGTCAAAAATTTCAGTTAGGGGTCCGATTTGTCCGCTGTAATGTCGCATTCCCCCTAAAAATTGCTACTTGCCGCCATTACTAGTAAAAACTAAATAAATAAATAAATAATCGTTCCCCTAGTTTGTAGACGCGATAACTTTTGCGCAAACCAATCAAAATACGCTTATTGGGATTTTATTTTACCAAAAATATGTAGCAGAATACAAATTGGCCTAAATTGATGAAAAAATTTGATTTTTTTTTACAATTTTGTTATTGGATGTGTTCTATAGCAAAAAGTAAAATATATTGTTTGTTTTTCAAAATGCTCAGTCTTTTTCGGTCATACCACAAAAAAATTAAAACCTCTGAGGTAAACGTATACCACCAAAAGAAATCTCTATTTTTAGGGGAAAAAAAAAATAAATTTTGTTTAAGTACAGTGTTGCATAACCGCGCAATTGTCAGTTAACCACTTCTGGACTCGACACTTGAGAAAAGAGCGCGCATGCTCCCCATGAGCTTGGCGCATGCTCTGAAACGCGTTGTGTGCACCCTGACCTTGCTGACGTCACGCGGTTGACGCTGAGTCCCAGCCTGCCACGAGAGCCGGTCCCGGAAGACAGTAGCCGGCATCTTCCGGTCCTCCATCTCCATCCACCGGATAGGATTTCTCCATCTCATCCTCCCTCTCGGCATTGGCGTTATGGACAGCTGACCTCCCGACTCTGCATTGAGCCAATTGTCATCTAATTTCCTGTGAGTTGCTATGTAATTGTATGCCTAGACTTTATTAAACATACTGCATTTAGAGGCGCTCCGCCCGTTTTTTCTTTAACCACTTCTGGACTGGAAGGTTTTTATTTTATATTAATTAATATATTAATTTAATGATGAAAAAATTGGATTTTAACCACTTGCCGTCTGAGTACAGTAGTACTACTGCGGCAAAGTGGTTCGTTATCGTCTGACGACGTAGTATTAACGTCGTCAGACACTCCCCCTTCTGGGCGGCGCTTGCGCGCCGGGGGAGGCTCGCTCCCGCTGTTTTCATTCACAGCGGGAGTCGGGCCAGGGGAGGAGCAGCAGCGATCGCCGGGGATCTAGTGTGGAGATCCGGCCGCCTGTGTAAACACAAGCGGGCGGATCTCCATAGTGACAGGGAGTGACAGATCGGACTGTTCAGCATAGCTGGATATCCGATCTGTCCATGACTCACTCAGTCACCTCCCCCCCCTACATGTCAGTAAGCACCAGGCATACATTAACCCCTCCCTCTCCAATAAAATTAACCCCTTCCCTGCCAGTGTCATTTTTACAGTAACAGTGCATATATATAGCACTGATTACTGCAGTAATGTCACTGGTACCCCCAAAAGTGTCAAAAATGTCAGTCAAGGGTCCGATCTGTCCGCCGCAATGTCGCAGTCCCACAAAAAAAATCGCAGATCGCCGCCATTACGCATTAAAAAAAAAAAACACCAAAAATGACAGAAATCTTTCCCTTTGTTAGTAAACGCAATAACTTTTGCGCAAACCAATCAAAATACGCTTATTGCGATTTTTTTTTACCAAACATAGGTAGCAGAAAACAAATTGGCCAAAAAATTTTTAAAAAATTGGTTTTTACATCTTTTTTGGGGGGAATTTCATATAAAAAAATGTTAAAAATATTGTTATTTTTTCAAAATAAACGCTCTTTTTTTGTTTATAGCGCAAAAAGTAAAAATCGCACAGGTGATCAAATACCACCAAAAGAAAGCTCTGTTTGTGGGAAAAAAAGGACGTAAATTTCGTTTGGGTACGGCGTCGCATGACCGCGCAATTGTCAGTTGAAGTCGCACAGCGCCGAATCGCAAAAAGTGACCTGGACGGAAGACAGCAAAATCCTCCGGTGGTAAAGTGGTTAAATTTTTTTTTATTGGGAATGTTTTATAGCAGAAAGTAACAAATATTGTTTTCTTTTTTCAGATTTGTCGCTCTTTTTTTAGGGATCCGATCTGTCCGCCGCAATCTCGCAGTCCTGCTAAAAATCGCTGATCGCCGCCTTTATTACTAAAAAAAACATAAATAGATAAAAATGACATAAATCTTTCCCATAGTTTGTAGACCCGATAACGTTTGCGCAAACCAATCAATATACGCCTTTTGCGATATTTTTGGTATAAAAAAAATGTAGCAGAATAAAAATTGGCCTAAAATGATGGAAAAATTTGATTTTTATTTATTTATTTTATTGGGAATGTTATATAGCGAAAAGTAAAAAATATATTGTTTCTTTTTCAAAATTGTCGCTCTTTTTTTAGAGCGACAATTTTGAAAAAGAAACAATATTTTTTTACTTTTTGCTATATAATATTCCCAATAATAAAAAAATATATATATAACACAAAAAATAAAAATCGCACAGGGGATCAAATACCACCAAAAGAAAGCTCTATTTCTGGGGGGGAAAAAAAGGACATCAATTTTATTTGGGTACAGCGTCGCACGACCGCGCAATTGTCAGTTAAAGTAACGCAGTGCCGAATCGCAAAATAGGGCCTGGTCATGAAGGGGGCAAATCCTTCTGGTCTTAAAGTGGTTAAGGGGGAAACATCTTCCGATTCCAAAAGTGGTTAAATAATAATCTCTAGTAGTAATTTGCCACATATAAAACACTCTGATCTAATGAAGACTTTCTCAAACGACTTCAACATTTCTGTGAAAAAAAGTTCATCTGAATGTGACTTGTCTGCTTGGAGGTGAACCGTGACCTGGCTAAGTGGAAACCCTCCCAGGCATATTTGCTATTCATTTTTCTAACACGCTGTAGCAAAATGCAATGATATTCCTATGTGACAGAACCCCCCGGGGGTGCAGCTCCCTGTGTACATTTCACCTACAAACACCATTTTTGACGTTTATGTATCGATTGCATACAGCGAGCAGCTGGTCGACATTTCAGAAATTTTTAAAGAGAAAAAAAGCATTTTTGAAGGTTCTCTCCCTGAAAATAATATAATTAACCGCTTCAGCCCCTTAATGACCAGGCCATTTTTTTTTTTTTTTGCGATACGGCCCCGCGTTCTTTTAACCACTTTACCACTAGAGGATTTTGCTGTCTTACGTCCAGGCCACTTTTTGCTATTCGGCACTGCGTGACTTTAACTGACAACTGCGCGGTCGTGCGACGCCATACCCAAACAAAATATATGTCCTTTTTCCCCCACAAACAGAGCTTTCTTTTGGTGGTATTTGATCACCTGTGCGATTTTTACTTTTTGCGCTATAAACAAAAAAACAGCGTAAATTTTGAAAAAACAACAATATTTTTCACATTTTTTTATATGAAATTCCCCCAAAAAATGTAAAAATCTAAATTTTTTTAAATTTTTGGCCAATTTGTTTTCTGCTACCTATGTTTGGTAAAAAAATTCACAATAAGCGTATATTTATTGGTTTGTGCAAAAGTTATTGCGTTTACTAACAAAGGGAAAGATTTCTGTCATTTTTGGTGGGTTTTTTTTAACGCGTAATGGCGGCGATCTGCGATTTTTTTTTGCGGGACTGCGACATTGCGGCGGACAGATCGGACCCTTGACTGACATTTTTGACACTTTTGGGGGTACCAGTGACATTACTGCAGTAATCAGTGCTATATATATGCACTGTTATTGTAAAAATGACACTGGCAGGGAAGGGGTTAATTTTATTGGAGAGGGAGGGGTTAATGTATGCCTGGTGCTTACTAACGTGTGTGGGGGGAGGTGACTGAGTGACACAGGGACAGATCGCATGTTCAGCAATCTGACCCTGCCTGTCACTTAGGAGATCCGCCCGCTTGTGTTTACACAAGCGGGCGGATCTCCACACTAGATCCCCGACGATCGGGGAAGAGCGGCGGCGATCGCCGCTGCTCCTCCCCTGGCCCGACTCCCGCTGTGACTGAATACAGCGGGAGAGAGCCTCCGGCGGCGCACGCACGCCGCCGAGGAAGTGGAGTGTCTGACGACGTAGTACTACGTCGTCAGACAATAACGAGCCACTTTGCCGCAGTAATATTACTGCAGGCAGACGTAAGTGGTTAACTGACAATTGCACGGTCATGCAACGCTGTACCCAAATAAAATTGATGTCCTTTCCCCCCCCCGACAAATAGAGCTTTTTTTTGGTGGTATTTGATCACATGGGTGATTTTTATTTTTTTGCGCTATAAACCAAAAAAAAAAAACTACATTTTTTTTTTTTTTTTTTTACTTTTGCTATACAACATTACCAATAAAAAAAAATAAATAAAAATCAAAATTTTCCATCATTTTAGGCCAATTTGTATTCTGCTACATATTTTTAGTAAAAATCGCAAAAAGCGTATATTGATTGGTTTGCGCAAAAATTATCGCATCTACAAACTATGGGAAAGATTTATGTCATTTTTATCTATTTATGTTTTTACTAGTAATGCAGCGATCAGCGATTTTTTTGCAGGACTGTGACATTGCGGCGGACAGATCGGACCCCTAAAAAAAGAGCGACAATTCTGAAAAAAAAAAGAACCAATATTTTTAACTTTTTGCTATATAACATTCCCAATTTAAAAAATAAATAAATAAAAATCTAATTTTTTCATAATTTTGGGCCAATTTGTATTCTGCTACATATTTTTGGTAAAAAAAAAAAAATTGCAAAGAGTGTATATTGATTGGTTTGCACAAAAGTTATCACATCTACAAACTATGGGAAAGATTTATGTCATTTTTATCTATTTATGTTTTTACTAGTAATGCAGAGATCAGCGATTTTTAGCAGGACTGCGACATTGCGGTGGACAGATCGGACCCCTAAAACCTGTGCGTTTTTTATTTTTTGCGCTATAAACCAAAAAAGAGCGGCAATTTAAAAAAAAAAAACACATAATTTTTTACTTTCTGCTATAAAACATTCCCAATAAAAAAAAAATTAAAAATCTAATTTTTTTTTAGTTTAGGCGAATTTGTATTTTGCTACATATTTTTGGAAAAAAAATCCCAAAAAGCGTATTTTTTTTAATTGGTTTGCGCAAAAGTTATAGCGCTTACAAACTACGGGATAGATTTTTGGACTTTTTATTTTTTTGTTTTTATTAGCGATCGGCGATTTTTAGCGGGACTGCTCTATAACATTCCCCAAAAAAAAAAAAAAAATTAAAAGTCAATATTTTTTTTCATCCTTCTAGGCCAATTTGTATTCTGCTACATATTTTTGGTAAAAGAAAAAAAATTGCAATAAACGTATTTTGATTGGTTTGCGCAAAAATTATTGCGTCTACAAACTAGGGGAAAGATTTATGTCATTTTTATGTATTTATTTTTTTTATAGTAATGGCGGCGATCTGTGATTTTTAGCGGGACTGCGACATTGCGGCGGACAGATCGGACCCCTAACTATTCCCAATAAAAAATGGAAAAAAATCTAATTTTTTAATCAGTTTAGGCCAATATGTATTCTGCTACATATTTTTAACCACTTAAGGACCGGAAGGTTTTACCCCCTTAATGACCAGGCCATATTTTGCGATTCCGCACTGCGTTATTTTAACTGACAATTGCATGGTCGTGCAAAGCTGTACCCAAATACAACTGATGTCCTTTTTTTTCCACAAATAGAGCTTTTTTTTGGTGGTATTTGATCACCTGTGCTGTTTTTATTTTTTGCGCTTTAAACAAAAAAAGAGCTACAATTTTGGGGAAAAAAAAAACAATATTTTTTACTTTCTGCTATAAAACATATCTAATGAAAAAAAGGAAAACGTCAAATTTCCTCTTAAATCTAGGCCAATGAGGATTCTGCTACATATTTTTGGTGAAAAAAAAAATCCCAATAAGCGTATATTGATTGGTTTGTGCCAAAGTTATTGCGTTTACAAACTATGGGATATTTTTATGGAATTTTTATTTATTTTTTACTAGAAAGCAGCGGCGATCAGTGATTTTTTAGCGGGACTGCGACAAATCGGACACTAACTTACACTTTTGACACTTTTTTGGGGATCAGTGACTCTAATTCAGTGATCAGTGCTAAAAATATGCACAGTACTAATGACACTGGCTGGGAAGTGGTCAGAGGCGATCATAGGGCTACCTGTGTTCCCTGGTAGTGCTTTCTAACTGTGTGGGGAGGTGCTTTGACTGAGGGGTAGGTGATTTCACGCAGGAGGACCGCCCTGCTGCAGTATATATGTGTGGGGCGGTCCAGAAGTGTTTAAACAAACAAAAGTCTAGTTTTTGCTTACGTAGGGGATTTTCTTCAGAAAATCAATTGACCTGAAGGTACCAAGCCACCTGGCTCTCTTGTCTGCAGCACTGCTGCTCTTTGTTCTCCCAGACCATGGTCACCCCAGGCTGGTCTCTAGGCACCCTGGGTTCTCACGCTCTTAACAAGGCTTCTGTACTCCCTCCAGCCCCCTGGAGTCTCTAGACACCTAAACTTTTTTTGGCCTCAGGGCCGGCGCTACCTATAGGCAAGGTATGTACCAGTCTAGAGTGCAGATCAGTGGGGGGCACCCCCCCCCCCCGCCACGAGTGAAGCAGTGCTCTTTCCCCTGCCCGGTCTGTCAGAGAGGTCGCACCAGCTCTGCGATCCTGTGAAGATGGAGAACGGAGGACACGGCGGGGCTGCAACAGCTGCTGGAGGGAGGATTCTACTCTCACCTCATTCCAACAGTGACCTGACATGGGTGGGAGAAAGCTGGCAGAGCGGGACTCACCAGGGGAACCACCAGGTGGGTGCTTTAGCTCCCCCAAATTTTCCCATAGCCCCCCCCCCCATCAGCAGCCGCTTAGGGCTCTCCAGGAAGATTATCACCGTTTGGAGCCCGGGTCTCCTGCTTGTCATGATGACTGCAGGCAGACATGGCTCCTGATTAGGGATGATCGAACGGTTCGGGTCCACCATCGGTTCGGCCCGAACATTGGGTGTTCGAGGTTCGGCCGAATTTAGAACTTTTTGCCCAAAAAGTTCGGAATTCGGCAACCAGAACCGCCCAAAATGCAATGCTTCAGGAAATGGGCTTTAAAAGCCCGTGATTGGACCAGAACCATTAGCAAAAGCCAATTGAGGGGGCAGGAGAATGCTAGGAATGTGATTGGAGTGACTAGGGGGTCCCTAGACCAATCATTAGTGAATACGCCCCCCAGTATATAAGATCGCCCCCGCCATATTCCTAGCATTGTTATACTGGACATGGAAGAGAGTGGAAGCAGTTCTGTTAATTTTACTTTAAAAGTGTCATTTAGCATTTATTAGTGTGAGGAAAGGGATATCTAGTGTAGTTAGAGTGCTCCTTTACACTTAAGTTAGCTTCAAAAATTTAGTTTCTGTAGGGAAAGTGTTAAGTGTCAGGGGACCGTAGTGTAGTATAGGGTTAACTGGCAGTGACTGCTATGGCAGTGTGACAAAACCCTTCCATAGCAGGGTGACCGCTATAGAGAAATGATCATTTCTCTGAATTGCTTCGGCACAGGATTATGGCTTCTCACCAGCCAAGCATTTTTTATGCTGCAGGGGCTGCCACTGCCAGTGCTTTTTTGAGGACATGTTTGATGTCAGACATGACATCTGAACATGTGTATAGGGGGTATATATACACATATATGTCTGTATATATACCCCTAGACATATATAGGTGTGATAGTAGCAGAAATAAATGCTTGCGCTAATGAAATCATTTACAGTAATATATTTCTGCTACTATCACACCTATATATGGCTAGGTGTCTATATACATATAATTATGTGTGTATATATACCACTATACACAAGTTCAGATGTTTTGCCTGCCTCAAAAGAACCCCAAAAAATGCCAAAAAAAACGCTAGCGTCAAAAAAACAAATGCCCAGGTGTGTTTTTGCTGGCATTTTTTGGGGGTTTTTGGAGGCAGGCAAAACATCAGAACTTGTACACAGTACCACTATACACAAGTTCAGATGTTTTTCCTGACTGCAAAGAACCCAAAAAAATGCCTGCTATTAAACCGGCAAGGTGTTACAGCAGCGAAGCCAACCTCCTGTGCTGAAAGTTTTCTAATACAAACAATCTTTTTTTTTCTGGTTCTGGACATGCTACAGAGCTGAAACTTCGCATGTACACTTTTTAGACCCCCCAGATACTAAATCCAAAGTAAAAATCAAAAAATCTCTTTTTTTTTTAATTTTTCAATAATTGGCTTTTTTATCAAAAATTACAATTTTTAAGAACTTTTTTTGTGTGATTTTGTGTCTGGGGGGTCTAAAAGGTGTACCTGTGAAGTTTCAGCTCTGTAGCATGTCCAGAACCAGAAAAAAAGATCATATAGGTGTTAAAGGAGGGTCCCACATCCCTGTTCTACTGAAAAATTATCTTTTTTTTTTCATGGTTCTGGACATGCTACAGAGCTGAAACTTCACATGTACACTTTTTAGACCCCCCAGACACTAAATCCAAAGTCAAAATAAAAAAATCTCTCTTTTTTTTTTTCAATTATTGGCTTTTTTATCAAAAATTACAATTTTTAAGAACTTTTTTTGTGTGATTAATAGTTAATGGGGCATGACCCAGAACCCTAGGCACTTTTTAGGGGCATTTATTGGGTTTTAGGGCTTAAAAATTGTGTTTTTTGATTCCAGAAGTTCGGGTCCCATTGATTTCAATGGGGTTCTGGAATCCGAACCAAACTTTCCTGAAATTCGGGTGTTCTGGTCGAACCGAACTTTTCAAAAGTTCGATCATCCCTACTCCTGATACCAGTGTCACTCCAATCCCCCCCCCCCTCCCCATGTGTGCAAAACAGACCTCTTATCCAGTGCCAGGACAAGTTCATCCAATGCCCAGGGCAAGGATGCTAAACTACGCCCCCCTTTCCCTTAGGGTTAGGGTCAAGGTGCCCCCCCAACATAGACCCATACTTTATAATGACCCTGCACAGCTGTCTCCTCCACCAAAAACCCAAACAAACGAAGGTTCCACCCCAACCAAGACACTTTGGAACCTTCAAGTTCAAGGCCGTAAACCAGGATAACAAAAACCAGGAAAAATACTCTGGAGCTTCTCAAACTGCAACTTGAGAGTCCTGTGTAATTTCCATATTTTTTTCCTAAACTCAGACTGTAGCAGGGCCTCACATTGTCACTATATATATATATATATATATATATATATATATATATATATCGTATAAATACATTGAAAATCCATCAACAAAGCTTTTTAAATTTCATCCAATGCATTATTATTTCAGACGGTAGTTTTCTCACTGGTGGTTCCTATTAAAAAAAAAGAAACATTTTTGCCCGATGCATCAAAGCTTAATAGGACAGGAGGACCAGGAATATGAGAACTTTGAAGCATGCAGAGATCAAATGATCAAAAAAAACCCACAGGACAAATTTCTGAAAGCACACTATGTATACACTTAGCGATATGTAACAGGTTGAATTCCTAACAAGTATCATAAGTCAAGGACACAACATTTTTTTTTGTCATTATTGGAGGGGGGCAAACAGGCAGGTGGTTCTGCAAATAATTATAAAGTTTTTCTTTATGGAAACTACCGTCCAAGCGTAAAAAATGTGCAAATAATATTTTAAAGTTGTCTTTCTCAACCTCTCTACCCCAGAGGAACCCTTGAAATTATTTTCAGGTCTTGAAGAACCCATGCAAAAAATAATTATGCCTACAGGTCATGGTACATTTGTATGATCAGTAAGTTGTGAGTAAAAACGTGATGGGAAATAATGTGGAAAATCTGGAGTATTTGACACATAGGACCGATCATATGTTTACACCCCCTTCCTCCTCTATACATTTTTTTTTGTAAAATTATTAAAAATTAAAGAAATACAATTACAGAAAAGTAATTCAGTAAAAATTGTGGTGCCCCTCAACATTAGTGGTCAGTCGTGCCTCTTTGAATTGAAGGTAAATGGCATTTGACCCTTGCATTGGTGGACATTAGAGATCAATTTGCCTTGCTCACAGCTCAAGGAAACCCTGGCAATCTCAGGAGTAACTCTGGTTGAGAAAGGCTGTCTTAAAGTATACTGCCTAAAAATACAATGGAATGCAATAAGCCTACCAACCTGACAAGTACGGAGCTGAGTGTTTAGCATAGGTGTGCAAAGCATATTGCATTAGGGTGTGCACCCCAAAGCTCAAACGAACGCATGTGTGTTTATATATATATATATATATATATATACATACAGTATATATAAATATACACTGAACAAAATTATAAACGCAACGCTTGTTTTTGCCCCCATTTTTTATGAGCGTCTAAATGCCAGCTTGGCCAAATTGCTAGCACTACAACTGCTGCCTTTTCATCTGATAGACTCTGCCCCCTTTCGTGAATTTGCGGAATGTGCTGTACCACAGTGGCAGGTTCCAAAAAGACATTTCTTAAGGCCATTCTAGGTCTCTACCATCATGTGGAAGGTATTGTTTTGGCCTCGTTGGACAGAGCAGTCAGCAGAAAGGTTCACATTACTGCTGACTCTTGGTCCAGCAGGTATGGGCAGGGACGTTATATTTCTTTCACGGCGCACTGGGTAACTCTGCTTGCATCTGGGAAGGATGCACAATAGGGTTCAGTGCTGGAGCTTGTTCTGCCACCACGCCTCCAAAAAGCTGGTGCTGATTCTGCCACATCTGTCTACTCCACCCCTCCTCTTCTTCTTCCTCTATGTCCTCTTCTGCTGAATTGTCCTCTAAACCAGCAGTTCTCCCTAAGCGTTCAAGGGGCTGCGCAAGCAGTCAGGCTAAAATATGCCATGCAGTGCTTCAGTTGGTCTGTCTAGTGGACAGGAGCCACACCGGGGCAGAGATTCTGTCAGCTCTGCAGGAGAAGGCTCAGATGTGGTTGACTCCACAGCAGCTTGAGCCAGGAATGGTTGTATGCTACAATGGCATCAACCTTCTCTCCGCCCTCCGACACGGACACTTGACACATGTTCCATGCTTGGCACATGTCCTGAATCTGGTGGTGCAGCCCACCCAAGACACTTTGGAACCTTCAAGCAAGTCATATTTTGTTGTTTATTCTGGATAAGGTTTTGCCCCCCTTAATGACCAGGCAATTTTTTGCGATACGGCACTGCGTTACTTTAACTGACAATTGCATGGTCGTGCGATGCTGTACCCAAATAAAGTTGATGACCTTTTTTCCCACAAATAGAGCTTTCTTTTGGTAGTGTTTGATCACCTGTGCGATTTTTACTTTTTGCGCTATAAACAAAAAACGCAACTATTCTGAAAAAAAAAAAAAAAAAAAAAAAAAAAAATATATATATATATATATATATATATATATATATATATATATATATTTTTTTTTTTTTTCACTTCCTGTTATATAACATTCCCAATAAAAAAAAAAATAAAAAAAAAAAAATTTTCATTATTTTAGGACAATTTTTATTCTGTTACATATTTTTGTTAAAAAAAAATAGCGTATTTTGATTGGTCTGCGTATAAGTCACCACGTCTACAAACTACGGGAAAGATTTATGTAATTTTTTATTATTTATTTTTTTACGATCAGCAATTTTTAGCTGGACTGCAACTTTGCAGCGGACAGATTTGACACCTAGCTGACATTTGGGGGGACCAGTGACATTACTACAGTAATCAGTGCTAAAAATATTGCACTGTTACTGTAATAATGACACTGGCAGGGAAGGGGTTAACACCAGGGGCGATCAAAGGGTTGAATTTGTCCCTAGGGGGTGCTTGCTAATTGTGTGGGGGATGGGCTTGGTGAATGGGCACACGCCCCCCCCAATTGTGGTCCCTCGAAGCGGCGTACAGGTACGTCATTTCCTGGGACAGAGCCGACCTACTGCTGTAAAAAAACGGCGGCTGGTCGGCAAGGGGTTAACCACTTGAGGACCGCCCCACGCAGATATACTGCGGCAGAGCGGCCCTCCTGCAGGAAACCAACGTACCTGTACATCGGCTCGTGCTCTGGGTCTGGGGCGCGTGCCGCCAGCCAATCAGGGGGTCC